>NC_142603.1:6880694-7199028 GCF_041222555.1 Hakea prostrata | reverse complement strand
TACCTGCGTGGAAGTTTTGGGTGTAGGTGAAAAGCTATAGAGGCCTGATGATAGGAACAAAGCCAATCGAACACCAACTAGTTCGCAACTTTTTCATTGATAAAGTCACTAGCAGAGGTATTGTTCCCTCTTCTACAATGGTAAATTGGATGTTATTATATTTTTGTAGCTTAAGGAGATCAGAGGAAGCCTAATTATGTTTTGCCAATCTCTCAATCTTCTGTTCTCTTCTTCTCTCTCTCCATAAAATAGAGGTACGAAAGAAAAAAGGATTAAATTGAAAAAGGATTCATCATTCTGCAAGTTTTTGGCATTCAAGTTTGGGATTGATTATCTTCAACATACATTGGTGTAAGGTCGTGCAACATTTTCTCTAAATATATATTGTATCCAAATTTTTATATTGAATTTTGATTAGGGTTTTGAGAAAAACCTATGATTATTCTAACAATTGATTGATATCAGAGCATACGTAACACCATTTCATTCGAAAAGAGAGAAAAAAAGAATTCATTGAAAAGAACCACAAAATTGATCATAGCGAAAAGATAATAATCACATAATCAATTAAATATGTTATAGTTTTGTTTGAGATGGCTCTAATGCCAATTGCTAAGGGTGTTTTCTTCATAACCCTAACTCAAGTCCACACAAGAGCTAGAATACAAAATAATATTTAGAAAGAAAATTGGGTTTACCTTACTCCAACATATGTTGAAAAAATTAATCTAAACCTTGAATGCCAAAACCCACATAGTATTGAAATGGATTTGCTTAAAAGCCGCACCAATAGCTCCAGATTCACTAAATCTAGACCATTTAATTAATCAACATTTCTATATTCACTTAAGTTTTAACAATTTGCATGTAGATTAATTAAATGATATAGATTTAAATATGGACCAAGGACTCGAGTGTCGGGTTATGAAGAACCCACCGAATAGAACAATCCGCAAATAAGAGAAAAGAAGAACACAATAATAACAACTAAGAGAAAAGAAAGACACAATAATATATGGGCAAGAGAGAAAACTCCACTATAAATAAAGAAATATCTAAGAGAGAAGATATTTGGGATGATTAAAGAAGAAGGAAGAGGCATTCTTTTATAGCCTCTTCCTCTCCACATATTCCCACACGGCGAGTGGGACAATATTACAACAATCTCCCACTTGGAGATTAGATTGAGAACCAATCAACTCCACACTAGTCTCTATCTTGCCACCACCATGCGGCTATGTCTCTATCAAGCCATACAAGGACCGCACCAAATGAACTTATCGGATTGATTGCTTTTGTCAATGCACCGCTAGGTTCTCTTTCGGTGGATTTCCGCATATCCACCCTTCGTCTTCCACCACTTCATGAACAAAATGATATTGTACTCATGTGTTTTGTCCGGAATGAAAAGCGGATTCCTTGCAATGTGCAAGGCACTGCGCACAATACAAGAGAATCTCTCGTGTTTGTGCCCAAGTTCTTCCATGAATCTTCTTATCCGGTTGCTTCTTTACAAGCTGTGTAGCTACCATATACCCGGAGAAGGACAACGGAGAGATACCCAGCCACGGCTCCTGCAATTGTAAACACAAGCCGGAGTGGATTTCCTTTATCAAGATCCCCTACAAAACGAATCAACATATCCTCGACAGAAACGGATCCTCCATAACATAGAGCAGCATCCAAGGTTCCTTTAATGTATCTTAGGATCCTCTTCACTATAATCCAATGCTCTTGTCCTGGATTCGCCATATGCCGACTAATCACTCCCACGCATGTGCAATGTCCGGTCTTGTACATATCATAGCGAACATCGGACTTCCCACCGCGATGCATACGGACCGAGACATCTCCACCCTCTGCTCATTGCTAGGACACATACTTTAGGATAACTTGAAATTAACGGGAAGAGGAGTAGAAATTGGCTCGGCTTGCATATTGAAGCGGCGCAAGACTTTCCTTAAGTAACTCTTCCGAGATAGCCAAATCTTCCCGTTATCTGTCTCGGTGAATTTGCATCCCTAGAATCTTGTTTGCGGGTCCGGATCCTTCATTTCAAATTCCCTAGCCAACCGAGCCTTTAATTCTACGATCGATCTTTGTTGGGGCCGACACCAACATATCATCGACATACAACAAGAAAATGATGAAATCATCATCACCAAACCTCTTGTAATACGCACAAGGGTCCAAGCAAGTCCGTTGTATCCAAGGCTCAATATGAAGGAATCAAATCTCTTATACCAACATCTTGGCGCTGTTTAAGCCGTATAGAGATTTGTTCAACCCGCAAACCAAGTTCCCCTTTCCGGTTCTTCAAAACCTCCGGTTGGAGCATATAGATTTCTTCTTCAAGATCTCCATGAAGAAATGCGTTTTTACATCTAACCGCTCAAGATGTAGATCAAACGTAGCACAAAGTGCCGAACTATCCGGACGGTAGTAAGTCGAACCATCGGAGAAAAGATTTCGTGAAATCAACACCTTCTTCTCGAGCATATCCTTTGATCACCATTCTTGCACGATACCGCTCTACTTGATCATCATGTTGTTTGATCTTGTAAACCCATTTGTTACCAATGGGCTTCCTTCCGTGCGGTAAAGGTACAAGCTCCCACGTCTTATTCTTATGAAGAGCTTCTAGTTCTTCTGCATAGCCGCCATCCAAAGTGACGCTCGAGCTATCAATCGCTTCTCCGAATGTTGATGGCTCACCATCTTCTGTTAGAAGACAGTATGCAATGTTGCTCTCCATAATATAATCGATTGCCGAGTTGGTGTATGTCTTTCACGAGGTGACCGTCGAACTTCTACGGTTGTAGACTCAACCGGTACTTGTTCCTCATTTCGATTCTCGCTCCGGAAGAATTTTCTACCCCGGAAGAATTTTCGGATTGGACTTCTCTTCCTCCCGAACTGTTGTACTCTCCGGAATTTCTATTGAAATGCTACTCACATCTTCCATTTGCAGCTTATCTTCTCGCAAAAATGACATCTCTGATGACGACTTTGTGGGCGGTGGGATCCCACGATCGATACCCCTTGACTCCATCAGCATTTCCCAAGAATCTGCATTTTCCGGATTTTGGATCCAACTTCGAAATTTCTTGGGGATGATACATCACGTACACAGGACTCCCAAATGTGTGCGGCGTGAATAATCAAGCGGCTTGCCAGTCCACATATTCATCGGTGTCTTCGGATCAATCGATCTTGTTGGTGATCGATTAATCACATAGCGAGCGGTGTTTACGGCCGCCCAAAGGACTTAGCCATGCTTGGGCTCTTAACATGGCTCTTGTTCTTTCGAGTAGAGTTCTATTCATCCGCTCCGCTACTCCATTCGTTGAGGAGTGTAAGCCACCGTGAGTTGTCTCTTGATGCCTTCTTGATTACAAAACTCAAAGAAGTCATCCCCGTATATTCACCGCCATTGTCCGTCCGAGGCACTTGATTTTCTTCTCGGTTTCTCGTTCAACTTGCGCTTTGAATGTTTTGAAAGCGAAAACACATCGACTTCTTCTTGATAGGAAACACCCAACATCTTCGGAATAATCATCAATGAAAGATACATAGTACCTTGCTCGTCCCGGAGATGTAACCGGTGCTTGCATACATCGAGTGAACTAATTCGAATACTTTTACTCCCGGAATCGGATGCATGAACTTCAACTACGCTGCTGTAACACAGTGCTCACAAAAGGGTAATGAAACCTGTGAGACGGAGTAACGCCGCGAGAACCCAACCCTTGCCGACAGTGGGCCAATTCGATGCCACACTTGTCATCTCTCGAGACCGGTGATGCAACGAGCGCCGACATGCTCCCATACCCGACAAATGCAGGCCCCAGCTTCATCACAACTAGCGCCTTGAGATCCCACATCCATTGGATGCGTGTCTGCACCCAATTTCATCTAATTGTCCCAAAGACAATAGATTCTCTTAAGCCCCACATGCCGCACATTTGAATAGGCGACCAACTATCGTACATCTCAACTTGATGGTGCCAACTCCAACAACTCCAAGGCATGATCATTCCCAGACACGAGACCCGAGAGATAGGTTCATAAGTTTGAAACCAACTCTGCGAGAGGTCATGTGCCATGGCTCCGAACCAAGATCCAAGCATCACTATGTCCAACTATCCGGGCCATCGATTGCCGTAAAGAATCTCTCCAGAACGCACCCGAGATGTTTCTACCTTATCTACAATTTGATGAGGTGAAGGACCGGCTCATACAATTGATGAGGTGATCCCAAACCTCGCGCTCCTATGCCCCCAAAAACATCGAAAGCAAGCAAACGAAAGAGCAAGATACGCCACGGCAGAACCCGGCGAACAACGATGGCTCAGGCGGTACTTATCAATAATGCCATCTCATTTCCATAATGAGAATTCGGCCGCAAACTGCCGATGTCAATGCCGCCAGCCACACGAGGGGGGAGAATAATCCCACTATCACGGAAACTGCTAGGTACCCACCGGATATGGTGAACCAAAATGCACCGGAAAACCAGGGAAAGACGGAAGGACACAAGCGGTCGCAAAAACCAGACTAGACAAAACAGACAGCACAATCACCCAATACACCCAGGAACCCGAAAAGAACCACGGAAACGAGGAGAGACCTCGAGGATGAAAAACAATATCTACACGAGGAAGGATCCACCAAGGGCAACAAGAGCAACAAAGAGATACCACACCCAAACCAAACAAACAAACCCCCAAGGAACCGAGGAAGCGGAAGCGAAAAGAGCAACGAAAAAGGAAGGGGAGAAGAACAGAAAGAACAACGAAAAAGAGAAAAGAAGAAACAATAATAACAACAAGAGAAAAGAAAGACAAAAAAAGGGCAAGAGAGAAAACCACATAAATAAAGAAATATCAAGAGAGAAGATATTTGGGATGATAAAGAAGAAGGAAGAGGCATTTATAGTTATACCCACATCGGTCGATGTGGGAGTGTATCTGGGCCATTGGGGGCTTATCTCAAGCAAAATCCAACTTATTGTAAGGGGTTCTTTCCCCTCTACAGATTCTTCCATGTCTTCGCTCTGTTTGCTCATGGTGCATGGTAGATTACGGGAAGTATTTTTCTCTTTTAGTCAAAATGCTCAAGTATTGACAACGTCCGGTGTTCTTGTGCTACAATTTGTTGATGTACAAGTTGTGCTAGAAGGGAAAGTTAGATGAAGCCCTTCAACTATACAAGTTAATGCTCAGTTCGAGGAGGCCGCCCTGGCGCCTGTAGAGGGTTCATGTTTCTGCGAGCCTCCGAATTTCTTTACAGCTTGGGTTTGGTCCCATAAATAGCTATGACTTAAGATTTCTAAGTGCCTATACATATTCCCTTGTAACAGAACATTGTTTGTAATTGTTTTTGAGAAGAATATACTGAAAAACCTAAAGTTGGACATAACCTCACATTTCTCCTTTGTTTTCGATTAGATTATGTGTGATTGAACATTCTAATCCTAACACAAACTCAAGAGACGTGAGATGGTTAGAATGACCATATTGTAGATCTGGACTTCCTTTACATAGAATGTGATTTCATCTCTTCTCTCTTTATCCTAGTTTTCAAGTCTTGTTTTCCGTTTTTGTGCGGTTACTGCTGTAGTTTTTTCTGGTAGTATTGAAATCAGCCTTTAGTGAAAAAAAGAGTGAACCCAAAAAACCTAGGATGCTTCGAGGAAGCTGCATTGATGGAAAGTTGAGAAGTGACAGAATTTTGTTCATTCAACGATAAATTCTGATATGGGCATCGACCGTGTAGAATTCCTTCAATGGAAATGCAGTTTGATACATAAAGTCCTTGAATCATCCCTATTTATCACCATCTTGTTGCACAGAAGAATTTCCTGGCACCCGCTGCAAATTAGTAGGGAGTCGCAAACTCATCCATCTCATTCACGATTTGCAGGCTTTCAGCATTCCTATCGAGAGTTTTATTGAGGTTCGTGCTTTAATTACACCAGGGGGAAATGGAAACCAAACCCCGAATGCACCACGAGGGATCGCCCGCCGATATAAGGACCGATATGGGCCCTACCGATATCCGCCGAAAATATCCGATTAAGTTACTTATTAGATTTATTATCTTTTCTATAAATTTTATTATGTAGTGATCATTTTCAAATTTCTACTAAATAGCTCCAAAGTTGTTAAATCTTTCAAACCTAACCCTCACAATAAAAGGTAAATATGAAAATAGGTAGTCAAACATTCTTTATTCTGTCCGTTGAAGAATCTCGAAAATTCCGATTTCTCCGTCAAGATCCGCAACGATAGGTTTTCCGATCCGTCATTATGGTGCGGATTGGTACCCTATCCGATCCGAATCTGGTCCATTTACAAACCTATGACACCCTCTTAAATTAATACTGAAATGCCGATACTTCTAGGGTTTTTAGAAATAACTTCTAACATCCAACATCAATCAATGGCCAGAAAATCTTTATAATTTCAACACGGGAAGTTGAGGACCTGATTGGAGTATTGACACTTTGGGTACCATAATCTACCAATAACACCAAACTTTGGAATTCAGGGATCCAATTTTAAAATATCGAAAGTCAAGCCAGAACAGTAAGATTAGGTGTTTGTTTAAATGCGGGATGGTGGGTTCAGATAGAAAATACCGCATTGTTGTTGGGCACCAAGTCTATCTTCTTTCCACAATGCTGAAGAGAAAGTGTAGCAGCAGCAGAAACTTTTCAGGTCTTGAGAACCTTGATTTTAGAGCTTTCTGTGTATTAAAAGATTTTAACCCCAAGAGTAGGGAAGCATGGAGGGGAATGTAAAGGAGGAACTACAAGAATAAGAAAGAAAGAACGAGAGAGACGAGAACGTGATAATGGTGGTGACGGCCAAGCTGTCCCATCTTAAATACTGTGAATCATTTTACAGGTGAATTAAGCAAGCAACATTTCTTCCCTTCAATGCTGCTTCCCAAACCCTCTATGCCAAGCGCAGGCGTGATAAAAAGCAGGGTGTGGTATAAACAAGAACAAATTAAGGAGACCCAACAACTAAAAAGTTAGTCAAGAAAAAGAAAACCCAAAAAAGAAGTGACCCACCAAAGCAACAAGGAAAATTTCCTGTCTGCTCGGAATTTTCAAAACCATTCTCCCCTGCAGCCTCACCTTCATAGTTTCACTCCCTTCAACCATTCCATCTTTGCCATAGACACACCTCATCTTCTCCTTTCTCTTTCAGTCTATACAGTAAATGCTGTGATTGGCAAACTTGCCGCACAAGGTCAAAAGGTGAAAAAAAGACACAAAAGGAGAAGCCTAGTAGAAGGGTCGCTGGCACAAACACTTCTCAAAACGGAGCTGTTGACGTTCTATAGATGGTGTGCTTTTTGGGTAGTTGAGCAGTTCTTCCAGAGAGTGGCTGCACCTATAAGCATACAATCACAGAACAGACAAAAGCACATAAAAAAACCAGTCATCTCTCTCCGTTCTAATATGGGAAGCAACATAAAAGATCATAAAGGGCAAAACCTACCACTTTCAAGCTCAATTATGGAATCTACAACAAGGGTTGGTATTGGTTAGAGGGTCTTTTCTGTTTTTATTTCTGTTTTTGTTTGTTTGTCAATTGTCAATTTCCATTTCTTATCTTTTTCCACCTACGTAATTTATTACCTGTTGATTTTGTCGTTGCTGTTCCCTTTCCTGTCTCAGCCTCGCGTTTTCTTCCCTCAAGTAATCAATTTCTATCTCCAACTCGTTCGTATACGCCTGCAAATAAATTAACGGAAATATCAATAAAATAAACAAACTTGAACATAATGAAAGAAAGAAAGACAGAAAGAAAATTTTGAAATACAAACTCAAAAGAACAAACAGAGAGCGAGAAATTCCTGCTTTCTGGCCCTGGAACGTGCTGCAGATTCTCTGTTCTTGATCATACGCTTATGGCGTCGATCGCCGGAACCATCATCAGAATCCGAAGCCCTTTTCTGGCATGAGGGAAAGAAAGATGGAGGAGAAGCAAAAGCCTCCAAGGGAGAGGAGGAAGAGTTAAGGGAAGACATTAGGAAAGGTGAAGGTGCATTGACAGGGACATGTAATTGCAGGGGAGGCTTAAGAGGGTCGATGCTATCAAGTAAATGAAACTCAGGCGCGGACCTTAAACTCAAAGCGGTGGTGGGGGGACGTAATGATGGAGAAATTAAGGAAGTAGCTTCATGGGTTCGGATGGGTTCTGCAGAGACAAAGCTTGAAGGTGGGTCTTTTCTGAAAGGTCGACCAAGGAAGTCTTGAAAGATCCTGCCTCCTACGAAGCTGTTTGCGGTGGCGCCAGGTACAGTGGTGCTGGTGGTAGTTCTGTTGCTATTTGGGGACAGAAGCAGGTCTTCTCTGGAAGAGGGTGGATCGTTGAGGGAAGCCAGGTTAATGTCCTTCCAGACTTCTTCCATGGTTTTCCTTCTTGGGGTTAAGAGAGAAGCGGAAGGTGAGGACAGAGAAGAGGAGTTGGATGATGAAGAAGATACTCTGCGATGGTTGAGGTTGTTCTCGTTGTGGGTGATGAAGGGTTGTTCGCCATCAGACGACCACATTGAAACTGCAGCAGGGGAAAGGGCAAGCAGAGAGAGAGAGAGAGAGAGAGACTAAAGAAGTTGCAGTGACAGTGAAGATGTACCTTATAGTCTCTACTAGCAAGTTGATGGGGTGAGACTGAGTTGATGTGGATTTTGGACTAAAAAAAAAAAAAAAGGACGAGCCTGTAAAATATATACTAATATTCAATTAAGGTATAAAGAAAGATATTCGAAGTACACATCAATTGAAATAAATTCCTCAACACGAGTATTCTCAGCTGTCGAACACAATTTTCTTGTCTACGGCCCAGATGTGATCACGACCCTGCTCTCTCTCTCTCTCTCTGTCTCTGGAAAAGTAAACATATCTTGAAGACAGAAGTGGATGGGGAACCAAAACTTCCAAATTCCCCGGCGAACGTTTATCAAGTGAACACTATCAAATATCAATCTTATCTTTTTCCATTCTTCTCTTCTCCTGCAATCTACAGGAATTGGATATGTTCAGGAATGTAGTAAGCATTTCCCCCAAATGGGGCTCTCTGGCTCTGAGATCCAGCAGTTGCCTTTATCAAGAGAAAAATGTGTTGTGAACATCTTCTGACAGTACTGGACTATTCCATTCCTTCACGGTTTTTGATAATCTTTATAGCTGTGTTCGTAACTTAAGATAATTGATTCTCTTGAAATTAAGAAGATTAACGAGAAAAACAAAACTGATTTCACACTGCCTTAATAGAGATTACTAGGAAGAAACACAGTTTGGCTTTCTAAGTCTTCTTAAATCAGCAGAAGCCTAACCTGGCCCTAAACTTGGAGCCGTTGGAATGACATATCTCATCCAAGTCTAGCAGTAGAAGGCATATATGTGGTAGATTTGTCTTCTTTTCCTGTACGGTTGCTCAGGTGTTCTGCACAGACCGCCTGGCACCTGGCTAGTTGCAGTTAGCTGTAATTTAAGTTGATGTTCCCACTTGTATGACTGTTAATACATACATAACCCATTGTAACATTATTTTATTCATTAAGAAGATATGCTCAGATTCAAAAAATTCTATCTACCCATGTTTGCAATTTAGTATTTATTAAGCTTAAACTCACTAATGATGAGAGTGGAATATAAGAGAGATTTGCAACTGCAGATGTATTCATATGATTCGTATAGTCATTTGTTTTGCTATCTCTGGGAAAGTCTCCCAACCACAATCTACAGGCTACAAGGTACTTGTGAGTTGTGATGAGTTCCACTTTAAAAATTTTCTTTTGTTTTTATTATTTTTCACTTATAGACCCATGTAGTTATGGTTAGAAAGCCGTGAGGAGAGCACTCTCTGCTCCAGTTCTTTCCTGTTCCTTCTTGTCTTTTCTTCTCCCTTCAGGGCTTGTGTTATTATTCATTCAAACAAAAATGAAAAAGCTGACAGTCATGCATCGAGGCATGACATGTGTTTTCGAAAAGAAAGGGCTACTCCTTTAATAGAACCTAGAGAGTTCCACTTAATTTTCCAGATATCTTTTAGAATAGGAAAACATAAATATGCCAGAGCTGATGATGTATGAGTAGAGAGACTCTACTCTCCCTGAGTTAATTGTGATTGCTGTCTCAGAATTCATTTTCTACTGCAGCAATATGAATCTCTGTTTGAGAATTGAGATGGCACTGGCTCCACCATAAATTAGACGATTGTGACGCCAGCATGCGGTGGCAGTGTGATTCACAGATTCAAGAATCCTTGAAATTCAGAACCCTATACTCCTCTGTATCTGGAACAGATACAGATACTATCATCTTTTTCTCCCTTCACAGTAGCTCCTGCTGCTGTGTGGGGTTGTGACTTGTGAGAGAGAGAGAGAGAGAGAGAGGGAGAGACTGATCGAGGTGGCAAGAAACTGACCAGGTGTTGCAGGAAGAAGTATGATTCTCTGGGAAGAAATGAACTCGGCGGGGCCATGTGTAGAAAGACTATTAGGTACGTAACTGGAAAAGAGTTTCAGTGGCTATTTCTGGGCCACAAGAGAAACTCAACTGCAATTTTTACTATCATACATTGTCGCCAGTGGGCACTGGGCAGTGTACAGTGTACACTACCCTTTGGGGTAAAGAGAGTCATCGAAGTTTGTAGATGTTAATTACCAGAGAGATTTATGAATAGATTTGATAGTACGATTTTTCTAAAGTACTTTTCAGAGATGAGAAAGAAAGTGAATAGCAGTCTGCCGCCACCATAAAGCATTCACGAACTCCTTATGCGTGTGTATGTGTCCAGTTCCAGAGATTCCTCCCACACAGTCACAGCGTCTTCACCTTTCTTATTCCAGTCAAGTCATTTCCATCCCTTCCCCCCTACACTGGACACGTTACAGACTCACAGACTGACCCTTAAGCCTCTCTATTCCTTGTCTTTTATTTTGGACTAGCCCTAAAGGCAACAACAGAGCATTGAGTTAAGTACGGAATCATGCTCACACACACATTGTTGACAGGGAATGAAAAGAAAGAAGGAAAGAAAACCCTTAAAACATGCTCGTTTGATTTAAATAATTCACCTTAGCAGGTCAAAAGGATTTCTATGAAGGCATAAAGCCTACTCTCCATATGGGTGGGTGGGATGATTGAACTCTCCTTTCCTCCAAGAAAATTGTTATAGAGAGCCGATCATAATTGACACTCAGAAATCCTCAGTGATACAGTCCATGCATGAATACACAGCAAAATAAGAGGCATATACGCATATGGGTATTGCGTATTGGCTTTTTCCACTCATTTTATAGGCTATTGAAAGATTTTTCCAAGTTTAGAAAAGTAAAATGCTGATGCTATCCAAGTTAAAGGAGGGTTCCAACTTTCTTAGCTTGGGACAAAAGAAGTAGAATAATTCGATTCTTTTCTGAACCCCCAAATAATTAGTAATTGGAATGTCATCTGCAGCAAGCATGATGATCTTACTAAATTTTACTACATGGTTTCTTGATCTTTGTAATCAAGATGTTGTTAGTCCTTCTTGTCTTTCTCAATGAAATTTTCTTATTAAAACAAGAACAGACAGAGTCACAAACTATTGGATGGCATTGTGAGCCCCGTCATTGCCCTATGCTTATAAGAGGGCATGCAATATCCTCTGAAATAGTATTTTAGTTACTTAATTGAGAAGGCAAAGGTTGTTCATGACACCAGAGTGTAATTCCTCTTTCATGTAGTCTTCTCTTATTAAGATTAAATCCAGTTAACTATATTTGCTCTTATTTTTAACGACACAAATACAAGATGGCCCTTTGTGGCCTACCCCCCCCGCCCTCCCTTCCTCTCTTCTCTTCTTCCAGACAAGAGTCACTAGAATACCATATCTAAAATGGGTGAAATTTAGCCACCATGAGCAAATGGAAATTAAATTTTAAAGCATACCAAGAGGCAACCAAGCACATTTACTTCCGCTAGAACTTCTTAACTTGGAACATATGGTTACATCTCACATGTTCGTAAGACATACACAATATATATTGTAACATATGGTTGGAAAGTTTTGAAAATTGTATTCCTTGTTATGTTCCTAGGATTACTAACCATGTCTTAGCCCAGAAGTCCCTTTTGATTTTGAGCTTGAAAGAATTGTCGCTTTCCTTCTCAGTAGTTGGTGGATTTATGCTCACCCTCCATTCATTCTCGCTACTAATGCACCACTCATACGGAGCAAGCTTGGTCCTTGATTTCTACCGAAAGGGGGGGGATGGGGAGGACGGAAAAAAGTTTGGTCTTTCATGACCCACATCTACTTAGTCTATCTTAAGCCTCGACAGGGTCTCCACTTAAAATTCTGCTAGGAGGGTAAGTCAAAAGTAAACCAAAGTCGGAGCATTTCATGTAGGCCAACCCAACCTAGGATATCTTTCATGAAGACGTGAAACTTCGAAACAGGGGTTCGATTTTGGCTTGGCTTAGTGGGGTTGAGTCGGGGCGAATGCCATATGGGCATCTAATTCTGGATTTTGAGTTAACAAGAGGAAGGCCCTGTTGCAGCCCTACAGTTGCTGCTCCCATGAATTTATTGAAGCCATCCTCCAGTTTGCCCATCCTTCTCCTTCCAGATTAACTCCTCTCCAATGAAATGAACATACCAGTTCAATTGACCGAACACGTTTCCGTTGGACACTCCTTAGGTAGATGCCTCCAAGATAGGAGAGAATATAGTAGGCTAAATCCATTCCTTTGGAAGTTATGCCAAAGCAAAAAATTTCCAATCAAACCTTGAACCGTACCCTTGTTAAGATCTCAATCAGATTGGATTAGATGACCAAGATATTATTTATTGTCAGCCAAAGAGAGAAGATGAACATCTCAGATTTTTGTCCGCGCCTGCGTGTATATTATCCACAAAGGCATAATAATATGACACGTTTACGACGAAATAATCAACAGCACTAACCACTTGAGTATTTCGTGGGACACATGTCATATTATAAGCAGACGCGAACAAAAATCCAAATATCTAAGGGACCCAAGGTGTCAATGTCTGTCCGTGCAGGTATACTAATATGACACGTGTTCTCACCCCTTGATTATTTCTTGGGACACATGTCATGGCGCGAACAAAAATCCGACCACGTCAGAGGCCCTAAAGGGAGTCAGTGGCCCAAACTCTCCCCGGTTCTCGCTTTCTCCCATAAAAGGCAATGAGAAGAAGAAATACATGCAATGCTGGAGTCTACTTTATGTCCTCTCCACACTAAAGAATGAAGCGGTAAGAGAATAAGAGAACAGGAAAAGCATCTCTTCTCATAAGGATTGACACTCTTAAGGATTGACAAGACCTCTCATTGCCACTCTAGTCTCTATCACACGCCAGAGGGCAAGGGAGAAGTGACTCCACTGGCATACTGCACCTCTCTCTCTCTCTCTCTCTTTGATGGTCAAGCATTGGATAATTAGGTTGTCCTTGCTGGTTTAAAAGAAAGAGCTATTATCGTCTGTGTCCACCATAACTTTTTTTTCTCTCCTTCTGGATACTATTAAGCGAACCCTGTAGTGTTACTACCGTAGGCTGTATTTGGCACATCTTGCACCATAGATCTTTGGCCTTTTTGACCAATGTCTCTCTAAGCCAGCTTCTAGGCATTTGTTGGGAGAGGATTACCTACCGAGCACCAATGCCCCTTGAATGGAACTAAAAGAGAGTGACTTTTCACATTCACGTAGATGGAATGATCATTTCTTGTACTGGGTGGTTTTCAGGCACAGGTTCCCTTTTTTCCCCTCCAAACTTCTGTTTTCCATATATTCTTTGTTCTTCATTCATCGGTTTCTACTTTCCAGGTTGATCTAGATAACACCCCTTTTCTCTAATATCACTTAGTAGAAACCAAAACAACTGCTATGTTGGACGAGTCAAGACACAAACCACTAAGTTCGTTCCCTCTTTTGGAGTATTCCTTGTGCCAGTAGACTCGTCATCGCATTGACTGCATTAGTGGAAATAACCGGACAGTAGTCCTAGTGCCTGGTAACTATCCAAACCAGGAGAAAACGCCTAGAAACCAATGGCGTACTCGGAAGCACCCAAAAAACGAATTAACACTAGCACGCCAAGACATTTAATACATATTTCACATCCACCAGTCAAACTGGAACTAGACGAGAATATGATTAAACGTTGTTATGCCGGCAATTCTTCATGCCACAAAAAACTCAGTTCCTGAAAGCACAACCTAACTCCTCAAATCCACTCTCTAATGAAAGACTGGTGTGACCCAGAAACCCACAATACCCTGTTTATGATTTTTTCGTTTGCTCGCCTCATTGAAAACCACTTTATCCACCTAAACCTAAAAATATTGCAGATCCAGTAACTACAGGAATAGAGGAGATGATGCCACCTGACAGGTCACATATACACAGAAAACAAGCACATTGCCACTTGAACTAAATGATACCAACGTCCACAACCAGCAACATAGCTAAACAAATTCTTACTTCTAATCAAATGTCAGTACCTAGATCATCATAAATAAACGTTTAACAAATATTCAAGAATCAGTGAAACAAATCCCACAAGTTATTTAACATTCAAACTACAATAATGTTTTCACTGGGAAGAAAGGGGGAAAAAAACACTACCATACCGTTTCAAACTTCCATCTAAAGCCCTAATCAACCATAAGGTTTTTCGCCAACCTTCGAACATCAAGGGCATTTTTATGCAGTAAAATCTTCAAGGGTCTTGAAGAAAAAGTATATATAGGATAGATACTAAAATCTTTCGTATATGACCAAATATAACAAGAGAAGAGGAGGCTTAGGGATGCAGCAACATCATCAAGCTATATTCACCCCTTTTTCTTCCAGTGATCTCCATTTTCGGTCCTCCCCCATGGAGGTAATGTAACTCAAAAATTTCAACAAAAATGCTGAGGGATGGTCAGGGAATAACCCTCAAAATTTGCTCCCCTCCAAACCCCAACCAAGCCAATGAAGCCATGATAAAATTTACGCAGAAAACAGAAAACCACAGGTCCATTAACAAAATAAACTATACAGCCCAATAACCTCAGTATTGGCTCGTCACTCAACCTACGCTTTTTCTTCTAATCTCCCTTCGCCTTCTTCACTTTTTATTTTTATATTTTCTTTCCTTTTTCTTTAGCTTTCTCTCTTTTTCTTTTTTTTCTCCCCCACCCCAACCCTGTAACTATCATTCCTCGACAATAATGTATCTGCAAGAAGACCAAGGAAAAGCCTTCCTCAGCCATCCCCATGGCAATCGCCAACTTCTTCCTGATTAGGTCTTTTCAAAGAAAGAAAAACCTTGCCCTAGCATGACTCCCCATTGCCATTACTTACCACTGAAGATCAGTCAGAACCTACTTGGGCTGTCACTTGTCCTGTGCGTTCACCGCCGGAAATCGTCGACTGGCTATTCAACTCTCCAGATGACGATCGACTTAGGACTAATTCTCTCTGAGCTCCTGCAGGACTTCTTGCCCCAGAGTGGTTACTATTCTTCCCCTCATTGAGTCCCACACTCTGGATTCGAGTTGCTAACATGTCATAACTAGATATCCCTGGGGATGTTGGACCTGAGGTGGTGATGAACTGACTAGTTGGTGGGAGTGTCCAATTCATCCAATCATTCCGCTTCCTTATTTTGTCACCCTACAACAGATATTATGGAAATGTGAAATTTCTAAATATCAAGAGAGGTAAGTAAAGAAAGAAAATGGCAGAGCTATTAAAAAGAAACGTCGGGAACTTCATCCACATGGCCATAGGGAGATGCACTACATGTAGGATGCTAACAGCAACAATGAACAAATCAACCAGGCATAAATCCATGGTACCAAGACCAAAAACACATTTAAAAAGCTGGTAATAAAATTATATGCCACACTTCTCGAATAGAAATAGAAATCATACTTGTACAAAATAGCAAGTTTATGCAAACAGAGATACCTGTATTTCCAAAACGGATGAACTACGTATTGCCTCAAATACAAATGCAATATTCTTTGTCAACTCCTGAACCTGCAAAAGCATGGACACATGAGTAATTTAATCTCACCATCAATAGAACAACCATATACCAAAAGAAACGAAAGGCTTCAAAACAAGTAGAAATGGTGCAATTTAGTAGAGTGGAAAGACCACATTCTCATTGTCCTACAGTGAACTGAATTCAAGATTGATTTGATTTGGGTGTCATTCTATTAAAATAGCAATAGAATAAAAGAATAATAACCCATGCGAAGGTTACAGGAGCTATTGCTAAAGCCTTAGGCACTGGAGGAAGAAAGGGACAGAAAATTAACAAAGAAGCAGGAGGAAAGGTGGAGGGGGTGCTCACATCACTTAGGCAACAAGGCGCCTGCCAATCATTGACAAGGCAACCAGGGCACCAAATGCCATTCATTATTTTTCTTTTTAACATTGTTTAGTATCGTACAAAATAATGCCTTATACCATCAAAAATCAACATTAAGCAACATCTTTTCTTTTTGGCAAGAAATAAGCAACATCGACTTATCAAACTAAGTTCAAAATCAAGTACATCAAGTCATCAAAAATCAATTTTAAGCCACATCAAATCATGAAAGAATGGTATATAACTACAAGACAAAAGAACTGAAGAAGCATTGATTTTCTAGTTGGTCATCACCAATTGAGAGCTACATCCCAGGAGGCTGCTATCAACTTGGTTCTTCATCCCTACACTGCTCTAAGCCTGCTAGGACTTGACCATTAGGACTCCTATGCTACAAGTCCTAGACCAGGTCTGTAGTTAGTTTCTAATCCTGGAAATCAAACCAAACTCTTTTTTGGCTGACTTTTCCCCATTGTTAGAGGACCACCCAGTCCAAGTTCCTGCCCTTTTGGACCTATAGATCTGCTGCTTCTACCACCCCACCACCCTCCAACCCCAAAAGAAATAAAACAAAATAATAAACCACCATCACTGAACCTTCCCAGCCTATCTGAACCAGCCCTGCAGTTTCAGTAATGCAGCCTCACTAGTGGTGAGGACCAATGCCAAGAAAACTCATTAGAACAACTCAAATGACTGCAAAAATCGGGCTTCATGTAAATTTCAGTTAGGATGTACGAGATGGAAAATGGGAAGATTTCATATAACTTGGTTAGAATTTAAAAGGGTTGAAGCTAATGCCATGTACTGTAAGGATTGCAACTATGGATCACTAAATATTAGAAAGAAAGGGGTTCTTTTGTTAGAATTCAGTTGAGTTTTTTAAATAGACATTCAGTGGATGGAGGTGAAACTTGGAGTTGAAGAAGGTAGTAGATGATCCCTAAATTTAGAGAATGATATGATGGATCGATGGGTGTTGAAATCTTGATGGAGTTATATTGGAGGTCGGTCCGGTCCACATTAAGATTTGTAGGTTTTTTGTGTTTTGAATTCATTTTCTGTTTCTTATTTCCTCTTCTTCTTCTTCTTTTCCCCTTTGTTTTCCTTTTTTCTTTTTTTTTTTTTTTTTTGGGGGGGGGGGGATTAATGCAGGACAAAAAAACACCCAAGAAGAGTTCCATGGCCCAACGAAGGTCCGAGGCTCGCTGCCCAGCAGCATAAGACACATAGTTCAACATGAGGGATAGTATGGTAATTTTGGCAGTCCTACTCAAGCCAGGCATAATTATAAATTAGGAGTTCAAATCTGTTTTTAAATTATTATTTGAGTCATCAATCTAAGTTAAGATAAGATAAGTAAAGAGTCCCATTTTTAAAAAAAAAATTATTATTATTATTATTTATTTTATTTTTTTGGGGGGGAGGGGGTTGATGAATTGGTTTGATATTAAACTCCGCCAGTGTTTGCTGCCAATGCCAAGCCCGGTGAAGGAGGAGGGTTGATGCATCAGGTTGGCAGCCGGCACCCAAAAAAAATCTAGCCAAATTTCATGGATTCAACCTTATATAATATGCTAGGGCGTCCCCCAACAAAAGAAGCAATGTGCTACACTATGGCCAAGGGTTAGCTAGGGCATCCCCTGTAAGTGACACTTAGTATCAATGCCCAGATTCGATGATAAGTAGGCAAGAGTTCCCACACCGTGGACTAGTGCAGGTAAAGAAGCTAGTCCAAAAACGTAAGATTAGATTGGCATATTGGAACATAGGATTTTTATAGCAAGTAAGAGCTTAGAATTGGTAGATATTATGAAAAAATGAAAGATTAATATAGCTTGCTAGATGGATGGGTAAAACAACTACAGAGTTAGATGACTTTAAACTTTGGTATATTAGGGATAAAACTAATAAAAATGAAATAGGTATAATAGCAAAAATAGATTATAAGAATGATGTGGTGGATGTTAAAAAAGTAAGTGAAAGGATTATTGTTATCAAGCTTGTAATAGAGAAAGAGATTGTAAATATAATTTGTGCATATGCACCTCAAGTAGGAGGATAGGATGAAAGTATGAAGTTAGAATCTTGGAAAAATACGGATGGATTAATGCAAGGAATTCGTCAAGGAGAAAAGATTATCATAGGAGGTAATCTAAATGCACATATTGGAAAAGAGTTATGAGAGTGTAGTACCAGAACTTATAGAAGCCGCTTCATCTCTCCCATTTGGGTATGCTAAGTACCAAGACTTATAGAAGTCATAACATTTTAAAATATTTTTATATTCAATTTCAGTATTGCATTACTATACCCTGTCCATTTCAATGTACCTCTTGCATTTCAATCATCACTTAGCCTTATCTGATTAAGACTTAACACAATTCATACAATCCCATCATTTGAATAAAAAAGCATGATAATTCTAAATTTAACGAACATGAACATCATTTCAAATTCATAATTTAACAATTCAAGCATACTATCAGCATTTCAATTCAAACACTTCAATCAAGTTCTTAAGTTGTCATTCAGTCCCATGCTTTTTTGCTCTATTCACAAAGCAATATATCATGCACTTTCCATCGATTGCATTAGTGAATAATAAGATAGGGTTTATATTAACATGTGAATGCTACATGTCTACTAAGTCGAATCACCCACTTATAACATACATGGGTTGGTCAATATCACTTACATGTTCCTGTTCCATGTTCGTCTCTTGATCTTGCCTCAATTAAAAGCCTGTCCTCTCTCCTATATTCCGAATAATCCTCGACTATTTCAATTCGTGCGGAAACTAAGGTTTCCCCTTTAGTTTCTCTCTCCTCCTTTCTCTCTTCTCTCGTCTTTCTTCTTGCTTCCACGCACAAGCACTATTTCCAGTTTCTACTCTTTCCTCTTTAATTGCTCTCCTCTCTCTCTCTCTCTCTCTTCTCTCTTTCCCCTCTTTCTTTCTCTTCTCTCTCCTCCTTAACTTTCTTTTCTCTGTACCAAGTCTTTCCCTTTACACGTTCTGCAACCTCTTCCCTCAAGTTAATTTCTCTCTATTCTTTCTCTTTCCACGCATATGTTGTCTCTGCCTCTCCACTTCTTCTATTCTACTTCTCTTTCCATTTCTCTTTCCTATCCCTTAACCATATTCTATCTATAATTATATAAAAATCATGACATGTATATGCAATTGAATTATCACGTTATCACTTCAATTAAAAATGCCACCTCCTCCTCCTTCTTTACCTTATTAAAGTTAGTTATATAAAATAATAGTATGGAGTGAAGACTCCACTTAGGTGTCACTTCCTCTCTTTTATAAATTTCATATGTACCATGTATTAAAGACTCTCCATTGCCTTCCATATGAGGAGGTGGGAGAGAGAGGGGGAGGTGTCATCTCCTCCTCTCTCTCCTCTATATATATATATATAAAACTTAATAGGGCTTCTTTATGGGCTTATGCGCCCACTCTATTTCCCTACGCAGAGCTCATTATGAGATACGAATATTAATACCTCCGGATACAAAAAATTATGGTGATCATTTCCTCGCTCTCAACTCAATCTAATTCTACTGTTGTGGGACCCACAAGCAATGTCGGATCTTGACCAAAATACTGAAATCCAGTTCCAGTTAAGCTATCTTTTAATTACACTCGAACCATTCGGTTAAACCATTAAACAAACCATCTTAACATATAATCCAACCACCATATTCTTTAATAATCTTAAGGATTGAGACACTCCCACACAATGAAAAAACAATAATATATAAAAAGATGCGAGGCATCACAACCTCCCCTCCTTGAAATAAATTTCGTTCTCGAAATTTGCGAACCTGATCAATTGAAAAGTTGGAGATATCGAGTCTTTATATCGAATTCAAGCTCCCATGAGGCTTCCTGACCCGAGTGATTGTTCCACAAAACTTTCACTAGGGGTACTGCCCTATTTCTCAACTTCTTCTCTCTTCGTTGTAGTATCTCAATTGGCTTCTCTTCATAGGAAAGATCTTCCTTCAACTCCAACAATTCATATCGTAGCACATAAGCAAGGTCTGCTACATACTTCTTCAGCATAGATACATGAAACACATCATATATGCTTGAACCCAGTGGAGGTAGGGCAAGTCTATATGCTACTGCTCCAATTCTTTCCAAAATCTCAAATGGTCCTACATATCTTGGACTTAGCTTTCACTTTTTGCCAAATCTCACCACACCCTTCATTGGTGCTATCTTTAGGAAAACTTTATCGCCCACCTCAAATTCTAAGGGCTTCCTCCTCACATCTGCATAACTTTTCTGTCTACTTTAAGCAGCCTTCATCCTCTCTTGTATTACTTTTATTTTCTCACAAGTCTGTTGTACTAGGTCTAGCCCCAGTACTTGTTTCTCACCAATTTCATTCCAACATATTGGAGACCTACACTTCCTTCCATACAGTGTTTCAATACTTAAGATTATTCAAGAATCATGGTGGTTGGATTATATGTCAAGATGGTTTGTTTAATGGTTTAACCGAGTGGTTCGAGTGTAATTAAATGATAGCTTAACTAGAAAAGGATTTCAGTATTTTGGTTAAGATCCGACATCGTTTACGGGTCCCACAACAGTTGAATTAGATTGAGCTAAGAGTGAGAAAATGATCAACATAATTTTCTGATCCCGGAGGTAATATTCGCATCTCAGAGTGGGCTCTGCGTAGGGAAATAAAGAGGGCCCATAAGCCCATAAAGAAGCCCGCTATTAAGAGGAGAGAGAAAGAGGAGAGAGAGGAGGAGATGACACCTCCCCCTTCTCTCCCACCTCCTCACATGGAAGACAAAAATAATCTCTTTAATACACGGTACATATGAAATTTATAAAAAAGAGGAAGTGAAACCTAAGTGGAGTCTTCACTCCATATTATTATTTTATATAACTAACTTTGATAAGGTAAAGAAAGAGAAAAAGGAGGAGGCGGCATTTTTAACTGAGGTGATAACGTGGTAATTCGATTGCACATACATGTCATGATTTTTATTTAATTATATATATAAATATATGGTTAAGGGATAAGAAAGAGAAACGGAAAGAGAAGTAAAATAGAAGTGGAGAGGAAGAGACAACATATGCGTGGAAAGCGAAAGAAAAGAGAGAGAATAGAGAGAATAGAGAGAATTAACTTGAGGGAAGAGATTGCAGAACGTGCAGAGGGAAAGACTTCAAGTATAGAAAAGAAAGTTGAGGAGAGAGAAGAGAGGAGAGAGAGAAACAATTAAAGAGCGGGGAGAGAGAGAGAGAGAGGAGAGAAATTAAAGAGGAGAGAGTAGAAACTGGATACAGTGCTTGTGCACGAAAGTAAGAAAGAAGGAAAAGAGAGAAGAGAGAGAAACTAAAGGGTAAACCTTAGTTTCCGCATGCATTAAAATAGTCTAGGATGATTCGGAATACAGGAGAGAGGACAAACTTTTAACTGAGGCAAGATCGAGAGATGAATATGGAACAGGTACGTGATATTGACCAACCTAAGTGGGTGACTCCACTTAGTAGACATGTAGCATTCACATGTTAGTATAAACTCTTACCTTATTTTCACTGATGCAATCGTGGAAAGTACATGATACATTACTTTGTGAATAGAACAAAAATGCATAGGATTGAATGACAACTTAACAACTTGATTAAAGTGTTTAAATTGAAATGTTGATAGTATGCTTGAACTGTTAAATTATGAATTTGAAATGATGTTCATGTTCGTTAAATTTAGAATTATAAGTTTTGGTTTTGGAGAAAGGAATGAGGAAGGGACCTCAACTTTGGATTTGTTGTTGCTTTTTATCTATCTATTGTAAATATTGGCTTAAAAAAGAGGAGGAGCATTTAATTACCTTCAAAAGCGAACATCATAGAAGCCAAATAGATTTCTTCCTAACTAGAAAGATTGATAGATTGTTGTATAAGGATTACAATGTGCTACTTGGGGAAACCTAAACTGCAAAACATAGACTTGTGGTCTTGGATATGTGCCTAACCCCAAAAACTCATAAAATGTGCAAGGTTAACTATCTTAGGATAAGATGGTGGAACTTTAAAGAAGAGTGCTTGAAATTCTTCACTAATGAAATAGTCAAACAAGGAAAGTGGGATTTTGAGGTGGATACTAATGCGATTTGGAATGAGATGGTTACATGTATTAAGAAGCTGGTTAAAGATGTCCTAGTTGAATCAAAAGGAAAACTCCATTCTTATAGAGAGATTTGCTGGTGGGATAATGAGGTTCACGTGCTATTAGGAATAAGAAAGTTAGTTTTCAAACATGGCAACTAAGGATGTTGAAGATCTTCAAAGGTATAGGTTGGTTAGAAATTAAGCTAAGAAAATTGCAACAAAAGCAAGGGGGAAGTATGAAGACTTGTATAATAAGTTGGGCACTAAGGAAAGGGGAAAATCTATTTATAAGAGAGCTAAAATAAGGGATAGGAAGAGTAGAGATATTGACCATGTTAGATGTATTAAAAGTGGAGATGATAAAGTATTAGTACGTGTAAGACATTAAGAAGAGATGGGAAATCTATTTCTCTAGTCTACTAAATGAGCACACTTCAAGTATCTATGATTTAGATGATTACACCATCCACCAAGGCACCCATTTTCGAACATACATACGGAGAATTTCGATGTCCAAAGTAAAAGAAACATTGAGGAGGATGAAACTTGGCAAGATACAAGGTCTTGATGAAATCCCAATAGTAGTATGGAAAAGCTTAAGAACCCATGGGCTAGCTTGGTTGACTAAGTTGTTTAATAAGATTATGAGCACAAAGAAAATGCCAAATAAATGGAGAAGCATCGTGGTTCCAATTACAAAAATAAATGAGATATTCAAAGCTGTAATAACTATAGAAGCAATAAACTGATGTGCCATACTACGAAATTATGGAAGAGAATAATTGAAACACACTTGAGACACTTAACCTCAATTACGGAGAACCAATTTGGGTTTACACCGAGAAGCCTATGACAAAGGCTATTTACCTAATTAAAAGACTTATGGAAAGGTATAGAGAGTGTAGGAAAGACCTTAATATGATATTTATTGAACTAGAAAAAGCTTATGATAGAATTCCCAAAGCGTTAATTTGGCAAGTACTAAAGAAAATAAGGTTGCAAGTAAATACGTGGACATAACAAAGGATATGTATGATGGTTCAATGACAAGTGTAAGAATAGCGGGGGGGACAGTGTAATGAATTCCCAATTACAGTTGGGCTCCATCAAGGATCAGCTTTAAGCCCATATCCATTTGCAATTATGATGGATGAATTAACCAAAAACATTCAAGTTGAGGTTCCTTGGTGTCTGCTTTTTGCTGATGATATTATGTTGATAGATGAGACTCAAGTGGAGATTAATACCAAGTTAGAATCATGGAGAACAACTTTGGAATCAAGAGACTTTAAACTAAGTAGAATGAAGACATAATACCTAGTTTGTAACTTTAGTCATGATCGGGCAAACAATTTGGTGAAACTCGACAATAAAGAGATTCCTCAGAGTAATAAGAGATTCCTCAAAGTAATTGTTTTAGGTACCTTAGTTCAATTATAAATAAAAGAGGTGATATAGAGGATGATGTTTTCTAAAGAATCAAAATCGAGTGGGTGAAGTGTAGAGGTGCGTCTGGGTCTTGTGTGATCGACGTATTCCATTAAAGCTTAAAAGAAAATTCTATAGGATCATCGTTCGACTAGATATGAAGTACGCTGCAAAGTGTTGGGCTATTACAAATAATCATATAGATAAACTCAAGGTAGCAGAAATGAAGATGCTAAGATGGATGAGTGGCAAAACTGGAAAGGATAGGATAAGGAATAATCATATTAGAGTTGGTCGGGGAGTTGCTCCCATAAGTGATAAGCTAAAAGAAAGTCATTTACGGCGCCACAGCCATGTTCGAAGGAAGCCTATAAATGCACCCTATACGGAGAAGTGATATAATCCAAATTTAAAGAACTAGATGAGCTAGAGGCAAACCTAATATAACTGCAAGAGAAGTGGTGAGAAAGGATATGCATAGCTTAGGCCTTGTATCTAGCATGACCTTAGACAGAACTGATTGGAAGGCAAGCATCCATGTAACCGACCCCATTTGTTGGGACAAAGCCTATTGTTGTTGTTCAACAGGGTAACAAGGGTTCACACAACCTTCGGCCAAGGCTATTAGGAATTGTAATGCTTCTCAGATGGAAGTTCCAGGTATGCCTTAGGGGTTTAGGTCTAAGGTTTAGAAATCTGATTTGATTTGTTCTTAATTTCAGATTTCAGGTTAGGGTTAGGGTTTGGTGGGTTTTAGAGATCAAGGTTTTTAGGGTTTGGAGGGGGAAAAGAGGGATAGGGTTGGGATCGACTGGTGATAGGATTGGAGGGAATATGGATCTAGGAGGGGAAATTCTGATGGTGGGTCTGTTGATATGGAAATTAGGGTTTGGGGTAAGAAAAAGGAAGCCTGAATGGATTAGAAAGTAAAATCAGCTGTATAAGCTGGTATACCAAATATGGAGGGGCTGTGATGGAGATGGATGGATGGAGTGAAGGCAGACCAGCAGTCTGCTGAAGGATAATTCCTTCAATCAGAAACCCTTGATGCTTGACACCTCGATCTCTCCTTGCAACAAAACTCTTAAGTAATTTTATTCATCAAATCTTCTGTGACAAGCATTGAATGTCTATTTATAGACTTTAAAAATGACTCCAATTAGAATTCAAATAGGACTTCTACTTCTAACCTTAAATCACTCCTTATCACAATCTAGACTGACTAAAATAATAAGTTTAAAACAGATTTTAACTTCTAACGGTACTTAACATCAAACCAAATTACAACAAAAATAAGCCTTGTCCCAACTAAATGGTCGGCTACATGGATTCTTGCCCTCCAATCAGTTCTCTTTGAGGTCATGCTAGATACAAGGCCTAAGCTATGCATATCCTTTCTCACCAATTCTCTTGAGGTTATCTTAGGTCTGCCTCTAGCTCAAATGAGCGGTTTCTTGGATTCAATAAAACAAAAGAAAGGGTAAAGAAGGGGCTGGGCTGATCTTGGTCTGCAACTGCGTTCTTCTTCTTCAATGGATGCTTTGTTGATGGGTAGCAAGACTGAATCTAGAGTCGCAGCAGGCTATCCAAAGTTCTAGACTTTAAACACTAGTCCCTATCCCACCTTGAACATGAAACAATACAGGATCAAGGGCTTGAACACTAAACACCAAGAACCTCCAACCTGTAATTGAGACCAGATCAATCACTTATAGAAGAGAAACAGCAGCATGCTAAGAGAATTCACATTTGTTTACTCCATGCTTCCCATCAAGTGAAGTGTATGTGTTTGTGTATAGGGCTCCTCGCCTTGAAAAAGAGTCCTAGGAGTAACATAGCTTGATTTAGAAATAAAAACAGAATTAGGATCAGAGTATAAAACTCAGGGAAAGGGGAAAAAATCTATTTACCAAAAAGTCCTAAATACCCAAAACTTAGATTGAATCAGTTGAAAAATTATTCAATTAAAAACATAAAATTTGTCAAAATCAAATTAAGTATGGGCAATCTTTCTACTCAACTATAGAGGGCTCATCACCCTTAAGAGAAAATAGGACTAACATGGCTTGACTAAGAAATAAAAACAGCATTAGGACTACAGTCTACAGTAACTTAGGATATAGAGAGGGGGGGGGCAAGGGCAGGGAGTGTTTCTATTTACTAGTTAAATAAGAACAAGAAGTCCTGAATACCCTAAACTTAAAATTTAACCACCTAAACTTAAATTGAACCAGTTGAAACGTGATTCAATCAAACACGGGGGCACAAATGATTGAAAGCGTGAAATCAAATTAAGTACTGGAGATCTTCGTGCACAACTCATGTACAGATATTTTATGTCCATTAAGTTGGCCAATTACATTGATAACCCATGGAATACAGGCCCAACACCTATATAACCAACTCTAGGCCTATTGCTAGGAGAAAGACTGAATTTGGTGCTGGATCTGCACCATTGTGCCTCGTGTCTCGAGATTGGCAGGAAGTATTACATCTGCAGGCTACATTTAAACCCTGGAATCAAGCCCTAACTTGTTCCAGACTCTGTTCATTCCAAACCTCTAGCCTATAATGTACCATATTACCTATTCAGATCTCTTCCCATAATCAATCAGCTTCTTAGTCAGCCCTATTCACAACCTGAATAAAGCTTAAATCAGAACTGTAAAATCAGATAGAGAGAACTAGTGGATAAATTTGGTAACCCGAGATAGGCAGACCAGAATGACCAGAAACTCAGGCAGAGTGCTCCTCATATGGAACCTTTTCCGATGCCAAAACAACTGAGACATCAGAAATATGGTTCATGTGAGTAGTTCCAATCATGGTTTGAGAAATCTGAATCAGATCACCGATATGGTTGGATCGGTTTTGAATAAGCCTATACTGATCCTGATTCTGGCAGTTCCGTAATGGATTTCTAGGATTTAGGATGATTCCCAAGTTGGAATTGGAATATATGGAGGCCAAATGTGTTGCAAAATCAGCTTAGTTGAACCCATGGTCCTAATAGTAAAAGGAAAAAAGGGCAGCCAACAAATATCATAGAATTTTGCAATGTAAACAGGGAACGAAAAACCAGAATTCAAAGAACATAACTTGAAATCCCACAGTAAAATTTGAAAAAAACTGAGGTGGCATGAAAGATTCTGCTAAGAAGCAGGAGGATAGAAATTAGCAGAAACACAGAGTGTTGCCTAGAAGAGTTTAAGGTAATAGTAAAGAATAATAAATAAATAAAAGTTAAAAAGATTAAAAAAAAAATGTAGGGTTAAGGTAATAGTAAAGAATCTGGCTTACTAATCTGTGGGATTCATCAAGCTTGAGGTTATCACTCAAGCAACATCTGAATCCATAGCCATCATTATTAACATTCATTAATCAGAAAACATTTGTTGGCCCACCAGTAAGAAATAGCATTTTTAGTCACTCGAAGGAGATGCTGGTCCTTCGCGTGATGGTCTCTGGAATGAAGATATGCATGAGCAGACACGAGCCTGGAAATGAAATTTCAGGAGAATCATAGAACTGGCATATTTAATTTTGTTACTCATGAAATGTGTTTAGGCCATAGACCAGTACATCCATATGTAGAATTCATAAACTAGCCCTCTAGAAATACTAAACTGCATCATGTGTTGGCACAGCCCCGAAGATGTAGACCACCTCTTTTTTTCCTGCCCCTTCTCTCGTTCCTTGTGGTGAAAGCCATTATCACTATTTGGCCCCACTTCAAACACTTCGATGGCTTCTCCAGGGATAGGGTTTGGTTTTTGAGACACTTTGCTGGCTCTTCTGTTCGTGATACTGTAGGCGAATTGGTGTTCAATGGCTTTGATCTCTCTTCTCTTGTGGCAACAACACTTCAGAAGATGGACATCCATATCTAGATCCCTCGATTTGATTTGGACCACCATCACTTTGATGTCTCAGCTAGACTTCAGTCCTTCCCCAACCCCCAGTTTTGGACACCCCAAGGAACAGACCCGTCGTTGTCTCCTGGGGTCAAAGTTCCTCCTTGTTGCCTTCTAGTAGGTTGTAATCACCCCCCCCCCAACCCCTTTCTTTCCCTGTCTCTTTTCTTTTCTCTCTTGTACATTCTTTATACCCTCTGGGGCTTTGATTAGTGACTATTTTCATTCATTCTGTTAGAGAGTTAATAACATACTAGAAAAAGTAATGAGGTTTGAGTAATGGGGGAAATAAAGGAAATTAGGGTAGGAAAGATCCTAACAATAGATTGGAGTCCATATTAGACTCAATCGTGGGTATTTGTTTCCTTTTTTGTAGCTGGGATTTTCCTATAATAAAGACTGATAACTCTCAAGGGTTCTCACATCGAGAGTGGAGACTCTCAAAGCTTTTTCTCTCATTCTTCTCTCCCTTCTCATTCTCAACTTCTACTCCTTTTTTCTGTTTGATTCACATGGTACCAGAGCCTGTTTGCATTTAACTTCCAAATTCCAAAGTGTATTGGTTCAGAAAACCCTTGCAACACGAAGAAGAAACATCACAGCTTAGTTTGTGAAGACTTAATAGTATTCATTTGAAGGGGGACAGCACCTTACACCAGTGTCTTGGTTTTCTGGATATCTTTATGGAGTAAGAAGTTTCTAAAGTTCTAATATTGTTTGACACTCTAAGCCACAACTTGTGGATTTGAGGTTAGTAGTTGGTTTCTGAAATATTTTTGTTTATTGGGAGATCTTTTCAGTGATTGCTCTGCAATTTCGAGCTTTCTGTTTAAACCAGAAGTTGTGTTGTTTTGCTGCTGCAATCTTTCTGCAAATTTGTTCTGTGAAAAGATTGAATATTGGTTCTGAGATACTCTAGTTTGATTTTTCAGGGTTTGCAACTGTGATTGATCTGTTGTGGATTGACTACTGGTTCTGCAATTTTTATGGGTTGTTGTTCTTCGACTGAGAGTATTCTGCTACTGAGAAGTTCTTTATAGTTGAGAACTGCTGTGTGAGGATAAGTTTTGATAGAGAATAATCTTATAGTGAGAGACTTATCTTTCTGTTGCTGCCATTATATTTCAGATTTGAAGTCTTTTTTAGAAATTATTTCTGAAGTTCTTTTGTTGCTACTTCTTATTTATTGCTGCTGCCAACTTGTTTCTCGTAGGCGATACTAAAGTCAGATTAAGTCAGTATGTCTATATCTGAAACTAAGTCTGAGCCTAAAAGGACTATGACTGAAATAACAACTGCATCCTATCGTATTTCCGAACAAAAACTTGAAGGGAATGTTAATTTCCATCAATGGAAAAAAAATAGTTCAAAGTTATGTTGACTGATCGTGGGCAGCAAGACCATCTCACTGTGTCAACTGGGAATGATACATGGAAGACCATAGATGCTCAAATTTTAGGACAGACACTGAACTCTATGGAAAGAAATATTGTTGACTTAGTTACACAATATTGACACAGTGAAGGAGTTATGGGATTACTTGAACATTTTATATATTGGACAGAACAACCTTTCCCGCATCTATGAGGTTTCACAAGAATTCTATAGGGTTGATAGGAAGGGCAGACCTTTAACCCAACATTTTGCAGACTCAAAGAAAATGTATGAAGAATTATATGTTGTCCTACTCATTTCATCGGATGTAGTTGAAATGCAAAACCAGCGGGGAGAACTTGCAGTTGTGGGGTTTTTGGGAGAACTCGGGAAGGAATTTAAGTATTTGACACAGTTAGAGCACATATCTTGGGGGGAGATAAGGTACCGTCACTGTCTAAAGCATTTTCCCGAGTGCTTCATGTTTCTAAAGAAAACTCACATGAGTCCAGCCCCACCAATAATTCTGCATTAGCATCTTGTACTCCAAACCGTGGCTCTGGTGGACGGTCAAGAACTGAAGCTACTTGTGGGCGTGGGGGAGGAGGATCAAGCAAAACCCCCAATACTTAAAGATCAACTGATTCTACTGGGAATGTCAGGACTTGTCATCATTGTGGTCGTCCAAGACATATATAGAGATTTCATTAGAAGCTTCATGGCAAGCCCCCTCAGGTTGCTAACGTTGCATCATCCGAGTCATCTACTACTGCCACTCCACAATCTGATGGGAAGACTAAAAATGTCTGATGAGGAATATATTCGGTTCACCTAGTTTTAGGCACTTCAATCTTAGCCACCCTTAGCCACCTTTGTTCAAATAGGTAATGCTACAACTTGATTTCTACCTCACGTCCCTAGATCATTGACTCAGGAACGTCTAATCACCTGACTGGATTCTCAAGTAACCTTTCGTCCTTTCTCTCTTCCTCTTCCATTGTGACCCTTGCTAAAGCCCCACCTTATCTCTATCTTCTGTCTTATATTTACCTGAGTTTCCCTTTAACTTGTTACTTATTCATAAATTAACCACCACTTACAACTGTTTTGTTACTTTTTTTTCCCTGGTTATTGTGTTCTTCAAGAACTTACGATGAAGAGGACGCTTGGTAGAGGCCGTGAGTCAAGAGGGTTATACTTGTTCGATGACATTACCCCTGTTGCATGTTCGAGCATGTCCACCCTTCACCAAATTCACTATTGTTTGGGTCATCCTTTATTAAATAGTTTGAAAATTTTGGATAAAAGTTTTTGTTCCATTCCTTCTTTACCTTGTGAGTCTTGTCAGTTTGGGAAACTTCATCGTGTAAGCTATCCACCTCGAGTTTATTAATAGGCTAGACATACATTTTTCTCTTGTTCATTCTGATGTGTGGGGACCATGTCCTATTACTTCTACTTTGGGATTTCAGCATTTTATTACTTTTGTGGATGATTATTCAAGATTTACTTGGATATATTTAATGAAAAGTCATTCCGAATTGTTTAATATTTTCTATGGTTTTTTACTAAAATTCGAACACAATTTGGGGTGGTTATTAAAATTCTCCGGAGTGACAATGCAAAAAAATATTTTCCTCTCCTTTTACTACATTTATGACATCACATTGCACCCTTCATCAATCCTCTCATGGTGAAACCCCACAACAAAATGGTGTGGCAGAGCAGAAGAATCGCCATCTGATGGAAGTCGCCTGCTCTCTACTGTCTGAGATGCAAGTCCCAAAATCTTTTTGGGCTAATGTTGTCCTAACTGCTTGTCATCTTATTAATTGGATGCCCTTGTCTGTTTTGAAATGTGGTATCCCGTATTCCTCGTTGTTTCCTAATTTTGGTGCATACCTAAGTCTTGACCTCTTGAAGTAAAGCACCATTGGAGCCAGTGATGAAAATATCATCCATATAAACAATAATGTATAGGGAAGCATCATTCTGATGAAGAACAAATAAGGAGTAATCAGTTTATGACTGGGTGAAACCAAAGCTGAGTAAGGAAGTGGATAATTTTCAAAACTTGTTTTTATCAGCTTGTTTGAGGCCATAAAGAGATTTATACAATTTGCAGACAAGGTTCTCCCCCTTATGATGAAATCCAAGAGGAGGAGTAATGTAAACATCTTCTAAGAGGTCCCTATGTAAGAAGGTATTATTGACGTCTAATTGATGCAAAGGCCAACCACAAGCTACAACGACCGTAAGAACTCAGACAGTAACAAGTTTAGCAACTGGGGCAAATGTGTCATGATAATCAACCCCCTCAATTTGAGTGTAGTGCTTAGCTACAAGTCAGACTTTGTACCGTTCCATGGAACCATCTGCCCATCATTATATTTTGTAAAACCATTTGGAGCCAGTAGCTCTTTTTCCGGCTGGTAAAGGGACCAAGTTTTATTGGTGGTGTGCCAAAATTTCAGCTTGCATGGCATATCTCCATTCTTGATTTTCATTGCCTCAATGAAGGATTTGGGTTCGACTGTGACAGTAAGAGTAGTAACAAAAGCCAAATGAGGAGAAAAGCGCTAGCAACTTAAAAAATTCATAAGAGGATAAGTCTTACCTTGACCAACATGTGTAGACGCATTTGCTTGGGTAAGAGACAAAAAAAAAATCTTTGAGATAACTAGGTGTTTGGTGATACAAGAAGGCCGTGTTATAGGTGGGGGGGAAGAAGCTCTAGGAGGAGTAGGAGGTTCAGATGGTGGAGTAGGCGTTGAGGTGTCAAGAAGCAAGGCAGGATATTCAAATGTTTCATCATAGTTTGGGGAGGAGAGAGAAAAAAAACATATGAAGTACGGGTGGAGGGGTTTGAGTGTAGATGACAGGAGAAAATATTTTCATGGCCATGAGATCAAAAATCTGGTATCCTTCTTGGCCATGAGGATAACCAATAAATATACCAAGAATGGCCCGTTGATCAAATTTGTGTTGGATGTTGGTTTTGCAGGCAAAACAAAGGCATCCAATCCAAAAAACCATAAGTGAGAAAAAGTAGGAATTTTCTTCAATAATTTCATGTGGAGTTTTTCCATGGAGTACAAGGGTGGGCAAACGACTACTCAAATAGCAAGCAATAAGCACAGTCACCCCAGAATTGTTAAGGTAATTTGCTTGAAAACAAATGGCTCTAGCAACTGGAAGGAGGTTTCCATGTTTGCACTCCACAATACCATTTTGTTAGGGCACTTTGACACAACTGCTACCGCAGTGCACTATAGCATCAAATCCTGATAAATGAAAAGTCAATAACCAGCCTGCAACAGCAGAAAATTTACCTCATACTCCAAGGGGATAATGCCCAAGTCAGAACACCAGTCAAGAGTTAATATCCACTAATCACATATCAATGAAGGAAGAGATCTCATCAAACAAGTATTAACAAATCTTCTAATATACCACTTAACAAGAATCAGGGTAGAAGTCTTGTCAACACTGATGCAGGCATAGTACAATAACTCGCCGAGATCTCATCCAAATCTCATAAATATATCAGTATCCTGGAGGATGGAACTAGATGCTACATAAGATTAAAAATAAATAAATAAATAAAGTACCATAACTTGGTCAAGATCTCCAAGAACTAGGTTCAGCCCTACTTACAAAATTCCAGATCTCAATCAAGTTGATCAAGGTCTTGACAAAACTGAATCACCCAATCCTCTCAGTGTAGTGGGCTCCAAGAATGCTGCAAAATCACTCCTATTCTAAGCAAAAAATTAAGGAGTCCTAAAAATTCAAACAACCCATTGCATAAGCTTTCTAATTATAAGATTGAAAAAAAAAGCACTTAAGTATTAGGCCCCCCAACCTCAAGGATTACAGGAGGATTCTCTGGTGGCGCGCAGCTGCTTATGATGTGTTGGGTTCTATAATGTAGGATAGATCCTATCCTACATTATAGAAACCGCGCCCCACAAAAAACCCCAAAACCCCGGCAGGGAAACAGAACAAAAGAGACAAGCGGAGAAATTTATAAAAAGGGGGGGACAAAGCGCGAAAAGGTCGGTCAACCAAACGGGTCCAATCCAAAGAATCTCTAATCCCTAACACAATTTATTGGTTTCTTGACATCATCGTTTTCTAATGCAAACTGGCATTTGGTTCAGCACAAATCTAAGAATCTCCATTCATCTCCTATTCCATTTCCTCCATATAAGCTATACTCGGGCCACACCAAATCTGGAAAATATTCTTCCATGGTCTTCCACCCCTATTTGACACGACACCCACTCTAAAATCAGAAGGAAAAAAAAAAAGCTTCCTCTCAAGCATCTCCAATCTTGATCTCCAAGCTAGCTGGGTGTGGGCTCCAAGCTAGTTGTGTGTGGGCCCCAATAAAAGCAGCAGGGTCTCTCCGAAATTATGGCACATGCAATGGCAAATATTTAGGCCAAAACACTTCTTGGATGGCCTGCCTTGCTCATTCAATGGATGACAATTCTGGGTATGTTCCTGCCATTGACGTGCAACACAAAAAGTATATGGGACACCTAGAGTATTGTCGAGGCAGAAAGGGAGCCTTCATATATACATGAACAACACTAAAATGATAGAGTTTCATTCAAAGAAGAATAAGGATTGAGCAACTAATCCTCAAGCTCTAAGTAATGTACGGACAAGCCATGAATTCTTTTAGACAGCAAGAAATTGGATACTCCAAGATTGAGAGCTTTACTTATTCAGCTTCAATGAAGAGCAACTGCAACTACAGTTTTGACTCTTTATATATGAGATATGTGATAAAGAACACTAGCCGGTGGCAAGAAAACATCTCAAGGGACCAAAAGATGACTGCTTTGTTAACATGCAAAGGAGAAATTTTCAAGGTGTCCCAAGGCAATTTTTGTCTAGGAGTTTGATGTAGCCTTTGGTTCGAGGGTTCCACCAGGGGCCAATATTGCAGGATCTTAACAAAACCAGACCACAAAAGGGAATTTTGGTTCTCCAACAAGGGGCTGTCTAGGGTTTTCCTGAACTCAGATGGAGAAGTGGCTTTCAGACTATAATACACAAGCCATAGGAGTGACTGAAGTAAATTTCAGCCCGTTCTGAGGGCTCCTAAATTCAGGGGGTAATTCAGGGAAGGAAAGAATCCTTTTTTTTTTTCTTTTTTTTTTTTTTTTTCTTTTTTTTCTTTTTTTTCTTTTTTTTTTTTTTTTTTTTTTCTTTTTTTTTTGGGGGGGGGGGGATGCAGGGGAGGGATTAATGGGCTAACTCTGATTGAGCGAGTAAGATGAACTCTTAGTTGCAGGTCTATACAGTTTCTTAAAGGAATCAGAGTTCAATGGTGAGGGTTGCAGGGACTGTTTAGCCGCCTAAAACAGGGATTGAAGGTGAGGATTTTGGTGATGAACTGATGCTTCAAAAATCAGGGTACTCTAATGACAGGAACTTCTGAAATTCCAGTTGGTTCAGAAGGGTAGGGTTCCATCAAATACAGTAAAGCTGTTTCAGAACAAAACAAAGTACAATGGGAGAAGACGAAATGAGGCTGGCCTTCCTGCCTGGATACATAACTTCAGAAGTCTCCACAGGCTTGACTGATCAATAGGTAGACTGTCCCACATTTGGATATGGAGTAAGGCCCCTAGCTTTGCACCAATGGAGTCCAACTCCTGAAGTTCGATCTCACCGAAAGAGGAACAGGTAATCAGTTTCTGAAAAAGCCCAAAAGCAATCAAATTTTTTAATAAAATCAACCACCCTTTTCCACATCAGGGTAAATAATAGCCTTATAAAAGAAATACTGTAGCAGTTAGGCTTGGCCTCACCACAGAGAAATAGAAGTAGCTGTCACAAACTCAAAAAACCAAACAGGACTACTAACTCAAAAGACCTAGAAATATTAAAGACAAGCATAACACCATTCTGCCTAAGCAATGGATCAGAGGATGTAACCCTAGCTACATGCCAGTTACATACTAATGAAAAGTGACATGACTTAAGACTTAAATTGAAGCACCATGATGGTTCAACAAAATAACAAAAAAGGACCAGAAAAACTAAGTATGGCCTCAATTATACTACTACTAGGATCGAGCTCCTCTACTTCATGAAGCCATATTTATCCATTACTATTTTGAATCTGATTCAGTTACCTAGTCACTCTAAGTTGCCTAATGGGTTAAAATTTAAAAATTGGGTTCAGCCTTTCTATTTTTAGTGTAAGACTCGCTTTCTGAGTCATTTTGAGGACTACAAGTTGGGAGAAGGGAGCCTGGAAGAAATTCAGAATCGCAAGGAGGAGGAGAATGCATATGAAAAAGAAAGGGGGGGGAGCCTGAAGAAGCACAAACAGCCAGACTCTAACCGTAGCTCAATTCACTATCTCAAATCTGCTTCACTGGCTAGACCTCTATTAACAAACCCAAAGAAATAAAGCATCCTAATTACTTCCAAAAACTTAAGAACAACTAAAACAGAAATTTAATAAATCTCAAATAGGAAATTTGCTAATAGCTACCCAAAATAATAGATTACATACTCAAATAAAATAAATTCTAAATATCCTATCCTAAGGACAAAACAAAGAAGAAATAAAAGGGCAATTTAGGAACATGGAGGAAATAAAAATAAGAAATAGAACTAAAAACGAAATTGTGGCTGTGGGGGAGGGGGAGGGGTTAGGATATAAAATTGATGTGAGAACATACTGATTAGCAAGAGGGGAAGAAGAAGACTGTCTTCAACCTTTGACCAACAGCAAAACACCAGGGAAGGAATTGTAGATTTGATGAAACCAACTACTCTGGTGGGTGGGTATTATACTTCATCTGATCTGGATAATTGGCCATGAGTCTGATTCTACCTAACCAAAAAGGAGATGGCAGGAGAAGGGCTACAAGCTGCAACCAAGGAGCTCGAACAAACGAGCAGTGAAATCTTCATAACCAGGTAGCATGCTGGAGATGGAGTTCAAACCCCAGCTTCTGAAATCAAGTATGAGTTCTTTCTTTCTCTTGCTCTTTCTACTAATGCTAACCATAGAAGGGGTCGATGGCAGGTTGGAGTTTTGATAAAGGGAATTGCAGAGGTGGAATGGGTAGCTCAAATCAACAGAAAGGAGTGAGTCCTTTTATTTTTTATTCAATCTGCTTTCACAGAGACAACTTAAAAGACTAACAATGCAAGTGTTTGGGAAGACCAGTAAAGGGGATTATTAAGAGCTAGGGGGTCTGAGAAGAAAGAAAAGTTATTGCCAAGGGAAACTTTGATCACAAGTTATAGATTTTTTTTATTTATTATATATATTTCAGGTTGCTGCCTGTGAATCAATAGAAGGAAAGAATGGAAAACAAAATAAAAGGGGTGAAAAGGATTGACAACGAAGGAGATCAGGTCCAATGTTGGGTTACAAGAAAGTATTCTTTCAACGAGACGTAAGACTCCTAAGTAGACTATGAAATGGAAACCAATCTTACAATGCTAAAATGCAACTCAAACAAATAAACTACTAGATACCTAAAGTAAACATTTTCAACACTTGTGTGCAGGCTCTGTCTGGGTTTTGGGTCCTCACTTCCTATCATGCTTGTCCAACTGGTCAAGTGACATTGCATCACGGCTTTTATCGGATGAAGTCCTCCATCCCAATATCAACTACCTTGAAACTTCGTATGGAGAAATCCAGTTCACAGCTTTGGTGAATGCAAACAATAAAAATAATGGATTGCACAGTGAAGAGTACTTAGTCCGCACTCAGCTCAGCAGAAAAGCAGATATCAGAACTGAAAACTGATATTCTAGTGTATGGTTCTCACATTGGATGGTGTTTAAACCTTAAAATCCATAGTTTATTCTAGTGCATGGTTCTCACATTGGGTGGTGTTTAAACCTTAACATAGTATAGAAGTAACGAATGACTACCCAAAATATGAGGGAAACATGCAAATGAGGTCCAAGTCAGAGTGACTGAAACTCTGTAAGTATCGCTAGAAAAGGGTAATATCAAGCAAGATGGAAACAGGATGCACAGAAATAGAGAAGAAAAGAAGAATGGAGAAGGATTGAATAGGAACAAAGAATGCAATGGAGACAGATTAAAATAAGAACCTGAAAACAGAAAAGCAGATTTTTTACAACGAGAAGCCCCAACACCACACCACCCTCCTAAAAAAACACACATACACACACAAGGGGAATGAATTCCAGATTTCTATTCAATTCATCCAGATCTCCATTACTGCACTACAATGGTGATCTAAACAAAAGGAAGCACATATTAATTCAACCAAAGCAAAGAAGAAACTAACAAACTAAGACATATCTAAGAAAAGTAAACTACCAAAGTAATCCCCAAGTAATCTACAATCCATATTAAGCAAATCAGCTTATTACCCACCAGACCAAAATACTGGTCCACAATGACTGGTTCATCGCAGAGACATCCAAAGTGGATCATGTCTCTCCAATCAGGCTGAAGCAACTGCATCATCAAAAGCCTCTAAGGGAAAATTCTTTTGAAGTGAAAAAAAAATGATCAACCCCTCAGAAATTGAACTCATTAAATTTTTTACTCCGCAACAGAACAATGAAGTATTGGTTTGGTTTGCTCAGTTCATATGGCTCACACCAGCTTTTACACGTCAAAACTTGGTTCACATCTGACTTTTCCATATAACAGATTTAATGGAGATATTTGGGAAGTTTTTTGTGGCTGGTAGGTTGCCTTAGTTTCAACTTTCAAGAATCTTATCTAGTGGGGACCAGTTTGAACAGCTTGCAGTTTCAAGATCTCATCTATATCATGGACTATCTTAAGAAGTTTCTTTTCAATGTTGTTAATTAGGGTCAAGATGGTGGTGATAAATATACCCCTTTATTTTAACAAGGGGTTAGCTTATTTATTGGGTTAATATTTTGTGGTTGAGTGAATACAAAATACCTTCCAAAGCAGGAATTAAAGACCACTTTTTTCAATAAAGAATTGGCAACTCAGATAATTAGTTCTTTTTCCTGCTTTCTTTTATTCTAAATATTTTGTCAGTGAATGGGAAATAGTCTGTTTTGAGAACCGAGGGTGTTGCCTTTATTTTCCTTCCCCACACCAACTTCAAATTTGCTCTCCTTTGTCTCACTTCTCTCCTTTCACATCTCTTTTCTAATAAATTTCAACTTATTGTCACCATGCATAAGTGCTGTTCACAGCCCCCCAAGAAATGCTTTTGTACCTAAATTCAACCGATCAAATAAAAACACCTGCCACTGTACACTCTTTATTTCCTCACCCTGCTCTAATTGACTAATTCTAACAATGATGACTTCTTCACACTCTCCCTTGATATGGATAAACCATGAAACCAAAATTTTAATTCTTGAAAGGAAACAAGGTGATATAACAGACTAACAGAGAGAATCAAAAAAGTTTATATTGATACCAGAGGCCACCAAAGGACCTAATTCAAGTGACAAAGCTGCCTAGATTATAAAGGGTTCACAACACAGTCACGAAGACAAACTTTCCGTGAAAATATTCACTACCTAAAAAATTAAAGGAAAATACAAGCTAAATTGCTGGTGGTGGAAATTTAACGAGTACTCATCTACTAACTGCAGAAAGCTACAACTCAGTGCACAGAGTGAAGATGATGGAGTTTCATTCACTGAAGTGAAACTACAATCTTCAGCCTCATTTAAAAATGGTGAAATGGGGGTGGGGAAATGAAAATTGAATGTGGAAATAGGGTTAAAAGAAAATTTAATTTAATCTGAATGTATTCAAATTCAATAAGGTGCATTGCCAGGACCTCAATTAGTCAAACTTTGGTGAATAAAGATCATAAACAAGGAAACACAACAAAGAAAAATATGGCGAAGATAATGTTAGGTAAATTTGGATGAATAATCATGTTTCAGGAAAAGGGGGGGTAAGTAACATACAAATAATAATTCACCTTTAAAGGATGAAAATACATATACATGAAAATATGGAAAAATAACACTGACAAAAGTTAGAAAAGTGTCTTCGAAAAATTTTGCAGTACATTTATTTTCCATTTGGTACAAGTGCTCAAGTAATAAATTATGATTTTCTTATGAAGAAAATAAACTCCCGAGTTACGAGATACAGAAAAATTACACAATTTATGAAAATAGAACTCTTTAATGACTAAACTAAAGCTAACTACATTACATTGTGAATAAATCCCTATTTTAGCAAAAATGCTATCCAGACTAAAATATTTTTTGCACCATATACATGAGAGAATAGAAACTTCTAAAGTCGTAAACATTTTTTGAGAAAGAAAATTTAGCCTCCCCAATTTTAATTACACTCTATTCTGACAGATCAGATGTCCAAAATTGCAAACTGTGACAAGCGTCAACAATCAATTTTTTAAATTGACTGCAATAGAACATTCTGAACACTGGATCTTCATGACCAATCACTAGACCAGTCAGAATATTTGAGAGTAGACAAATACAAAAGATTAGTAGCACGGTGATACCAAGAGAATACATTCTCAAAAGTCAGAGGCTAAATACTTCTAGCACCATGAACAAAGATTCTTCTCAAAGGGCCACAAATGTATCATTTTGCAAGCATGCTGGCAAAACAAAGACAAGTATAACATTACTGCCTCTAAACTGGTGGAGTAAACATAGGGTAATCTTAGTCTAACGTAAACCAGTAAAATATTATGACTGCCATATTTCTATAACTTAAACAAATAATTCAAACTTTCAGAGATTCACCATATGCACAATAAGGCCACATTCAAATTGAATGACTTAGAATTTTGACATGTCTCAAAAAAGTATAGATACTATATAAAAACACAACGCACACAATCCATTCAACTTATTAAGCTTTCTTTGAGTTACTTGTGTATCTATGGAGATAATCTCATGTGTTAAGATGAACAAGCATGTCTGACCATGATAGCTAAACCAAGAAAAGAAAGGAGTCCATTTTTCCCCAGAACAACTCACTCGATTGAAGCTAGCTATTAAAGAAACAGGGACCCAACCCTGTTCATCCATCTTTTGCCGCAAGAAAATATCTTTGCATAAGTTCTCAGAACTGCAACAATAGAAAATTGGAACATTGAATACTCAGTACCCAAAAAGCTACAGAAAACAAATGGAGGAAGACAACTGTGCTAGTAACAGCACTACTGCCTAATGCAGACCAAGAATCACAAATACCTGAAGTAGTAATCTATCTGTTTCACTAGATCACTAAGCAACTTGGGATCCGGTGGAGGGAAAAATACTGCATGCGGTACAGGAGCAATAAATGGCACACCCCTGAAGGAATCCGGATGCGGTGCAGGAACATAATATACGGAAGGTATCATATCTGAATGAGACCTATATATTAGCAAGGAACCACGTAACAGAAGAGCATTTAACTTCTTTACAATTTCAATTTACCTGAGAAAGGCATTGGATTCCCAAATGGTCGAACGTGTGGTGGACTAATATATGGAACAGAACCAGGCGATCTTATGAAGGGAGCCCTCGGACCAACTCCCTGCTGATGCATGTGAACATCTCTACCGTTAAAACTTCGGTGAGGATTCCACTCATAATTCCCTCGATCTTGGTCTCGCCTGCCTCCAAAGTTGTTGTTATGGTAAGGACCATCTCCACGTGGATGGGATCCCCCACTGCCCCTCCTGAATGAACGCTGCTGCTGAGGGTGATCGGGCTGTGACCCCAACCCTCTGGTTCCAGTTTCCCAATTAGTACTGTTCTTATGAGGGTGTTCTCTTGGAGATGAATCTGGAATCACTATTGTAGGTCTACCGGAATTGTTCGGAGGCATTTCTACAGGTTGTGGTGGCGGTGGTGGTGGTGGCGGCTGAGTAGAACCGCCATTACCCGGCCCACCCCCACCACCGCCACGTTTCATTGATTTCTGACGGGCGGGAAATGCATGGTTTGGAGCCGGATTCGGATTTGCATTGTTAGTAGATTGTTTTCGCGGAGAAGATGCGACCACAGGGGCCTAAAGCAAACAGACAACACGCAAAGACATGCATGCAGACATAAATAACAATGGAAGAATGAAAATAGGAATACTAAATCTATCAGAAATTCAGAAAATATGAATGCTAAATCTATCATAAATTCAGGAAATCAGACCTGAGAGACAGTAGTGGATCCATCAGAAAGAGCTTTCGAAGAATCGGATGATGATTTTGGGGAAGCCCTCGCAGCCTCAGAGAGAGCAGGCCAAGCGACACCTCCCATGACGGGACTAATCTCAACTACGCCATTGGAAGGTTTATTCCAAACAGGTTTCTTGGTCCTAACAGCATTGTTGTTGTTATCGGACTGAACCTCCAATACTGAATTCTCAGAAAAAGACTTCGCTGGGGAAGTAAGAGGAGTTTGCTCCTGTACGGAAGTTGCCAAGGGAGATAGAGGAGAAGAAGGAGCAGCAGGGACAGCTTCCGATTCACCCCGAACAACATGTGACCACGGCGATGATAGATTCCTTCGACGGATTTGCTGAGAACTATTTTGGCCATCCCCAGATACGCCAGATGAACGAGGTGAGTGATTACTCGAAGCAGCAGAATCTGCAGTTGCAGCCATCGAAAACCTAGTAAATGACTGACTAATTATCCTTTTTATTCACCCAAACTGCAGCCGATTGAATTGATTGATGAGCGAAGAAGAACACAACAAAACTTTGGGAGATGATTGAAGGGCGTCAAGAGGGGTTTAGATTTTTTCTCAACAATGCATGTTGATCCAAAAATTAATGGCACGGATCTCCAAGGATCCGATCGCGAGCGTCACAGCACAAGCAGCGGTCGAGACGAGGGATCTCTCTCACAGCCTGCGCTCTCCTCCCGTCCTTTACTTCCCTTTCCCAGTTCTGAGAAAGACTCCTGGGGTCTGAAGGTTTTTGATATTGAAATTCTCTCTCTCTCTCTCTCTCTCTCTCAAGTATCTCAAGTACCCCTTGTTTCCATTATTTTCCGAGCCGTCTCATTTTTTTACTCAATTTACGTTTTTACCCTCGACGGTGACTCCACTGGCCCACTCCTCCTCAGTCCTACTATTTACGCTGACCGTCAACTATCAATTCTCTGAAATGCCCTCCTTGGCGCTCCGGCCTTTCCCACTTTGTTCATTTACTGTTTCACCATCCACTGTAATTTCCTCTGAAGAGCTGAACCTGGTGTTGCCACGCGTAGTCTAGAGTTTTGACTTTCTATGTCTTGGAAAAGAAGAATGGTGTCTTATCTGTCTTTAAACTATCTAAATGAGGGTATTTTGGGAAAAATACGGGAACCATTTGACAAATTTATTATTTTTTTGGGTAATTGGGTAGAAATCCATTTGACGATTTTCTTCTTTTTTTTCTTTAATTGGATAAAGAATTATTTGACGATTCACATAAATAGAATTGCAAATCTCGCCTGATTGCCATACTAGTCATTTGGAGTTCTCGCAAAACTGAAGAGGGGTTCTTTTCTGAAAACAAAAACAAGAGAACTCTTTCGACTAAGGTTAACCGTTACGTCTTTCCTTTTTATTTTGTTTTTTTCATTTAATGCTAAAGGATGCTAAAATAATGGGTTATATATAAAGAGTTAACCTTAACGGATTTTTGTATATCATTTTACATGGGTTAATGTTGAGCTATTTGAGTCACACTCAAATATGATTGAGGTATACCTAATGGTATATGTCATCAAATTAATTACAATCCAACGATATAATGAGCTTTTGTTCTTTTGTAAAACAGTTCAATTAAATATCAAATTTAGTGTCAAATTTAGTGTTGTTTTAGAAATACTATCTGGAAGCAACGCTTAAATCAATATTTGTTTAAACCCTAAACATCAACAACTGATACTAATGTCGACTTCTTTGTTGAATTTATTCAGTTGCCACAAGAGGTTCATTTGGTAGTTGCTCGCATTCTTTCTACATTGTTCAAACTTATTAGGGATGATGCTAAAAAAGTATATTAAAATGTAACGTATTTATAGCAGTTTATCTTCTCTATAAAATAAATAAATAAATAAATAATTTATTTTTCAATCCCATTGGGTATCAATTTTACAAGTGATTAATACCCTAATAAATAAAGTACACCAAAAATGTTGATTACGAAGTTCATCCATATCACTATACATGCACCTTGTTAATACATATATATATAACTAAAGCATAAGATGGGGTCTTACACTTTGCTCCAATAAAATCTAACTCTTAAACTTATACCATAAGGTATTGACCTTTTACCAGCTGATAAAAAATGTTATCCTTGTTGCACATTATGAGATTTGTTACTCCTAGATGATGAAATAAGTAGAATTAAGGTCACATGATTTTTTATATAAATTGTCTAATTCTACAATTCGGATAATTTAACCGTCATATATCGTAAAGAATAGTTTGTTATAGATGACTTGTAGCAACTCTTTATAAGGAAAAACAATGTTATTTTGAATGCTTGATGAAACTACATAGGTGATAATTTCCCTTTTTGGGCTCAAAAGAACTAAAAACAAAAATACCAAATTATTGATTGATGCTTTCCATGGTGTTACTATGTATATGTGTGGTGTTCACCTTAAATAAAACAAAATGAAAGTAAATTTATTTAAAACAAAACTATATTGCTTAATTAACTTAAGAGCATGCTAAATCTAAATATTAAAATTTACATTAATTAACAAGTAAAAATGGGAGAAAATCACTTCAAAATTATAACTATCAAATGGATATGTTCTACCTCTCGTGTTAATTGAATTGACATAAAACTTTCATTAGTCTTGGAGAACAAAGACCATCTTCATATTTATTATTAAATACAAAATATCTTATGGGTAATTAATTATACGGAGATCAAATCACTATCATAGTTTGTTTTTTTTTTCTTCCCTCGTATTAATAACTCAAAAAAAAAAACTCTTAGGTCTTTTGTGGTAGTCCAAGAGACTATTTTGTAGCACAGCTTGTTTCAATCAATATATTTATTTATAATGAAAATAATAATAATTAAAAAAGGTGAAACCTTCTGTCTTACTTTTAAGGGGTGAGAAAATAGATGAAAACATAATGAACGGTAAAAGATTGGACTACAGCTAAATTGTAGGTAGACAGAAAATAAACAAAAATTTGATGATGATGCAAGATTGACATGCATTTCTTTGTATAGGGAATCCTGACTAATCTATTTGTATGTCAAATGTATTATATGGTTATGTAGTTATCAAAGTATTACATGGTTAACATGTATGTGGCATTATAAAAGTTCTACATTTGATGCATATAGAGCTTAACATTTTATGGTGGAACAAATGGATTACTTCACAGCCCATTCGCCATTCCTGTAAAATGAAACCCACTGGCCCAATCCATTGGAAATGGATATAAGGGCCTTTTAGGCCCACCCACCAAGTTCCTATCAATGGGCCAGCACCCCAAATGTTGGTAATTTTATAGTTCTAGAATAACGAGAAATGTATTTTGGATTTTTTTTAGGCAGGGAAAATTGTGACAATTTGGGCCTATGAGGCCTGAAGACCAAATGGTCCCAGGTCTGGGCTTGGGTTAATGAGCCCAATTCAGAATGTTGTAGTTTAGGGGCGTACACCAAAGACCACATCACTGGAAAAGGCTTCTCTGGGCCCACTTTAGCAAATTACTTTGCTTCACTAGGGCTGCGTTTGTTTGTTGGAATAAAGGTGGGGTGGGAAAAAAAAGGTGGGAAAATTCTTGAAAAAAATATAGATTTCTTACATTATCATTTAAATCCCAAAATGGTGCATTGTTTGGTTGCTTGGGTGGGAAAATAGGAGACAAGTTTCCTTGAATTCTGTGATGTGGCAGCCCAACTTTATCACCCCATGCCATTTTAAAACCCTACATATTTGGTGGGACTTTGTGGGAAAGTTGGGAAAAGTAAAAAGTAGGACCCATCCTTATCACTTTTCCACAAAACCCTTTCATTTCCTTTACTTCTCCCTCACCCCACTACACATGGGACCCACATTTTTTTTTTTCTCATCCATTTTTTTTCCACCCCACCTTTGCAAACAAACACAGCCTAAGTATCCACCAAGCTGGCGTTTTTAAAACCAACGTCACTAGGACTGGGACCATTTTCTCTCGTGGTTTTCTAGGAATAAAGTAGTTTGATTCGTTCTACCATAATTTTATGAGGACCATCATTTCCATATGGTTGAAGGTATGTATCCATAATCATATATAAAATTAAAATTAGATTTAAATATATATTTTTTATAATTTTTGAATTTTATCTGATCCCTTCAAATTCGGGATAACGATCGTGTCCCATAAGGTAATTATCACCAATATGGGATAGATGATAGTGTCACATAAGGTAATGACCATTACCTTCGAAAAAATAGGTAAAATACCTATGATTGGGCGATGGCCACAAAGGAAAGGTAAGCACTGATCCAACGATCAAGAATCATAGGTAAACTCTATATAAACTAAGAAAAAACACACAGTGAAGGTATCTAAATCGTTTTTTCTTATTAACATATTCAATCAAATTCTACAATCAGTACTTTTTAATTTAGTCTTCAAAGGTGGTTACCTGACTGTGTGGTAGGCCTATGTCGCCATGTGTCTAACCATATTCTATAGACTAGCATTAAAGGATTCGAAGGTTAAACAATTTTTGAATGCATCAGATAGATAGTCCGGTCAAAATTAGAAAAAATGGACCCGATAAAATCCTTCGGCTACCCCAAAAAAAAAAAAAAAAATCTGGGCATTGGCTGAGATGCCAACTGGGTCATTCTCTAACAACACAAACAAACAAAATCTTAAGACACGACAAAACAAAATTAACTTTGATTGAAGAAAAAAACACTAAAAAATATAAATAAACAAAGTGAGATAATTTTCAGAAATCGATGCAGTTTACGTCAATTCAGAAATGGTTTTTAATTAAGCAAAATTCCTCATTCTTATCATTTGAGGTACGTAAACAATACGAATTCATCAATTGAATGAAGGATAAAACAATAGTATCAATTGTTTTAAAAACCAGACCGGATCAGAGCAGACATGAGACAACCACCCTCATTGACCTGGTCCATAACAGGGATCGTTCTCATCTAAAGACTAAAATGAAAGAAAGGCGCTTTTCCAGAACTGGTCAGAAAACGATATTTTTTAGGATATAAAAAATGAACTTTTTATTCCAAAAAAAAAAAAGAACTTTTTTATGAGAAATAAAACCAATTCAATCGATACGTATGGGTGTAACGGTGACAAACGCCGTTAGTATGGTTTGAAAGTCGAATTATCTTATTAAGACGGATTTTTCATCGCATGTTACTATCCGAATCATTATCCCACTAAGCCGAATATCCGCATAAAGGTCGATGTATATTCGGGAAGTTAAGCCAAATGTTTCTGTCAAATAATTATTGAAGGAAATCAGTTGATTACACGAAACATTAGAAAACATAATAAATTAGGTGCGTAGAATCAAGACAAAAAAAACAAAAAACCATCTACTATTGAACATGGCACATTAATTTTATACCAAATAGAAGACTGTAGTTAAAGATTTGATTTTAATTAATTTTTTTAATAATCTTTTAGAACCATCTGCACTAACAATCATATTATCTTTGAAATTGAAAGTGAGTTATAACTCTCAATCTTCTATTATTTTTATTTTTTTTAGTTTGCCAACTCCTGGTTGTGGTGGAGTATTCACTAGGGGATTTTTTATATTCACAAGGATTCAATACGGGAACCTTGCTTAAGCGGACCAAGCTGCTTACCATTTGGACCAATCTCCGTTGGTTTTATTTTTTTAGATGTAAAATCCTCTATATACACGAAAAAAATTAATAATAAACAAAAAATATTAAGTTTTATTTTATCTAATTTACAAAAAAAACAAAATTGTTCTGAAATTTGAAGAGTTCGAAATTTAATATTTGTGTTAGAAAATTGTATCTCGATTATTGGCACTTATCTAATCTCAAAGAAAAAATATTTTAGTGTTTTCGAAAAAACAGAAAAATTTATTAAGTCTGGGCCATGCTTCTTCCTCAGCAATTTCACCTCATGAGGAATATGACCGTTGCAGTCACGCAGCCAAAAGAAGGAGCAATTAGCATTTTTTCTCAACGGCTAGAACTTAGAAGAAGCATCTCGATGATGGAACCTTTATTTTCTTGTAGAGGTTCTAGAACCGGGAGCATATCCTTTTCCTACCCTTGGGGCATCGGTATACGTGTCGACGTTTGGTACGTGGGAATTTCGTTTTCATCGTAGCTTTCTTCTCTTGAAACGAGGAATTCCCACTCCCCTTTATCATAATCTGATACAAAAGAAAAGATAAGGACAAGAGACAGGTAGGGGCCAGTTGATGGATTCTCGGTGTGGCCGGTGCCGGATTCCGGTCTGGTTAATTATATTCTCCATTTTTCGGATGTTTCTAATTTCTATCCACCGTCGCCGTCATGCCAACTGGAACCACATGTGCTTCACGTGGACGTCCTGGTGATCCAGTTGTGGAGATGATCCTGATTCCCGGTGAGTTGGGATCAGTGACCCCGACGGGGAGATGATCCCGATTCCTAGTTGTGAGGATACCATTGGCCCACGCACAAACCCTCAGACTGTACTAACAGACACGGGTAGCCTACCTGACTTGTCTTTGGACGAAATTGGGATCCCAATAATTCATGCCATTTCCAATACGGTTCAGTGCGAAGTCAAAGTCTGGATTAATCATAATCATATTATCCATAGATTGGAACACTACTTAAGCCTTGTGGGTCCCACTAAACTTCCGTTGGCTAGTGGCTATACATGAGAGGTCAAAATGACATAATTCATACCTCTCAGTGTAGGGTTAGTAGAGAGGTAAGATTCATACTTTTCAATGGGGAGGTCAAGGAAGTTCCCTATGAGGAAGTAATCGAGGTGCATGCAAGTCTGGTCTAGATGAATCTCAGACAAAGAATAAAAAATCATAATTCATACCCGAATATTGCAACCGGTATCCTCTTCAACTCTTGTATATATCCCAAATACCCTTATTTGGATAAGTTTCTTATTTTTCTTCTTCTTTATTTGATTAGTCACCCTAATTTGCAAAAACAGCAAAAGGAAAATAAGTAGGCATAAGGGATTTATTTATAATAAAAAATATATAACCATTGTCACCACATCGGGTCATTCTCCCATACATAAAAACTCCTATGTTTATGAGTCCGAGATGGAAAGAGCGAAATTGCTTCGGACACATTAAATGTGTAGGACCTTCATGCGGGATTTCGGACCGTTGGATCCGAAATTTAGGTTGAGAATTCGATTCTATGGCTAGACGTGTTTCGCATGAAAGTCTTGAAAAGAGATGTATCCGTATGAATTTTAAGATTGTTTTATCAAAAGAAAAATAATAAATGTAGACATCTTGTATGTTGTCATATGTATAAATGAAGAATAAAGAGAGGGGTAAAGTAAAGAACAAGCAAAATAGGTTGCATCTAACCATCGAGTAAAGTATTGATTTATAATGAAAATTCATAAATTCAATCTTAGGGGTGGCTCAATTGACAAAATACCAATGCTTTCATGAAAAGAGTTGGAATTCGAATTCCCTTGAGTCAAAGACCCACTAATATTAATTGTTAAAACTTCCCAGATGATGTAGTTGAGGTGTGTAACCATCCTAGATAAACCTCAGATTAAAAAAATAAAAAAATAAAAATCATAAACCCTTTGATGATTTTTATATTATAACTTATAAGCCACAAGAGAAAAAATATATAATGAGATTACCAAGACGAAAAGGGGTTGTCATCAAAAGTACTAGTTCATTTCACAAATGAGTAACAATTTTATAGGGCGTTTTTTTTTTTTTATTAATTATTATTCTTACTATTTTTTTTTTTTTTAGACGTGATGGGTATCTATTTTAAATCCTGATTTTGTTTAAAATAATAAAAAACCCCTAAAATCTAAATCCATAGCTCATTCGGTTAGTTTTTGTATAAGTCACTTAAATTTTCAATGCAATTTCAATGTATACTGATAATATATATATATATATAATTTTTAAATCCTATTATTATTATTATTAATTTTTATCAATCTCAATCCTAAACAATTTGTCATCAATTTTCACAATTTTTTATTTTGACATATCAAATTTGTTGTTCATTCCATAATTCAATATGTACAAGGTTACTAAACAAAAAAAAAAAAAAAAAAGCTTTTAACGGTTAGTGGCAACGGGGTATGAGTCTTTATACTATTCTTTACTTAATACCTATATAAACATATTAATCTCAAGCATAACCTTGCCGTCTTAGCTCAGCTGGTAGAGCGCGTGGCTTTTAACCACGTGGTCGTGGGTTCGATTCCCACAGACGGCGTTTTATAAATAAAATTTTGCAAATTTCATTAACGGCGTTAAGACTTAGGATCATACATTAATTCTAGAAATTATTTTTTCTCTTAACTATATGATTTTCCAATTAATGTACTAGTACTTTTTGGTAAGAAAAGAAAATCTTTTTATGTCCTGAAAGAATATTGGGAATTGTGAAGAATCTGAAAGCCTATATAGGCATATAATGAGTTTTGATAAAATTAGGGGTAATAAAGACGCTATCAAGTAGTGACAGCTTGTGATTAAGATGCACTAAGTACTTTCAATGCCAATCTAATTTGAAGAGTAGGTGAAGCAAGATTTCTTATCTTTTCCTCTAAGTCGTGGTGAATAACGATGGTGGAATTGATTGATAGTTACTAAAAGCCTAAAATGGTACTTGACGAAAAGGGAAAGAAAGAAAAAGAAAAAAAAAAGCCTCCAGTAACATCATCCACATTGCCATACCATTGCTTAGAAGTTTGGGGGCTTTTCCAGATGTTGGTGGGTTTTACTAATAAATAAAATTATTTGGAATGCCACCTGATAATTAACCCATTAAACACATCATTAGGGGTATCATTAGCATGCCAACCCTATGCAATAAAGAGTAAATAAAAAGTCAAAAAATAAAAGAAACAAGAAACAATTTTTTTAATTGGTATAATAAAAAATAAAAAAAAAAAAGTTATGTATGGGTTGATGAGTTATGTCCTACCTTTACATAGTTAGATTTTGGCCGTCCTATTGATAAGGGAAAATCATGATCGAAATGGGTTTATCAACGGTCCAGTCCTCGATTTCGATCGAGAGCGACCCGAACATATCAGGGTTCGAGCGAGCCATATTATACAATAGCATGATAAATAAAGAACCTTGCACGTCTAGAAGACAAGCACAAACCCGTGAAACTCGGGATAAATAATCCACCAAGAAGTGGTTATTACCACTCATGGGAGTGGACAATCGTGCAAAACATGGTAATTACCATGCTCTCAGAGAAAAAGATCGTGTGATTCAGGGATATTATTCACTACTCCACAAAATGAATATAACCGTAAAGATCTGACGGCAACCAAGAGAAGGCTCGAACGAATCTAACGGTCGGGATTAAAAGATAAAAACTATATAAACCTTACCCTACGTACAAAGAAGGTAAGTGAATCGTATTCCTAATATTTTAATTCAAATTTAGCTCTGCAACTTGCTAGAGTTTTGTGATCAGTTCCTTAACCGTACTTGAGCTTAGATTCAAATTAGAGATTCAAACCGACTCAAACCAGAGTTATGGTTCGAAATAACGTTGGTTAGTTTGAATTTTGAATGAAATTCTAGATTTATCCTAAAAAAATTATTGAATTATGGTTCAAACTTTAACGCTTGATAGTATGGAGAAATCTCGGATTTCCCTCCCCATAAATCCGATTCACGTTTTAGTGTAAAATGGAATATTTAGATTCAGAATCTGAGTTCACACAACCAAAGGAAAATCTCCATTTGTGAATCCAGAGATTTGAAATCTCTGGATTCGCATAACCAAACAGGCCCTTAGCCTTCGGAGGTGGCCTCCCAACTCACACGGTTGAGTTACATCTGATGTTGTTTTGCATGTCATTCATCAGTAATCTAAGAGTTGAGTAGATTTTGGACACATCATTTATTTATGTAATTTTTGGTAACAACACTACCTATATTTTTTATTTATTTATAAAAAAAAATGATTATTCATTAAAAAGAATACAAGATGAACTCGAAGATGTTGAATGACATCAGACATATAAGGAGATGAGGGATTCCATGCACTGCCTACTTCCATGTAACAAGAACTAATGAGAATTGTACATGTTGATTTGTTATCAGGCAACTTATACTTTAGTAGTTGGTATTTAACTTTCATCCCATTTTTCACAATTGATAACTGATGACTTGCTTCATTGCATGTACAACTTATAATCAATCAGTTCAAGATACTTTTTCTGTATATCCTCATTTAACTCAGACAGCTTTCTTCATCTTTCATCTTTATACTCACTGTTGGGTTTAATATTTCCTCCAAGAGTTTTTCTTTTTAATAAAACACGTGCACTTATTCATGAATCTCTATATTAATAGTGATTGAAGAAAACCCTTTTAACTTATTATTGGAGTATGAGAAAGTCACTTAACAGATAAAGATAAAAATGACAATTTACAGGTATGTTAGATAGAGTATAATATGGTCATACCTAAAGCATTAGGTTACCACCATTGCAAGGTTAGGCTAGGATTCTCTTAATATACACAATCTATTTTATTTTGCATTTATGGAATAGATTTTAGGTCTAAAATCCAATTCTTGTGTCTTTTCTCATTTCATAATGTGTTTTTATCCTAAACCGGGTTGCCCAATTCATCTGGTGAAATGATGGTAGCTTTTGGGTCAACCGGAATGCTGTACCTGATCGTTTTGGGAAACTCCAAAAGGAAGGACGGAAAGAGTAACTTCTGAGCAAGAGAAAGAAAAGGACGACTCAGCAGCAATACCAACAGAATTATTGCTAGAAAATCCAAAACTTATCGAAAATGGAATCGTGTAATATACTTAATGAGTCATCTTTAGACAACGAAACCTAATTAACGGAATTCAGAAGCGATTAAGTACGAAGTTTAAGATACCAAAAGAAGGATCCAGACTTCCAGGTTCTCCAATCTCCAAGTCCCCAGAGAAGGGTATCTTGGGGTTTTCGTCTCTGACAGTCTCTGTTTCTTTCGCGCTGGAACAGGTCACGGTACGAGGGGCCCAGCCCCACTGCTCGGTAGTCGGTACTATTACTGGATTACGAGTAGCCGTTAAAATGCAAGGACAATTTAGTAATTAAAGCATTTAACCGCCGTTTATGAAAAGTACAACAGAGATGGAAAAAAGCAACGTTTATTTAACCGTTGGAATTGGGAACCGTCAAGCGTGGTTTTGTTGGATGCCAGGTAAGCTTTGCTTAACCATCTTTAGGGCTTCGAAAGCAGATGATGAAGCCCCTCACATGGGTCGCGCTGGATGGGCCCACCCACTCTTTCTCACTCTGGACTACTTTGTATTTTTCTAATTAATCCTGTTTTTTTAAATCTCTAATCACTATTTCATTTCTTTATCGTCTTTATCGCGGAGTTATCCTTATCGATATGTTGGGTATCTGACAATTTCATTGGTCCACGTAGTAAGGGTGGCCCAGTTGAAACGGTGGCAACAACACTCCGTTATGTAGTTTATATTTAATGGTTTTGATTATGGAAATAATAAAAAATTACAAAGAATTGCAGTGGGGGGCGTTGTGGGTCCCACTGATTATATGGACCAACGTGGATGTTAACTGTTAGGGTCTGAAGGGGGTCCCACGAAGAGTGGTGTGAAGGATCTGGAGCCCATAAATTCCCCCATACCCTTCCTCTTGTTTCTGTATTCTTCCAGTCTCTCAGCTGTGAAGCCCAGTGTTGTTTCAGGAAAGCTAAGAAGGCAGGGTTCGTGAAGTGTTTGTTTCAGAGAGCGAGCTTGAAAGATGTCGAAGGAAGTCAGTGAGGAAGGAGTCTCCCATGGAAAAGACTACTCAGAACCTCCTCCAGCTCCTCTCATCGATATGGGGGAGGTCACGCTCTGGTCCTTTTACAGGGCTGTAATAGCTGAGTTCATCGCTACCCTTCTCTTTCTCTACATCAGTGTAGCTACAGTCATCGGTCACAAGAAGTCAGGGAACTGCGACGGTGTTGGCCTTCTGGGTATCGCTTGGTCTTTTGGTGGAATGATCTTCATCCTTGTCTACTGCACTGCTGGAATCTCTGGTTCGATTTCTTACTCAACCGTTCTTCTTTTTCTTTTTCTCCTTGAGTTTGTCTTTATGGTGTTCTGACGATTTATGATCTTGCTTCTATGAAATGCAGGTGGTCACATCAACCCAGCTGTAACTTTTGGGCTGTTCTTGGCACGAAAGGTTTCGCTGCTCAGAGCTCTGGCTTACATGGTGGCTCAGTGCTTGGGTGCTATTTGCGGAGTTGGGCTCGTTAAAGCGTTCATGAAGCACGATTACAACTTGTGGGGTGGTGGTGCCAACTCGGTCGCACACGGGTACACAAAGGGTACTGCTCTGGGAGCTGAGATCATCGGAACATTCGTGCTTGTCTACACCGTCTTCTCAGCCACCGATCCCAAGAGAAACGCACGCGACTCACACGTCCCTGTAAGCAGCTTTCTCTTTTTCGGTTCAGGGCTTTTTTGTTGTGCTCTGTTAATTTTTCTCTGATTAGTTCTTGTTTAACTTGTTTTCTGGGTTTGGGTAGGTGTTGGCTCCATTGCCTATTGGGTTCGCAGTCTTCATGGTGCACTTGGCTACCATTCCAATCACAGGAACAGGCATAAACCCAGCTAGGAGCTTTGGTGCTGCTGTCATCTACAACAAAGACAGTATATGGGATGAACACGTAAGTGTTTTTTCCCCCCTCTTTTTGAATTGAACGTTTGGGTTTGATCAGTAAGTATAAATTAACTTGAGGATGAAATGGTTTGCAGTGGATCTTCTGGGTCGGACCATTCGTGGGAGCACTGGCTGCAGCAGCATACCACCAGTACATATTGAGAGCGGCAGCCATTAAAGCTTTGGGATCGTTCAGAAGCAACCCCAGCAACTAAAAGAAGAAACCCATCTTCCATAATTAACATCCACCTTACCTACTTACCCACCTCCAGTCACTGGTTTATTTTTTTATTTTCTCTTGGTGTTACTTGGTCTGTGTGAGTGTGTGTACGAGAGGATGAGTTCTTCATTATTTTTTTTTTGGGTCCTTCTCTTTCTGTAATTTATATTTATCTGAGCTTGTTGGAGGAGGTGTGGTGTTGGGGGAGAAAAGGATACTATCGATCTGTGTGAGAAAGATGTATTATTATTATTGTTTATGATGATGAGTGGTGGAACATCGTTTTCATTTTCTGTAACTTCCTTTGCATATTTCCCTTTACTTTTTCCCTGAAATGGTAGAGGCCATGAGTACCCCCACTATCATTATTTCTCGTTGGTTGGTTTATAATTTTTGCCGTGATGATTAATCCTTGTCCATGAAATATTCTCCAAAGTGGAAACCATATTGTTTTGATTCCATTTGTTAATGTTTATCCTTAGAGATTAGAATTTGAAGGGATCACTTCTCCTTCTCGAGAGATTCGAGAAGAGAGAGAGAGAGAGGGAATCCAGTAATAGATGCCTGTGGATTGGTCTTTTTCTTTGGTTTTCTTTATCTTTCTTTGTGGTATCCTTTCTGGAAAGCTGCCATGGGAACGTTGGAGCGACCCCATATGCTCACCCACCCACCCTCTCTGTGTTTATTTCTGAGTGGAAAAAAAGGAAAGAAAAAGACGAGAGGTGGGAGGAATATAATAAATATTGATGAGGGGTACACCAGTCTGTGATTGCCACGTGTCATAAAGATAAGCAAGGGTATCATGGAGTTTCTCACCCCTATCACATGGGTGAGAAATCGTTTGGTGGGAGAGGGAGAGAAAAGGGCATAATTGTTTATTTAGTGAGACCATGAAGGGTTCTGGAATCTGGTATAGCTCAGTGTTTGGGAATTCGGAGCTAAGGGAAAGGGCAGAAGTGTGTGTTCATTCATTCCTTTCTCTGTAGCAGCTACCTCTGTTTTACTGGAAAACCTATAACACAGCTTTTAATTACTAAAAGAAAAGCCTCAGTGTTGTTAATTCCTTTATGTATTAGCTGGCTCTCTTTTTTACTGGAAGAACAATAGCTTTTCTTGCAAGAAAATGCCCTAGTTTTTATTGAATTCCAATGTACTTTTAAGTTTTAAGTTTACTAAGTTCACATTTGAGTTTCAGTAGAGTTCAAATTAATGTCGTACACGGGATCGACAGGCTTTGTTCTGCGAAATCATAAAGGATAAATTATAAAGGCAGTCTCTGAACCGGTGCTATGTAATTCAGTGGTGGAAGGGGAAGCTCTTGCTATTAGAGCTGGATTGCTGTTTGCACTTTCAGAAGATTATAACCATCTTCTGGTAGAGTCAGATTGTAAAGTATTGGTCCAATACATAAATAGTACTACCAGCCCCTCCCCTATGCTTAGCTCATCTGGTGGAGGATATTAGGGAATTATGCTCTTTTTTCCTCTCATGCTCCTTTCACTTTGTTCCAAGAGCGATAAACGCAGTTGCGGATGCTCTAGCAATGAGGGCCCTGTCGATCTGGTGTACAATGGTTTGACTTATTTCCATTCCTTGGCTTCAGGAGTTATGCTCTTTGGTTGCCTAGGCTGTTTCGCGGGTTCTTTTTCCTTTTTCTTTTTCTTTCTTTTGTTTAATGGAAATTTCTTACAAAAAAAAAAATAAATAAATTAATGTTGGGTCCTTTTAGTACGATAAATCTTGTATGGGTTTAAATTTTTTTAAATTTCAAAACTGAAATGATCAGAAAACCTTCAAGTTGCTTTGTACATATGATATTATTAAAATATCTTCCCCCCCCCCTTTCCCCCCCCCCAAAACAGCCCCCCCCCCCCCCCCCCCCCAAAAAAAAAAAAAATTTCCCCCCCCCCCCCCCCCCCACCTCCAGGAACCAAAAAAAAAGGGGGAAAAGAAGGGAGGAGAAAAAAAAAAAGAAAGACAAAGAAGAAAAGAAGGAAGAAAAAAAGAAAAAAAAAGAAAAAAAGAAAAACAAGAAAGAGAAAAAAAGGAAGAAAAGAAAGCCAAAGGGGAGGGAAGAAAAAAGAAAAAAGAAAAAAAAGAAGAAGAAAGAAGAAAAAAGGAAGAAGGGAGAAGGAAAAAAGGGAGGGGAGAAAAGGAAAAAAAGAAAAAAAAAAAAGAAAGCCAAAGGAAGGGAAGAGGAAAGAAAAAAGAAAAAAAAAAAGAAAAAAAGAAGAGGAAAAGAAAGAAGAGAGAAAGGAAAAAAAGACAGGAAGAGAATAAAGGAAAAAGAAAAATTCAAGTTTAGCACATATTGACATTAGATTAGGAAAGTATCAAATTTACCAAAATTATTGGTAAAATATTCAAAAAAAAGGGGCGAAATCTAAAGGAGGAGGTTCGTTTCGCGACCATCATGAGGTGAACTTAACTTTGTTTCAGTTCAACCTCGAACTAATCATATATTGTCATGACAAAAATTTGCACCCAAAAGCAAGAAGAAAGATAAATGACCAAAGAAGTAGTTTGAAACCGCGAGCCATGCTTAGCAGTTGTTTCAAATTTTATCCGAAAATTCCCTCCATTGTTGCAATATAACAATAGGTTAATAGAAACAACCGTGTTGGTGAAGGAAGAAGGTGGGTGAAAGAAGAATCTTTTCGCTCACCTATGCGTTTAATAACAATAGTGTATACGATGATATTTTAGTAATATCATATATATTAAAGAACTTGAGTATTTTCATCTTTCTTAGACAGTGTTAGTTACTATGAGACTCAAGATAATTTATTGCATTAAGGATCCAACATTAGTTTATACTCTACTAAGATGACTCACGAATAAAAAACTCTATTATTAATTATAAAGTCAATATTAATGAATGAGTTACATAAACTTTTTTTAACTCTCAATGTTAGAATATTCATGGAGTTCTTTCAAACACCTAATTGAAAAAAAATCCACACAGAAAGCTCGAAAACAATGGGGAAATTATAGAAAAATGTTGTGTATACATACATGATACATTATATCCTCATATCTTCCCTTATTGTACTTACCCGTCAACTTCTTCTTTCTTTTTTAAAACATTATTGAGAGAATTAAAAGTTAATTGAAGGGATCTTAGTAATAATTCTAGGTTTTTTTGTCTGTTCTTTCCTCCCTCTTAGTTTATGCTATTTTTATTTCTTGAAAGCCTGGTAGATGAGCTTAAGAAAGCTGGTATGAACTTGAAGAAACCCATTAAAATCTCCCATAAAATGAAACCTCTAAGCTAAGCATGAGGAAAGCCAATAATTGAACCAATATAGCTGAGTTAGGCTATGTGGCCGTTAGGAGGAAAGCATGCCCCAGTTGGGGAATGTTGTATTTCTTGCTGGGGTTTGCTTAGCGTTAGGTCATCATCATCTTGGTCAGTTATTTGCTGTTCCAGCCATGTGCTTTGCCGAGTTGCCTCTCTTTGGTGCAGTGGTGGTTGATAAATCACGTTACGTGGATGTGCTTCTAACGTATTTTGAGATAGTCTTTTGTTAGAGGCTTAAAGTCCTGAGAGGTTTGTTTCGATCCTCTGCTCCCTCTACACTCTCTCGCTTCTCTAATCCCATCTCCAAAGGACCTTTGGGCCCCACTCACGATGACCGGTACCAACTTGGTCAAGAAAAAGATAAATCAGATTAGCATCCGAGTCATCTTTGATAGATCTTTCTTTTTTGTGAGATATGATTGACATGAAGGGTCAGCTGTCAGCTCATGTAAGGCCCCTTTGTTTATAGGCCTTGGTCAATCCTGGTGATGTCATTCAACCTCCATATTTTTTTTTACAAAGGCGCTTTTTATATATAGGGATAAAGATATTACATATGCCACCGGTAAGAGTTGAACCCATGACCTCTCCACTCCTCTCCACTGAGAAGTCAGGTTCCTAACCATCCTACTACTTCTCCATCGGCAACCTCCACATCTTTTACGGTTTTTCCATGTGAATCTCACTGTTTAGTACAATACCAACTCTTATTAGTTGAGTTGGACTTTCCACTGAGAGCCCAAACAATAGTTCTGAAATGGGCTGTCATGTCACCCATCTCCTTAGTGGGCCTGGTCACAAAAACCCAAAATCTCTCCACAAAGAAATATGAGTCTTTTCCATTCAACCAACCCTGCATTAGGCAATTCTTGTTTTATCTTAAATTAAACTAAATTAGTGAGACCATCTATAAACAGGTGAATCCAAACCAGGTTGGTTGAGAAATAATTTAGGCATTAGTTGTTAGGATATTGTTTTTCCCAAGTGGATTACTATTTACGTTTTATTTTAATTTTACCTTTTAAAAACGGAAATAAATTAGAAACGAGAGAAATCTAGTCTCAGACGTTTGAGGATGAAACCATTCATGCATTCATGCAAGATTAGCAAATGAACATGAATGTTTGCTTTTGTAGTTGAATCATCATTATGGCCATAAATTGGTGGGTGAACTAATAAGAAATGTGATGTTTTAGTGCAATAAGCTAGTGATAGGGAGGAGTCTTGTGCTTGGAGTTTCACAATCATAACATTTACAATAATATAGATTGATTTCTAAATTAAAAAAAAAAAATTATATTAATTTTAAATCAATTTTACAGTTAAATCTATCAACTTCGAAAAGTTAAAAACAAAATTTGTCCGAATCGAAAAATGAATTTTACTACTAACAGCATTAAAAGTTGGGAAAAAAAAAATCATTTCATTTCACTTCGCTTCCCTCCGTCATGTCATCTCTTGTGCAACCAAGCTAGGTCTTACGTGATTCAACTGTGTTCCCCTACTTGTTGTGATCAAATTTCATGTGTGACCTCACTTTTTCTTTCAAAGTAGTTGAGACATGAGAAAATGCTTTGCGGAACCAACTCTTGAAAGGTTTAAAACGTCCGAAGTTGTTATTGGTATTGTACACCATTTGCTCACGCAATAAGTCCCTGCGATGATATCGCCATAATAGGTAATGAACAATCCTTCTTCTGCCTTAAACATTTGGTCATGCATGATCTGCAGCTCACCTACCACCTCCAACACCCAAGTTAGCAATTTCTCAGGTCAAAACGGCATCATTATCAACAGTTTTGAGCTCCCTGGGTTTATTATTCTTTGTGGGTTTTCTTTTCATTATTGCTGAAGCTATTGAAGTTTGATCTTAGCTGTTCTCTCTTTCTCTTTTCTTTCTTTTCCTTTCTACGTTGAAACTCAGTCAATCTGACATAGATACAGAGACACTACCTGGGAAAGAGTATTATCTTTTTGCAGGTTTGAACTTCTCTGTCTGCCTCTGTCTTTGCTAATAAAGGACTTCTGAGTATTCTAATGTTTTCCTTCTTTTTCAGGACGGAAGTAAATTAATGGGTGGTGGAGATACCCACCACACAAGTACCCGTAAGTAGAATGATTGAAAAAAAAATTGTGTTTTCAGAAAATTTCAGGCCATGGTATAATGATTTTCTGAAGTGTTGGTGATCTTGGCAGGAGACATGAGCTTTATCCAAAACCTAAGACATCTTGTGGGTTTGAAAGGCTGGGACTATGGTGTCTTCTGGAAATTGGCAGAAGACCAAAGGTTAATTTATTGCTTTACACATTAAATTGTAATTTAATTGTGTTCAAGTTCATCTCTCTCATGAACTGGTTTTTCTGATTTCTGATGGTATGGCATAGGTTTATCGACTTGATGGGTTGCTGTTGCGGTGGAACTAAGAGCATCCAAAATGGAGGAGAGGAGCTTCTCTTTCATGTCTCTCCTGTCCATTCTTGCAGAGATATCATGTTTCAGCATCCAAGGACCAGAGCTTGTGATTTTCTCGTTCAGTTGCCTTCTTCTTTGCCTTTAGACCCTGGGTACGTTTTCTGTCTCTTTCTAAATCGATTGAAAAACCCAGAAACTAACATTCTGAGTTTGTAAAACAGAGTTTATGCAGACACTTTGCTATCAAACAAACCCAGATGGATTAACGTATCAAACAGTTTCAGTTCCAGTTCAAATGCTTCTGATGTGAGCGTTTCCTCTTTTCAGTTTCCGCTTTCGTTCTCTAGCATTACACGGCATTCTAACTTCCTTGTTTAATTCAATTGCAGGGGACCATTTGGACAAAGGTTTTGATTCCGGTAACCGGTGGATTAATAGAGCTGTTCGTTGCAGAACAGGTACAGAATAACAGAGGGACCCCAGTGATAGAGAGATTTTTTTTCTAGTACATTTTCTGTTTGTCAAAGAGACAGAATAGATAAATTTGCTTTAACCACCACCGCAGGTACTAGAGGATCAAGAATTCGTAGATTTCGTAATGGCTCAGTGCAACTTCTCATGGGATCAGACGTCGATGCCTGAAGAAGAGCTCCGTAACCCTGTCATGGCCGACGATAATGGCTTCATCGATCGGCAATCATCGAGATTAATCTATACTAATGGGTTCGCTCCCAGGGACCTCATTGATCATTTTCCTCCACTTGTTTCCCCGACAGGCATGACTGATAATCTGAATTTATCATGGGAAGTCCCAGCTGAACCGGTTCGACTCTGTAATTCTCAGATGAGCTTCTTTGGTGGTGGAGGATCGGGACGACAATATCCACCTTCGGATAACAGAGAAAGGGAAGATATCTTCTTCCAAGGTTCCATGGAAAATGGGTTTCAAGATATTAACGTTCCTCTGCAACAGTCCTTGGTGACCGGTGTCACTGATTCGCATCCACCAATTCAAGATTTTTCTGTGAGTAAAGAAGCTGCACATGATAAGGATACGATCGAACCTGAGACTGGTCATACCAATTCGGTCTCAGATTGTAGCGATCAGATCGAAGAAGGTGATGAGCAAAAGGGTAGACGTCATCAATCTAAAAATCTGGACGCCGAGAGGAAGAGGCGAAAGAAGCTTAATGATAGACTTTATTCACTGCGTGCTCTGGTGCCAAAAATCAGCAAGGTAATTATAACCTGTTGAATTAAATTCATTCATTACTAGTACAAATTACAATTGAAGTTACTATTTTATGCTTAATTAGATGGACAGAGCATCGATTTTGGGAGACGCAATTGAGTTTGTGAAGGAGTTGCAGAAGAAAGTGAAGGATCTTCAAGACGAGCTTGAGGTACCAATGGAAGAAGATAACTTAGAGCCACTGCATCAAAATGGGCCAAAACATGAACTTGACGAGTCTATGAACAAGCCCACATTGGGGTTGACTAATGATCATGGAAATCGATGTTCTTCTAGTTTGAAGATGAATAATCAATCTGTGACTGCAGATGATAAAGCACCAAAGATGGAGGTAAGTGCATATGAGCCCATCAATGTCATTTTGAGAATCAGTTTTCTTAGGTTTAGCAACACAAACTAACAGGAAATTATTATTTGTAAAACATGGGTTATATAGCCTCGTGTAGAGGTGACCCATATAGGTGCTAAAGAGTTCTTCCTTAGGGTCTTCTGCGAGCAAAAGCCAGGTGGGTTTGTGAAGTTGATGGAGGCCATGAATGGTATGGGACTAGAAGTAATAAATGTGAATGTGATCACCTTCAGAACATTGGTCTTGAACACCTTTAAAGTGGAGGCAAGATCTGTTTCCTTTTTCTCAGTAGGTTTACATGATTAAATCATGCATAAGAGATGATTTTGATTTCCTTTTTCTTTTGTTTCTTCCTTCTTTTTAACTGGAAAGAAAGAACAGAAGAGGGATGATGACATGGTTCAGGCAGAACATGTTAGAGAATCGCTTCTGGAGATCACACGTGACTCAATTGAAGATTGGCCGGAGAGAACATAGCAGTATTAGAGAACGATGGTGATCAATGTGAAGAATCACCCCAGCAGCACCATATTTTCACAATCCTAAGGCGTAGAGATGGCGGTGGCACTTGCACAGCATCATCTTGTTTCCTGTCTAGACTTTCTAAAGTTTTATGGTAGAGACGCTAATGATCAGATCTTACCCAAAAAAAAGACATTAATGATCAAATGACCGATTATTACTGTTTTCTTTTCCTTTTAATTTTTGTAAAACCGTTAAAGACGCTTCATACGACATACATGGTGTGTGGAGATGAGATGTGACTGGGTCAAATTAAATGAAATCTCAAACAAAATAATTAATAAATTTAATAATATCTTGTTGCAGATGAACCAACAACCGACCTTAGCTCAGTTGGTAGAGCGGAGGACTGTAGTTGTAAAGCAGTATAATCCTTAGGTCGCTGGTTCGAATCCGGCAGGTCGGATTTTATGTTTTATATTTTAATTCCCAATTTGAAAAGCGTAGAAGATCTTTTTTTTAATAATTTAATTGGACCAATCTTTGGGTATTTCTCAGACCGTTTTACCGGAGTACCGTGCACGCATGCTACCAAAACCAGTTTTACACTACAGTAAGATGGATGCCCATTTAATAAACGTGTTAAAATTGCTTCATTATTCATTTCCAGACAAGACATTTTCTTTCTTGATTCTCTCTCTCTCTCTATCTCACGAGTCACGTCAGAACATCATCTTAGTAATGAGAATCGGATCGGATATGGGCTTTACACATTAGGCCAGAAGAAGGAGAATCCGGGTTTCGTAATTTCGTCCATATTGAATTGAATTGATTGAATTGTTACTTGAAGGTTCTGGGAATGGGAATAGATAAGACCAAACAGTACCGCAACCCGCAAGTAAACTACGAGTTTCGGTGCGAAATCCACGGAACAAAAATTGACGTGGCACCACCACCGTAGAAGAAGAGCCTAGCATCTTTCTTATCTAGGCGGGACCCACCACAATTCGCCGCTTATAAATTCTCCCATGCAAGAATGTTTGTAATTTGGTTCTCTCGCTAACAATTCAATTCCTCTCAGATTAGAAAGACTCAGAAGCAGAAATCCGAACTAGTTCTCTGCTCTCTCCAGTTATCTTAGTTTCTTCCAATCTCAACGTTCGTATACATATCTCACCTGCTCAGAATAGGATTATCAGAAGGATTATGTGGTGCTGCTTCAGATCGTCTCCAACAGGTAAGAATTAAATCCTGCTTGACTCGTGTTTTGCTTAATTTGTTTCTTCATCTGTTCTTTTCATCTTGAGAAGATCACAAAGATTCAAGTTTTTCTGATTTAGGATTTTGATAAGTCTAGGAAGTGGAAGTTCTGAATTTTATTTTTATTTTTTTAATTGTCGGTTTTGTTTTTCTCAGGTGGATCTTCTTCTTCAAGCGAAAACGTGCTCAACAAGCTAAATGTTGACGAAGAATACATGGAAGCCTTAAAAACGAAGTCCTACCAAGAATTATGGAACAAAGTACAAGAAGGTCAGCCAAGAAAAACATCCACCACCACCACCACAACCAAAAAAGAAGACGAACAAGAAAAGACTCTTTCTTCCTTGTTTTCATTGTCTCCACCTTCTTCCATGAATCTCTGTGATCACGTTCTAGAACCACCGCAAGAATACCTAATAGACATTATCAATGGTTGCATCGACTCCAATGACCAACTCCGTCGGCTTCTCATTGATTATTTCGAATGCAGCTTGGAAGCATGCAAAATTTGTGGATTCCTTCTTCGAAACATAAATCAAACCCGTGTTGATTACTCCCAGATTCAGAGAATCAGTAACCGTGACTACAGCGATGATCAATGCAAAGTCATGTTCCGTCAGCTATCTTCTTTTGCGACGCTTTCAAATCCTATCTCCAATTTGATCCTGTTGGAGTTCGAATCAATCCACGACAGATATGAGCTGATGCTCCAACAGTTAACAGGAACACAGAACAAGATTGAGAAGAGAAAGAAATTGATCCGACTGTGCAAGAAGACTGCAGGAATCGGCCTGGTCATAACTTGCTCTGCTGTGGCAGTGGGGACTCTGATCGTGGCGGCACACACCCTCGTCGGCATTGTGGCATCTCCGGCAGTAATCTCTGTTTCATTGGGGATCTGGAAGAAAAAGATGAAATCCATTAAAATGGGGTTCAATACGAGTGTGCTATGCAAAGTTGAAGCACAAATTGATGCAGCAACGAAAGGGGTTTACATCTTGAACAGAGATTTCGATACAGTGAATCGGTTGGTGATAAGGTTGCACAATGAGATTGCTCATGGAAAGCATATGGCCAAGATGTGTGTGAGGAATCAAAATAGGCAGATGTTAATGGAGGTGGTGAGAGAGTTTAAGATGAATGAATCTGGTTTCTTGGAACAGCTCGGAGAATTGGAGGAGCATGTGTACTTGTGCGTCCTTACCATTAACAGATCCAGAAGACTTGTTTTACAGGAAATAATGATGCACCCACAAGGATATGGTTGACTCTGTCTCTGCTTTCCATGAAGCTGAAGCTATCATTCCACAAAGGGAATTGGAACAACAATTCTTTCATTTAATATTCTTTTGGTGAAATTCATTATTTTGTCTTGGTAGGCATTTAATTTATTTTGCACAACATAATAAGGTGGATTCTATCCGAAAACAAAATTTGATGTTTAGGGAGGTTTTAATTTTTGGAAAATCTTAAGTTGAGTATTGAAATGACTGTATAGTTTTAAATTCTTCTTTATTTATTTAGGTGAGTTTGATTGGGTAGAATTAAAAAAAAAAAAAAAAAAAAAAAAAAGAAGAAGGGGATAAGAATGATATCAATTGAACATTGAAATCGTGTGGCTTAGTGTATAAGCCATGGCTTTATCTACGTAAACCCATTAGGGAATAGAAAAATAATTAATTCAAGAGATAATTACTATTGTTTTGTACTATATTTTAATTATTAAAAGGACTTCGTTTTTTTGTAAAATTGCTATTGTCCACTTCAATTATAAGAGTATTAAAAAAATCATTACAATTGAATGTTTAATACTTTAATGTCTATTTTGTTATTTTAAAATTAAGAAGTCAAAACACAATATTATCTTCATTAAAAAAAACAATATCAAGTATCAATTTTACAGTTGTATTTTTATTATTTTGAATTTAAAAAATAGATTACCTAAATTATTTTCTTTCTCAATAAGAAAAGGAACTCCTTAAAATTAATAATGCTAAATTTGCATACTAAATAAAAATCTAATGAAAGTGGGAACTTTCAAAATTGATAATATCAAATAGGAAAGTAAATAACAAAATCTAGAAAATAACACAAATTGAAAAGTAAATATTAAAATAATAATTATAAAAAAAAAAAAAAAACTACCAAATTAGGGATAATTTTTTCTTAATTACTAAGGTAATAAATGTAATTTAATACAAAGTGCAAATAAGTAAAATAAAATCTTAGGGTTATTTTGAAAATATTAAATAAAAAAATTGCCACATCATCACTTAATTAACAGAGTAAGGGGCAATAATAATTACAGGTAAAGTCTAAGGTTAAATTAGTAATTTAAAAAATATAAGAGATCAAATAGTAATTAAACTATAATACAAGGGGCAATAATAATTATCCTTTAATTCAAATAAATAAGCCAAACTTTGGTTGATTAGTAGAAGTTCTACTACATCGACCACAGAGTGAAATTTGCAGACACCCTTTTGACCCAACTGTTGTACTCTCATATCTCCTTTTCAAATCTAGGCCTGCTTGCGTTTTGCTTTGGTGTTGTGTAATTAATGTGCAACACTTGCACCAATCTCGACCGAAAATTTGATCTCGATCCTAAGCTGCGCATTAATTGTGCAACACTGAAGTATGACCCGACATGTTTGTGTTCCACAAGCATGCTTGCGTCAGGTCATTTGTAAGGGTGGGGGCATAGGGGGACAACTTGCTTCGGTGGAGTTGATTTGGATCTATGAAATTTAGCTGCAAAGGAGAGACCATTTTGACTTAGAAAATAATTAATATATCGATATCTTAATAGCTTTTATAGATGCTTTTGGGTGATCTAGATCCTCTCCACTTAGGCGAGCTATTCCTTCATGCTCTCACCCTTGCAAAAGGGCCTAACACAAGCTTGCCTAGATGCCAAGGGGGGGGGGAGAAGAGAGATGGGAGGATGAACAGTTGGGTAGAAAATATCTAGACACACTTTTGTTGGTCATGAAAGTACAATCCAGATCCTCTCCACCTAACTTACCCCTACAGTTATACACCCACACTCACAAGCTTGCCTGTGTCAGGTCAAGACAATCTCAGTCCTACACTCATATGAATGTATGTGTGTGTATAAGCTGGCTGCATGGAGAGGATCCAAATTCCACGAAGTCTTAATCTGAGTTGCACGGTCATTGTTTGCAACATTTATATATTTTTATCTCTTTGAGCAAGGATTGCCACAAGTGAAGTCATATGGATGATATGACAATGGTTTGTCATAAGTTAAAAAAGTTAGAATATGGTCAAACAATCTATCATAGATGGACATGGATATTCTAATAATTTTTGTAGAGATGGAAGGAATGAACGTCATCTCGTAAGTTAGAAACGTGAGAATATGGTCAAACAATTTACTATGGAACCGACTTTCGTGTTATGCAATCAATAAATCTTGACCGTTCGTTTCTCAAAAGTGTAAAAACATACTTTCAAAAATGGACGGTTGATAGGTATTGTATATTAATTACGCAGCACCTAAGCAATTTCCATCTACTATAGAGGGACATGGATATTCTTATAACTTTTGTAGAGATGGAAGGAGCAAACGTCCGTTTGCAAAACTTTATTAAGTCCTAACATTGTTGTAAAGACCCAAAACAGCAACCGAGCTAAACATAGATTAATGCAATAATTATGTGTTCTAGGGTAATTTAAAAATCTTATTGATGAATCTGGGTCGACAAAACACTCTTCACACAAATTTTAGGTTGTTCCCTTGTGGTTCCAACTTCCAACGCAAGTTCTTTTGCGTAAATTGGATACCAGATGTAGTTAAGAAGATTATCACAATCGTATGAAAATGAGAGAAGTTTTAAAGTGTTTTGTTAGAATTGACATCGCTACTCTTGTTTGTTCTCAGCAAAACACTTTCCATTGAAATTGCCCTGGTCACAGAATTCATTACTAGATTTGTTTGGATCAATTTTGTTAACAGACGTAATTCAAAGAAGTAAACATCGGTGAAGTAATGGGTTGATCAAACACATTCCATTATGAAGGATAATATTGCCCGAACATTAAAGATCACGATGCACCACCGATACACCAGATCAGATTTTTTTTTGTAATTGAACTTCCTCCATGAAACAATTCGTGATTTTTAATGATTTGAGAATAAAGCTTCACTCGAACTAATCAATTCGTTGCAAAGGCTTTTTGGAAGAAATTCCAAAATAAAATTTGAGATTGGGAATTTCCCAGAGGAAATCATTAAAACCAGTTCCGACATCATATGAGATCACGAACTCAATAAAATTGTCTGAGCAATAGAGCTTATAAATGTGTGAAATCCATTAATTAAGGACGCGTCATGGTCATTGAGATTATTCACTTCAGAGCTTCGGTGGACGTCAACAACGACCCTATCAGTTGATACTTGCCCAAGTCTTTTATATTATGCTTCAAATCTCCCCCATTTCCCCCTTTATTTTGAGGTTGTCAGAGACTATTCCTCAAATCCTTGATTCAGGAATAAAATACAGTTCAAAGATTTACTAAAAGAAAATGCACACAAAGCAGTTCCATAATCCAAAATGTAATAATTTAACTATAAAATGCAGCTGATATGATTTATCCTCATTTACACCAACCATACCTCCCGAAATACCCAGCAGCAGCAGCAGCAGCAGCAGCAGCAGCAGCAGCAGCGATGGAGGGATGACACAACCAATCCGAACCAGCACCATCAAAATCACCTAACATGATACTTCCCAGCTAGGCAGCTAACAAGTAGAGAATCACGGTGATGGAAAACCAGCTGCTGCCCAAACAATGGAATTAAAGGATCAAAACCATTAAATTGTCTGAATCACAAGAACGGCAGACTAGTTTCTTAAATGATGGGAAGAGGTGAAATGATATTTACACTTAAAGGGGCAAAAGTATGACAGGACAAGGGATGAACTCAGCCAATAGGTTTGCATCGATGTGCTTTGCATGGATAGCTTCCATGCTCATCACCACCAAATCCAAACTCAAGTCGTCAGCAACTTCACCAATAATGGCTGTCGGTTTGTTCCCTTCCCCAAGTCGTTCTATCAGCCGGAACTCCTGGAAACCACCTAATTCAAAGAAACTGATTTTAACTAGCAGAACATTGATCAGTTAATACTTCAAAGTTTTTCTTTTATCTGGACAAACAATATTTCAAAGTTTAAAATCTTCAGAAAACATCACATGCAAGTTGAGATTGTACCAGTAGCACATAGAAGCAAGATAATTGTGCTGAGTGGACAACCACCTTACATGAGCAAGGATTCATATGATAAATGTTAACTTGAGAAGGTATTTGAACATAGAAAGGTCAGGCAGACCACTTCCAGGCAAACCATGCAAGAAGTTCTCATTTCTCAATAATTTGCTTCCTAAATTTAGTCAAGCACCAAGCCCGTTCTTCCACTCGGCAAGCTAGCATATTTTCTGTGGTCCTTGGATCACAATGATTCCACCGCGTCATGGCAGAACAGGACAATTACCAGTAAGTGTACTGTAATGCAGGGCCAACTAATCCTGATCCCATACCTAGTTTCTAACATTTTCATAACAATCAGTCAGAAGTCCAAAGTAAGAAAAAACCTTCAGAAAGATGCCACCGGATACTAGATAGCTGGGTATCATGTTCAGTCAAAGACTCTTTCGGCTTCTCATCAATCACTGCAACAGACGAAGTAAGTTCATATATTTTGTAAACCCTGCACTCAAATGGTGTATGCAAAATTCCAGATGTCACCCTAGCTTACATTTGAACATTCCCAAGACTATAATGTAAAAAATGACAACAGAGAGGCGAGCATACCAGCAACTGTAATATCTGCACCATACTTTTTTGCCAGAGCAGCAATAGTTGCTGCAGCCTGCCAGGAGAAGATTCAAATTAGATCAGGTGGTGGCAACTAATACATAATTTGAAACAATGAGGTCATCAAAGTTAGGTCTGAGTATTACAAATGGTAGTCCGTACCTAAAGCAATATAAACTGTAAAATGATCACTGGACACCAACATATCACAACAACAGCAACAAGCTTCACATATTATATATACTTACAACCTCCCTGGGATGAGGATTAATTGGTTGAGCACTCACAGGATCTGCTGTCTTGGAAATTTGTTATATAAGACTGGACCAAAAACATGTGTATTATTTATTTGCTGAATATACCTGCACAAGGAGAAATATTGTTTCATCTGCATCCAAGCATAAGCATGGTCTAACTTCCACAGATACCTTTCTGAGGTTTTTCTGTGTCCAACACCATGAGTTTAAGAAACCATGCAGCATCTCTTGGTCAACAATTTTCAGAACACAAGTAAAGCCGTATTATCTGTCAAGATCTAAAGCACACAAGTTATTTGGGTGTAACATGTCACTTATTTCAAATGCTCAGTTTGAAGGAATAGTTCAGCTCCTCACACAAGGAGTCCGCATTGGGAGGGGATGGGATCTTGTAAACCAGCCATTCCATTGCTCCAAAAACCCACAATCACATCTTTTTCCGAAACAGTTTTGCTAATGAGTATGTAGAGATAAACTTGATGCCTTGTTGTCAAGAGCTGCTGAAAACAAATATTTGTGTATCCTAATAATCAAACATCGGCACTGTCCATCATTTTGTGTGGTATGGCTTAAAATTGTTATAGAGTTTTTTCAACATGAGGAAGACACTTCATACTTACTTGTAAACTGTAATTTCAGTCTTTGCATCTACTTTCTTGAAAAGATTTTTGAAGTTTATGGAACACAAGTCCTATTCTAATACATGAATAACTAGGGGAATATAAACGGGCACAAGTGGGCTATATTTAGATCCAAACTGCAGGTAAAAAAGAAAAGGCAAGCTTGAACTTGATAACTAATTTCCTGGTCCATGTGGCATACTTTTTTTGGCCATATAAAACATGACATATCAATAAATTATCACCATTAAATTAACAATAAATACTTTCTTGGTGAGGTCCACTGAATGATACATTTATGTTTGCAACCCCATTACATGTTGTCAGCTCTCCGACTGTAAATAAATGCTTCAAGGATCCAAGAACTTAGATGATTATAAACCCTAATGTTATAAATGCCAAAGGTTTAAATTGGTATCACATGAAAGCCATGTAACAAAAACAGTTAACACTTTCTGAAATCAGGCCATGTCAGAAACTGTTTCATATCCACCAGCAGGACAAATGGAAACTAGCAACACTTCAATCAAGCACAAACCAATTAATTATTTATCTTTAGTTTATGATTCTGACCCATCCAGGGTGAAGTTATTCGATAAAAAGAGTATATGGAGTCGGCTACATGGATTCTTGCCTTCCAATCAGTTCTGTTCAAGGTCATGCTAGATACAAGAGCCTAAGCTATGCATAAATGAAATTAATTATATGGATGCATACACTGTTCAAGCTTCAAGTCAACATGTCAGAAACTTGGTGTAAATGAATTAAAACCAAGGCTTTAGAACCTGGGAGGAGTAGGGGGCTAGGGGCATAGTGTAACTAGACTCAATGACTCATAATGAGTTGATATAGTCGACCTGTTATAAGAGTCTGAAGCAAATAGACCAGGAATCAGAGGTACAAGGTGAATTGATTCAGCCAACCTGGTTAATCTTATCCTGAATTTTAAATTGATGCTTGCAACTCCTAAGAAATTTATTGACATTCTGAATTTTCCTACATAAACGTAAAGAAATAGGAAGTCTTAAACCACAATGCTAGCTATCTCAGATAAAAAATGATTTTGTGCACAACCAAGACAAATAATGTGGCATTCAGCTCAGCATAACCAAAAAATAAATTAAAATAAAGTACATGCTCCCCAAGAAAGAAAGAAATACCTGTCTTGTTCCCTCGGACAGATAAGGGTTCCGGTCAGTAATTGGGAGAAGCACATGTTTGAAGTTTGTAAAAGCATCAGCTGCTAAATTGGCTTCAGATTCTTCCAGCTTTGCCCTGGCTGGAAGCAATTCAAGCAGAATGCTTTAGCATAAGACATGCATACGTGTGTTGTTTGTGTTCATTGAAAAGGAGAAATTACCAGGAGTATAGAGACCTACCAAATCATGGTACATAGAAGGTTATTAACAGAAATTGAAAACCTCAATTTGAAGAAAAAACAAACAAATAGAATGAAATAGTGTAATATCAAACAGCTGAAATTTTTATAGCAGTAAAGAGAGCTAATGGAAAAAATGCCAAAGTTTGCAACATCAAATAGCTGAAATTCTTATTGCAGTAAGGAAGCAAAGAGAAAAAAAGCCATTCAAAGGAACAAAAGGTAACACCAGTTAATGACAAAAATGGGGAAAACATGATAAAGCTGGTTTAGTTATGTGCTGTGAAAAGCCATGGATAGATTAGTAGGGCATGGCATGGTGACACAACAAGAACAGAATCAGAAATAGAGTTGACACACTTGCAACATTAATACTCTCTAGTAATATCAACTAAGAAAAAAGTTACTGCAGAGAATCAGGATATAAGAAATTAAGGACAATGTTAGAGAGCTTTAAGATAAATAAGAATGAAAATTCTTCCCACCAAGAGTTCCTCTTTTTCAATCGACTAGAACTAGTTGTCATAAACCAACCTTAACCACATGCTTATTTGTTGGCCCTCATATTCTTATATCAAGGAAGTTCATATCAGTCATAATGTTGTGCAACTACACAGGGAAGAAATTAACTTCTTGAGGAATTTGAAACATAGACTACATGACACTGAAGTACAATTAGAAGGCCCTGACATAAGCCAATTTCATAAAGACATAGCATACAAAAGACCATGTATCTAATATCTCACATTCCCAACCGAGATAATCCTAGATGGCCAATCAAACCACAGTCTCCTTTCCTTTTGTATCTTTATCCTTTTTTTTTGTGTGTTTTGGAGCAAGGGGAAAGTAGTCTCTTGCTTTATGTGAATACAAATAATTGTAATTCATAAATTATAGAAGGCTGTGTATGGCAGCGGTGTCTTATATACTTGCAAGATATTTATAATATGTTTATCACAATCAGAAAGAGGATTCCGAAAACTAAGTCAACAGAGAACAAAGGATCATGAAAAAATTGGTTAACCTAAGCCTTCCGAGTCCATAACCCTTGGAAGCAAAAAAATAAATAGAAATACAAACATAAACGCAAGGTACATCTTTTTCATAATCCCTTCCTTACATCTTTAAATTTCAGGTTTTTATGTCAAATATGTTTATGAACAAAAAAGAAACCATTTTTTATCTAAAATTTAGGGGCCGAAGTACCACAACAATGTAGGATCAAGACAATTCTCTGTAAAAGGAATGGTTGATTCAGCTACTGGATGAGCTGTGTGAGATTAGAAAATTCTGTACTCATTCCTTAACTTTAATCATATCAAATCTACCCGTTCAATTGAATGAACTGTTACAAAAACTAGAATCAGTTTAGTTGCAAATAGGAATTGGCTGCTACCAATACAAACCAATGCACTAACAAAATAACTAATTACCGACTCGAAAACTATTTCGATGCGCAGCTGATGATTCAACTGACATTATTCACAAAACCTAACTAAAACCTTCAGAGACCATATCAGCTGAAACTTACACTAATCACAAAGTATGGAAGATACAGAAAAGCCAAATCCCTAGATTCACCACAGACGAAATTGATCTCGGTTACCTCTTACAAGGAAGATGACAAGGAAAAAGCAGACATTCGATCAACCGGAGAAAAGAAAAGACGGAAACCAATATATTTACAGTAAAGGAGCAGGAGAGCACCTCTTCGTCCGAGTCTACGGGAACTCGAAAAGACGGAAATCTTACTCTCTAGCGCTTTGGCTCGGGCTCTAAGAGAAGGCGGAGAAAGAACATGGGAGACAAGGGAAGATGTAGCAATAGTAGTAGCCTGTGTAGTTGATGAAGAAATTGAAGAAGAACTCAAAAGATTTGAACTATCTACAGGGACAGCCACCAAAATGTGAGCAACCGCCATGACTAGCTGAAGCAGAAATGCACAAGTGCGGGTTGGAAAGAGAAGGTGATAGATAAATATGACTTGTGAGTTGTGAATTGTGACAGAGGAGGTTCCAGAAGAGACGGGCAGGATAATTTCCTAGAGTGTACAAGCGCTAAGGAATACGTCCCTATCAGACCCAGCGGCTGGAGAAAACCGAAGCCGAAGCTTACTCATGCGCCACATTGCACGTGGCACATGAGTGGTCCAATGACTCCAATCTATAATGCATAATTCTTATACATTATATTCAGTTTCGTTAAGCTCATGTAGGCAAGCAGTTTTTTTTTTTTTTTTTTTTTTTTGGCAGTTTTCACTCGCTCGACCAGTCATTTTGCATTTCTTTTTTGTTTTAGGTAAGTATAATTGAAAAAGTAAAAAATACATAAAACTCTGGTGGTCAAGATTTCACTCTCAACCTGTTAATGACTAAAATGGTCATTCTATATCCTCGGTCTGAACCGGCGGGCACGATCCGACGGTTCGCAACCTAACAGGGCCGACGGAGGTCATGGTAGGACCGACCACACTAATAAATCCATCCGAATAGTATGAGATGACCCGTGAAGGAGGCCCTACCACCCAACAACTGGAGAAGAGAGTTAGTTAGGTAAAAGGACCTTCTAAAGAGTTACTCTCCACAATAACTCAAAGCAGGTTATTCCGAATATAACTCTATCACCATACAATATATAAAGACCTCCGGTAAACACTAGAGGGCGGTAATCATACTTCTTGTGATCAATTACTTAAATCTCTATTGAGTAGTTGAGATCGATTATGGACCGACTTGTTCGTCGGAGCGACCTCGACCCTCCAAGGCGAGCTCGTATCTTGCGGGTTCTGACGGGGGAAGGGCGAGCGAGATTCCGATCAACAATTGGCGCCGCGGGGAATCGAACCCACGACCACGTGGTTAAAAGACCTGAAATTCTCAGGCAGAAAAGACCTGAAATTCTCAGAAAAGACCCGAAACTATCGCGAAAAGACCCGAAACTATCGCGGAAAGACCGAAATTCTCAGAAAGACCGAAATTCTCGGAAAGACCTGAAATTCTCAGCAGAAAGACCGAAATTCTCAGAAAGACCGAAATTCTCGAAAAGACCGAAACTATCGAGCAGAAAAGACCAAATTCTTAGGCGAAAAGACCGAAATTCTCAGGCAGAAAAGACCTGAAATTCTCAGGCATAAAATACCTGAAATTCTCAGGCAGAAAAGACCTGAAATTATCAGGTAGAAAAGACCTGAAATTCTCAGGCAGAAAAGACCTGAAACTATCAGGCAGAAAAGACCTGAAACTATCAGGCAGAAAAGACCTAAAATTTCTTAGGCATAAAAACTCCAGAATCATACCAAGTTAACATGCCCGGGAGGAAGGGGTTATGAACGAGCAGTTGTTGACGAACAGCTACTTAGTTCTTGACCGAACAAAACCTTACTATACCGAACAAGATGGCTTGAGATGATACAAAAGTAAACCTTTGTCTACCGAACAAGGGTATTAAACCGACCAAGTAAACTTGGTATGAAGGGGGAAATATTCCAAATAAGGTTATCTTACCGAACACGAATACTTGTGCAAAAGGGGGAAAATATGCCAAACAAGGATATATTACCGAACACGTATACTTGTGCAAAAAGAGGATATTTCCATAAATAAATTGAAGTTTACATTGGCAAAACAACCTATCTATTACAAGTTCATCCTCGTTCAAAAATTGTTCCTAAACAACAAACAATAAATTGCCCAAAGAAAAAAGGAAGGCTATTCGGCAATTTCATCATCGGTTGGATTGGTGGTCGGCAAGAGGTCAACTGGATCAGTGGTCGTTGAGGGACCGGCTTCATCTCCCTCCTCGGGGGCCGGTTCCCGCCGGAGTCTAGAAAATCCGCACGCCCACCCTCTTCGGCATAGGGAAAGCATCCTTACCAACTGCCCAAGATGGTCGAGGAAGCTTAAGCTCGTCAAAGATACTTGGATCGACATATTTTTGTAACAATCCAAGGTCGATTTCCGGATAATTTTCAACGACTCTTGAAAAGCGTCCTTCCGACCATACTTAAGCCCGGGGCGCAACTTTGGAGACAAAGCCAATGCAACCTTTAGTACGTACCCACCTCTCGAATCACATCCCGACGAATTCCTCGGAAAGATTCTCAAAAGAGGTCGGGCAAGCTCGCGCGAGTTGATCGGTCAAATCTTTTATAAACCGATCCTTCTCCCGCCGAGCCGAGTAAAGGCAGATCTTTGTTTTCCAGAGAAATCTTCAGACTTGCAACCTCATGCTCGAGAACTGAAATACGCTCTTCGGCAGATAAAGCCCGAGCATCAGTAATGGCTTTCTCGTCCCTCAAGGCAACGTTTTCACCAATTGCACTCTCCAACCGACCATTCAAATCCTTGACTTTATCATCAAGATGGTGAATGGTGGACTGATCCCTCCGAGCAGCCTCCAAATTGCCTCCCCAAGCTTGAGATAGGGCACAAACAAACCTACCAAGAAGAAAGGGCAAAAAGAAATAAGGAAAGAGGACTGCACGGGAAAAAGAAAAACAATCTTATACAGAAGCCACGTACCTAGTCATTATATCTTGAGTCCGGGTGGGCCCAATTTTTTGAAGAAACTGTTGGTCGGTGGGAAGAAGTACTTCCGGCAACCATGCCTTAGCAACTTCAGTGCCATCAGTTGTATTATTCAAAACGTAAGATCCAGCTTTCAAAGGACCACTGGAAGGAATGTCGGCAGCTTGAGTGCTCGGGGTATCCTCACGAGGAACAGAAGGGGAGGCACCATCATCTACTTCGGATCCCGCAGCAGCCTTTTTCTTGTTCGGCCCGGAGGCCCAACGGGCACATCAGCCGATCTCTTTGGGCTTGATTGCACTTGTTTCTTTTTATCCGACCGAACACGATCAGACTTGGTAGGGATACGGGCTTCAGCATCTTCCATATCCTCATCAGCTGCCCGGGAACAGGCTTCCCGACTAAGCATCACTGGGAACAAATAACAAGTTAACCCCGATCAATACAAGATGGCTACAAAATGAACATCTACCAACTATACCAACAACCAAAGATACTCACCAGGAAGGAACCCCCAATAACGTAGTATATTGGGATATTCCGGACAATGGCCGTGAACGGCATACATGTTCTTATCTTCGGAAGGAAGCCGAAGAATCTTCTCCCTAGCACGTTGCTCGGCTCCAGATAATGTAGGGATGTCATTGGAACCTGTAGTCGGTCCACGAACCCAGAAAATGGGAAATGAAGGTTTGGACGGTGGCCGAACAAAGAAATATTTGGGACGCCAACCCTTGATATTGGAAGGCAGAGTCCCCGTCCCGACAAAGTTACCCTCCCAACCACATTGGGAGAAGGTACGTTTAGACAGGTAAAACCAACCGTCCTGCTCCTGCCTCTTCGCCATAAAGAAATGAAGGAACAAAGCCAGGGATGGTCGAACTCCTACCCTTTGGCAAAAACCCCAAAAGCAAATAAAATTGCGCCAACTGGTCGGCACAAACATTCCCGAACACATTTTAAAATGTACCATTATGCCTACAAACAAGGGGTGTACGGGAAGACGAAAACCACTCTTCAGAGCATCCTCGTAAAGAGCAAATTCCCCCGGGGAAGGAGAGTTGGCACGCTCATGTATGGTCGGCACGCGTATTCTATGATCTGAAGGAATTTCATACTTAACTCTAAGGTACTCTAGACGTCCTCCGTCATTTGGGAAGGTATGAAGTCGGGACCAGACGAATAGGGGTCATAGTCAATGTGATCGGAGTCAACTCCTTGATCCGCTCGAGCTTATACTCCTCAAGGGTCAAACTATTTTCCACCTTGTCGCCGGCTTTGAAACGAGCTCGAGCACTTTGACCGACATAGCGGGACGGGACTCCACTACCTCCTCACCATCCCTGTCACAAGTCTCTCGACCAACAGAGACCTCGGGTACATCTTCGGACCTAGCATCATGGCTAAGGTCGGGATCTATGGGGTGATCGGGAGTTTCAGAACAAGAGGGTCCTTCTTCTAAGTCTCTCCTATGTTTCAACATAGCAGAACTCCTCTTCAGTATTACCATGATTCTTTAAAATAAAGGGAGTATGAAGAAAAAAGGAGAAAAAGACAGACAGAGAACAGAGAAAAAACAACAGAAAAAAAACCACAAAAACTATAAGAAACTGCAACAGACATGCTTTCATCCAACCAAATGCAGAAAGGAAAAAGCAATTAAAGAGCTTACTCGTTTGTAAAGGGGCGGTGAGTTTGAAGCACTCAAACCAAGCAAAGGAGAAAACTTCAGAAAACCAAAGCCCAGCTTTAAGTTTCGCAGCAGTTGCAGAGAAAAACGAAAAGCAAGAAGGAAATGAAAAAAAACGAAGATAGCAGTCAGAAACAAAGAGAAGAAGAAGAAAGCCATATAAATACACAGCCATAGATTCTAATCTAAGGACTGGTATCAATATGCCATCAACGGTCAAAACTCAGACTCCAACATATCCACATCCAATGGTGTAGAATAAACAACATACGTATGATGGAAATGAAGAGTCTCTTCATCATCATGAAAACAATTAATGAGAAGTGACAGTATTGACACGTGTTAAACACACACATAGTTCGAAGAACGTGCTTCGGTTTCCACGCAAAGAATGACGGCTACTCATAAAGGGGACGTTACAGATTTCGAGGAAAAATGTGTTGGTCGAACCGACCATACACCCCCTAAATGAAAAATAATCCCTTGAGCCGAACACAAAGTTCTCGACCACAATGGACTAGGGGGCTTATGTTAATGACTAAAATGGTCATTCTATATCCCGTCCGAACCGGCGGTTGCACATCCGACGGTTCGCAACCTAACAAGGTCCGACCAGAGGTTCATGGTAGGACCGACCACACTAATAAATCCATCCGAATAGTATGAGATGACCTCGTGAAGGTAGGCTCCTACCACCCAACAACTGGAGAAGAGAGTTAGTTAGGTAAAAGGACTCTTCTAAAGAGTTACTCTCCTACAATAACTCAAAGCAGGGTTATTCCGAATATAACTCTATCACCATACAATATATAAAGACCTCTGGTAAACACTAGAGGGCAGGTAATCATACTTCTTGTGATCAATTACTTAAATTCTCTATTGAGTAGTTGAGACAGATTATTGGTACTGACTTGTTCGTCGGAGACGCACCTCGACCCTCCAAGGTCGAGCTCGTATCTTGCAGGTTCTTGACAGGGAAGGGCGAGCGAGATTCCGTATCAACACAACCATTTGTTACATTGGAACTGTAGAGATCTCAGTGTTGCATATAAATTGCTAAGCACTCAAGCTCCATCCTTCCACTGGCTTTAATATAGACCTATAAATGGATAGCCCAAATCCGCCTCCGAATTTGCATTCGTATTCGTTTAAGGGTATCCGTATCCGATAATTTTCTTACCGAAAAATATCCGATCCGTCCTCTAAGCAACTGGATTCGGATAATTACTTATCGGATCGGATAATATCTCGATAAAAATTTATCCGGATAAAGTAAAGTATTTAACATTTTTTCTTTAAAAATAGATGATAATCGGATTCGGATACCGGTAATCGGATTATGATAACGGTATTCGGTAATCGAAAATTAGAAATCTATAAAAAAAAATGTAAAAAAGTGACAATTATCAATCAATAATTGGATATTTTATCGGATCAGATTATTATCGGATATCCGATAAAGTTCGCTCGGAACCATTTGCTAATGGATCGGATTAGGAACTGGTGTTATGCTGCGAATCCGGTCCGTTTACAGGCCTACTTTAATACTTTCAGCTGATGGGAAAAGCTGAGTCACATTGTAACCAATCCCAGATTAAGATCGCTTAATTGAGCGCCATTAGACCAAATTGGGCTCAGGCACATAACATTTGGAGTAGACGTTTCCACGAGCACCTGGTGGACTTCGTTTCTGGACATTCATACTTTCGAAATCTTGTCGGAGTTTTCATTCTCCCGTGCCAGTGATCGCGATGAAACACGACGACGATGACGACGGGGTTAACGTCCGCGAAATGACAACGATCTCACGCCATTCGTTTGCAGCGCCTGGTCAGACCGACGAAGGTTTTTCTATAGACATCATAGAGGTACTTCATTCTTATTCATCTCTCTGCTCACGATATATACTGCAGTGATCTCTTGTATAAAAGCAACTTTGTAATGTGCTTACAATCATCATCAGAGCATAAAAGGAGACTACGGACTCTTTGTATGGCCTTGCAGCACTGTGCTGGCCGAGTATGTGTGGCAGCAGAGGTTGCGCTTCTCAGGGACTTCCGTGGTTGAGGTAAATTTGGATGCTTGCATGATTACATTTCCATGGCTAGACCTTTTTAGTTTCTGACTCATATGTTCCTGACTGTTCTTCATTTGGAACCATTACCTTATGCAGCTGGGGGCTGGAACTTCCTTGCCTGGATTAGTGGCTGCAAAAGTGGGTTCAAATGTCACACTAACAGACAATTCAAACAGATTGGAGGTATCAAATCAGTTAACGAAAAGGAATGTCTCATATCTGGTTATGAGTGCATAAGCTCAAAAATTTTGAATTTCCCTCCTCTGTTAACAATTATCGACTTTTCACCCACCTTAGCTACTGCGCGCAGTTGTTATTACTTGCTGAAACACTCTGAAGCACCTTGGCTAGAAATTCATTTTTCAGATGAGAGATTTATATTTCGTTCATAATAATAATTAGATCTTCAAAGATTGCTCCATGAACTAAACCTTAACAGTTGTTAATATCCTATTTTCTTTTTCATTTTTTAGGCTTGTTGATTATATGGCCTCTTAAAATTTCATGGTTTTGAAATTGCAGGTACTGGACAACATGAGAAAGATGTGTGACCTCAATAAACTCAGCTGCAAAGTAAATAAACGCTGCCATTCCTGAAATAGTTATAGTGCTGTGGTCTGATATTTGTCGAATATTGTGTATGTCATTGATATACCCTGTCTATTTACAAGCTACCTCATTACAACCTTTCAAGAGGTTAACAGGCGAAACTAGCTCACAGGTTTTTATGTTTGACTAGATCATTTGTTTGAGACTCTAATATCCACTTGGACCTCATTGGTACTAGAGAGGAACAGAATGTGCATGCCAAAGAAGATAAAAACAACAGTGGTATAAGAAGATCCAGCATACTGTTTCCTCCTCTCTGTTGATTAGCTGTGAATCTGGGATAAATTTTAGAAATAACAACATGCTTACTTCATTTTTTTCCCCTGGGTGTTTTGAGGGGTTACTGGTGAGAGGGTGGGGTTAAATGGATTGGTGTCTTCCACTGAAAATGGATTTGGTCAAACAGTTGCAGTCTCATCTGGATTTGTCTTTCTTTTTTTTTTTACTTTTCTCCTCTCACATGAATTTTGAAAAAGGATGTTGTCCTTATTGAGTGTTATTATGAGGGGTGACTGCTGACCTTATCCATTTTGGTTTCCACTGGTTCTGTAGACCTATCAATGTTCTTTGATGTCAGTGACACTCCATTGTTGTGGTTTTGGTTCGAACAAATGTTTCATTAAGTTACCGTTTTTCAGTCCTGCGAGTTCCTTCTCAGATGGCTATGTTCTCTTGTGTAGATATTGGGGCTCACCTGGGGAGAGTGGGACACACCCATATTCAGTTTGAATCCAGACATTATTCTTGGAGCTGATGTCTTGTATGATAGTAATGGTATGTTTTTTTTGGCTCAGCTAGTTGTTTACGTTATTCTCCACAATCCATTGTTAACTGCAGCCATATCTATTGGTAAGACTTTGATGATCTCTTCGCAACGGTGACGTTTCTTCTCCGAAGTTCTCCAGGATCAGTCTTTACAACAACATACCATAACAGGAGGTTGTGTAAACTGCATTTTCATTAACATAATATTATTTATTAAAAAAAAAAAAAAACATTGTGAGTTCAATTATCAGTAATCAACAGTAAATTGTTACACTGCACAGTGGTCATCATCTGATTGAATATTTGATGGTGAAATGGGGGTTGAAGTGTATAAAGCTCATAGATGCCTTCTCATTCATGCCCTCCTCCAAGACATCTTGTACAAGTGGCAACATTCAACTGGCAGAGATCATATTGGATCTTCAACAGCCTCAGGTAATCAACAAACTTGATACTGTAAGCGGTCTAAGCATCAGCAAGCAGTTGGTTGATTGATTGTTATCCACCTTTACTCATTCTTATGAAAGTAATACAAAGAATCATCAAGATAACCTGTAATCTTTTTGGCTAGTTTCTGGATACCCGTCATCAGGTGATGAGACAGACTCAAACTGCATGAAATCCATCCATGCCATCAGCGTTTTTAGTAGGGCACCAATCTTCTTGTGCAAGTCCACTTGAGAGTTGACAATCTAGGAATGCTTGCCTCTCCTTCCCCAACTTCATGCACAGCCTTATCTGTTTTCTGGAATAGCATAGTGCAATTACTCCCCTTCCCCTGCCCCTTCAACCCCCCAAAGAAACCCTCATATTAGTTCATTTCTGGAAACTGTGTTTGATATATTTGCAAAATGTTCATTTCAGCATGTTCCTGCCAGTGGAGACTAAGAAAACAGATCATTTCAGTGCACGAGGCTTATACTATGGCAGGATCTGGGAGGATCAAAGGCATGCAACCTTACACCCTGCTTCTGCAGTTAGAATCTAATAGTCGCATCAAATGCTGGATTGGAAAAGATTAGTAAACTTGTATGTATGATGGAATATGGTGAAGAGAGAGAAACATAGAAGAGCTAAATCCCAAAAAGTTAACTCTTGAATGCCAATGGTTCCAACTTAGACCACTGTACGTGATGAATGGTGCAATGGCTTCCCTGTATGCGCTGCTTCCATTTTGTCCTGTTAAATTTACAGGTTTGATCAACATGAGTTAAAACTCTTTCCCAGGTGCTCATTATTTTTCAAAATACTCAAGTAAACCAAATCCATTAATTCAAGTGCTCCTTTGCTAGGGTTGGTCATTGCACCCACTTGTTATGAGACGGGAAGATTTGTATAACTAGACAAACCATTGGAAAACTTTAAACTGAATGACTAGTAAACAGCTTTTCCCTAGAAGTGAAACAATTATTAGTTTATCAATATCAATAAATTCAAAACGAGCCAGGGGTGAAAAGGGTGAAGCCGTAAAGACAATGCAATAAAACATAGAAAAGGGGGAAAAAGAAACAAAAAGAGGCAAGAAGATAGAGAGGGAGGCGGTTGAGACAAAATTACAGAGTAAACGCTTGGGAGCTGCAATGAACCAGATGTTTCCGATTCATGAAGCTTCTCTGAGTCTTACGGTTAGGGTATCTGGTATCATGCATGTCCGCATGAAAATGTAGATTCATGAGGATCCTGAGTTTCCCAGTTAAGAGTATCATGCCCACCTGATGATGGAAAAAAATAGTTCCACTCAGATTATTAGATTGAGCTGCCCCTTTCCTTGACGACGTCCCCCATATTAGGTCCATAGATGGGATACTCCAAGAGTTGCAGGGGATTACATCAACAATCAATTAAAGAAATACCACTGGTAGCATCAGCAAATATTTCTCAATTTCTTGTACTCTTCCAGGCTCAGCAGTGAATTCTTGCTCTTAAGCCAATCGTCTGGTCTTGGCATGATAATTGCTATATATCCTTCCCTATCAGCCTGTGATGCAAAGTTAGAAAGGGAGTCTACAGTAAGCAACAGAGGTGCATGTACACTCATATACACATTCATGCAAAATGGGGTATGTAACACAAATGCTTCATTTGACATTAAACCAAAGGAAGACCACATACAGTATGAATATGGCTCATTGCTGGGGCAAACAGGAAAGCAGGAAGGATACCCTCGAGAAGGACCTCAAAAACAAGACTCATGACGATGTTGCCCCTATGGTTCATAAGCCAAGGGATGAAATCCTGAACCAGAAGAATTCAGCTTGGAACAGAGTAGCAATCCAAACACCACTTGCATGCTTACTGCACTCACCATGAATCCAACTAGCGTTGGTCTACTTAAATTGCTTGACCAGCTGCTTAGGAATGAATGAAGCTATCTTCAGTAAGGGAACCTTGTGTCTTTGAAAGGTATGTCCTTGTTAACATGCCCAAGTAAAAGACTATTACTTCTCAAATTGGAAGAGTGAACTTTTGGTACCATTTACATTTATCGTTCACTTGGTCTGTATCTTCTACCATTAAATAAATGCACTGTTAATGGACTTGGGGAATATTTACTGCATTACAATTCAATCCTCTGCTAACCGGGAATAAGGAACACAAAATAATCCATGAAGAAGATGGAAAACAATGATAATAAAATCTTCTACAGCTATGACAATTGAATTCAAGGAAATGCATGTCAAAGAAAACATGAAACTCTTCAATACTTCATACATGAGGTTATGGCATGCACTTCATTGAATCTAATCATATTGAAATAGATCAAGATATCATGATAAACGGTCATTATATTAGCCTATATGGGAATAAAGATAATTCTCACCAATGAGTTTAGCAATCCTGGCCGGTCAATTAGCCTCTCATTCACTTCCAACAGAGAGCCCTTTACACAACATCTGCCAAATGCCACTAATAAATTTAGATTTTGGAAAAAAAGAAAAAGGGGGATTAGCGATTAAAAGGTGAAGACTTCAAAAAGAAACTGAAGGAGAAATAGTATCTAACCTTACAATATAAAAAGCATCACTTGTGCACACCTTACACAAAGCTGTGTTAGCTTCAAAGTGTTGTGCATTCTGCATAAGAACATACATATATTAACAAATGAATTAAAATCTCATGAGAACAAAATAAAATAAATTTTAGAATATACTGAACCCAAATAAAGACCAGCCTTTACCTCCTCCACGAAGAGAGATGGACAATGCAATCCCCCATCCCCCACAAACCCCACCCCCAAAAAAAATAAAAAAACCAAAAGCAAGAAGGTCAGAGCATGAGCTGATGTATTGAGAAAATATGCTAACATCTGATACAGTGAACTCATCTAACTGAAGGATCCATCTTGGCAGAGATAAGCCTTGGGTTGGGATACACATGCGCTGGGTGCAAAGTCCACTGGATTACCTTTGCAATGGGTGATTTTAACGGGCCTAAAAGCATACAAGATTAGTTATTTATGTGCCCCTGATTTCTTTCCTTTTTTTTCAGTTTCATAGTTAGTTAAGATTATTTTATTAAGCAAAAGTGTGGGACCTACTTTTGAGTTCTTAATAAATGTCTGTAAGGGGGCCAAAAATAGTACACTCAATTAAGGAAAAGTTTATGCTGCTCTTATTCCCCATTGAAGATTCCTGTGTTTGATGAAGAAACTCCTTGTGTTGACCAGGGTAGATTGGTGTCTGATCCAAATTCAGACACCTTGAGGTATGAGGCACAGGAAATCGTTCAATTGCTCATATTCTCAAACCAGTGATCAAGTACTAGATTTGCCAGTTACTTCAACTTAACTTTCTTTGCCACTTCACAAGTTCAAGCTCTTAGTATTCCTATACTTTGTAGAACCATAGGCAAGGCATTCTATTGCATGAATTTTGTGTATAAAATCTAACTGTAAGAATCATATAATCTTTGGATTCATCCAACAGAGAGTCATTTAAAAGTTGACAGGATTCTGACATCTCGATCTGGAAATGTTTTACATCTTCTAAAATGCCCCCAAATTATTGTGCCCTTATCCTTGCCTAACTAGGATTTGTCCTTTTTCAAGTTTCTGATGCAGACATCTGAATGATTCCAAAAGCAAGTCTTGTGGTGTCCTATTACTAAATTTGAATTAGCCTATTCTAACCATATAGTATGTCCTATCTGTCATCTCCCTAATACTGTTGGATTAAAAGATCTCGTTATTGGCACTGTTTTAAACTTTCAAATTCAGTTCTATATTAACACCTCAATGGTTGGCTTATTCACCAATAGGCACAGACATATATGTGTAAATCTTGTAACATTCAAAGGATTCATGACAACGATAAAATACTGTCTCCTGTTTCTCATCTATCTAATAAAAGCGAAATAGTGACATCAGCATCCCATAATGCGTAAAAAGATGACACCTTGAGGCAAGCTCAAGAAAATAAAATCATACAATCATACTATCATATCATACTACTATTATAAAAGTATGAACTCAAGGGATACGGCTACATTTCGTTTCCCTCTAATACCCCTCTGTATTCAATCAAATAGCCCTTTGTATTAGTAATAAATAATGTCTATAATGGTCAATTAAAAATCTTGAAATTATTTGAATCAATTTAATTCTCAATTTCTCCCCTTCTCATTTTTCAAAAAAACCATTAATAGCCAAAGGAATATGAAGAGTTTCTCCCGAAAACCAAGAAGATGTTAATTAAGGAAGAAGAAATTGCATTAAAAATGTTTAGTAAAAATCATGCATTTAAAAGATAAACTTATTCCAAATTCCAACCTTAGTTCTTGTTAACAGGTTCACTTATGCATAGGTCATTCAACTTCCATGGCCAATACATGGTGATTGATAAATACCTCGTGCATTTGCATGTGGCACTTTACTATCAAAAGGACGTTCGAGTTTTCTATATAAAAACATTTCAAGGAGGATGTTAAATTATTTAATGTAGTCTTCAATATTTGTAATTCATCACTTCTTTTCAGTTATGTATCATTAAATTAAAAAGTAATCCTCATCAGGCCATGCAATACTTTTCAGGTAAGTGGAATGACTAAAATCATGCCTTCAACAGCCCTTATTCTTCATCTGAGAAACAAATCAAGTTCCAACCAACTACCGCAAGAAGAAGCTCCAATCATTTTGTCAGGCAAATGTTTCCTTTTATTCAAATCTATATTGCTAACAAACTGTAAAACACAATCGGGTCCATTGATGAAATGAAAACATACAGCAACACAGATCGACCACTGAGATGATTTGGCCACATGCAATAATACCAATGCTAGAGTGGAGACAAGGACATGAGATAGATAAAGATTAATGGATGATAGAGTCAAGAACCATGACCCTGGAGAGATTAAAATCAGGGCTTTATTTATGGAATTCAAAAGGCAAGTAAAGGACTCCATGATGTTTGTCAGAGACTGAACCAGGTAGAGAAATTCCTTTAGGAACAGAGAAAATCACCTTGTAGGCAGGGATCATTTACACTATACAGCCTTAGGTCATCTATGGAATGCACTAGAGGAAACAAGTTTATAGTCATAAACCACTAACCTGAGAATCTACATCAGCAAAAACCCTAAGTGAATAGGACAGGGAAAACAATGATGATACCAAAGATGGTTCACCTGGACAGTAGGGATGCTCTTCATGCCTCATCTAATAAAGCTCAGTCCCCATGCTGAGGCCTACATCCTCATAAGAACATTTGTAAACAAGTAGAGGTTCCACTATGATTAGGCTTGTTAAGATCCATCAACCCAGCAGGATCAAGGCAAACAATGTCTACTACCCTACTGCCAGATATTCTACTAACATTAGCAGGATACCGAAACAAGTCTCATTCAAATGAACTGTATGTGAGCATGAATGGCCATAGGAACCACCTATCAGTAACTAGGACTCCCATATACTTTGGGGAAAAAGATAGAAACAGGTTAATGTATTCAGTCTCAAAGAAACATGAAATGACTTATGATCAATAGAAGATATGACCATAATAGAGGGGAATGTCAAACAGGATCCATTTATCTAATTTGAAATAACTTGGTAAGACAAAGTTAACTTGAGCTTTTCGTAAAAAGACGTAACACTAATGGACCTGTGCTTTCTACTTGCACATTAGCAGATAACAGGTGATCATTTGAATTATCAAACAAAATCACTGATTAGTTTCCATAATGTGATTCTAGGAGACCTCTACTAGTTAGCAGAGGTTGATAGTTGAATTTTCGGAGTCTTGTCAAGTTCAAAAGTTTTTTTTCGCTGTTTCTCCGATATAACTCTCTCCAACACTTCAATATTTACAACATTTGCTTCAACAAATGAAACTTACAGCTGCTAAAAAAAGCTCAAACTATCAAGTAACATATATTTCTATTACTTACATCTCCATCAATAACATTAATTTGTAATAATCAAATTCTAGAATCACGAAGTTTAAAACTATGTAGTGACTCTCAAAGAAAACACATCAAGCCATGCAAAATTTATTTCTCTTCTCAGTTAGGCAAAAGCTGTACAAAATTTATGAAAGAGAAAATAAAAATAAAAGATAACTCTAGAAATCCAACCTGAATGCCAAAATATACCAATAACAAATGCCAGGAAGAATGAAAATTAGACACTTGAGTTTTGAAAATTTACTTTTAAGTTTCTGTTCCCACATAAACTCATTGTGCTACTAGGGAAATCTAACTCCAGCAACAGTAGTTTCCGAAAAGAAAGAAAAGTTTCGGACTGATAACCATGATCCATGGAACTTCAAAACAAAAGCTTCGAACCATTACGCGTAGACTTCATTCCAAAGTTTAGCGCACCAGGCCCGAAAAACAAACACCAATTGTTTTTTTCCCCCTTTTCCTTACCAGGGACTTCAGCTATTTTACCAACAGAAAACTACCGTATCAACACTACTACTGTAAAACCGTCAATTCCCAGATTGAAGAATTCATTTCATCGAGGGGAAGAAAAAGGAAGAAAAAAGAAGAAAAAAAAAACACTACCTTTTTACGCTTTCCGGAGACCTTGATCTCACTCCGGTTGGACTTGCCAACATTGAAATCGACTGCGATAACACCTTTCTCCTTTAAAGCCACGTGGGTAGGAGCCAATCCGATTACGCATAAACTGTAAATCAGAAACTTAAAAAGAATCAGAAGAAGTAACAAAGTCAGAAAAGAGGAGAAGAAGAACCAAACCGACGAAATTATACCCGTTAGCATGGCGATAAATGTACTGATCATGTCCTGGTTTCATAAAATCTGAAAAGTGACCGAGCAATTAAAAAAATATCTGGGCGAGAACGAGATAGTCTATCAGATTTAAAAACAAAAGCTTGCTGGTTTGTTTGTGCGAAACCTGGAGCGATGTAGCAAACGAAGTTGGAATCGACCGCAGAAGGAGGGGTAGTTGGGAGGTCTCGAAGATTAGGAACCACAAGCTCCCGAAGTTCTTGTTCTTCTTTTGATATTTCTTGCTGTGACGAATTGACACAAGAAGAGGAAGAGGGAGAGGGAGAGCAAGTGTCATTGTTGTTGTTGGCAGAGTCGTCCATGGAAAACTAGCCAAAAGTGGAAGTGCCCAGAAACAGAGACAGTTCTAACTGATACAGTTTTCGTTCTCCCGTCGAAATTTTAATCAAAAAAACAATAATAGGGTTTCGCGGGTTTTACGGGTTTATGGATATGGGATCTTGGATCGGTTGGTTCAACACCCGGGTCCACAACCCGATCTTGTATAAGAAGTTAACAACCCGGGTCCTCTCTTGAGTCTCTTCCAAGTAAACAGACGACTGCACGTCAATCACAAATCGGAGCCTTGACGGCTAGATGAATAAAGTGTAGCATTGGCCCCACCATTGATTCCAATCTGAGTGCTTCTTTTTAAGGGTTTCTCACCGTTACCATGTGTGAAAAACCCCTAGAAAAGCCCTGTGCTCTCCTGCCTCTTTCTCTCGCTTGCTCTGGTTTTTGTTCGTTCCAATCTGAAACCCTAATCCAAAGCTCTCGAATTCATTGACTATCGCCGGTGAAAATGTCTCTAACAGGTCGATTCCGCGAGCTCATGAAGAAGTACGGTAAGGTTGCTTTGGGCGTTCACTTATCTGTCTCTGGTGCATCCATAACGGGACTCTACATCGCCATTAAAAACAACGTTGACGTTGAATCTCTTCTCAGCAAAGTCGGCATATCTGGCGTGAGCAAAGATGCCGAGAGGATCGAAACATCAATGCCTCAATCCGAGAGTCCAGACGGATTCGCCTTCGAAGAGACACAGGAGCTTTTCATCCCATCTGAACAACAATCGAAGAAGAGGTCTCGGACGACCGAGTTGGCGACTTCCAGTGGTGGAGCAATTGCCTTGGCTGTTCTATGTAACAAAGCTTTGTTTCCTATTAGGGTTCCGATCACTGTTGCTCTGACTCCACCGATCGCAAGATTCCTGGCGAGGAGAAAAATTATCAAGAGCCATGGACTTTAGAAGGTGAAAGGTTAATTGTCTCTATGTATGGACTCCTGAGATTTGATTCCAGAAAGATACGAGTTGGAGGACTCCGCTCCGCGTAGGGAGAATTTTGTTTCTTCTCAATCAAACCAAATTGGGTAAAGTTTGTTTCTTTTTTAAACTTTTTCATGTGTGTTCGTGGGTTCATATTTATTTGTAATTTCAGACGATACCCAGATGACAATAGCTGAATAGATCCTCTTCTTCTCTCAGTTTTTACCTTTTTGTTTCTTTCTTACTCTTAAATTCTAGGAGAAAATGGGTTCGTGCCCATGGTTAAAAGAAAAAAAGGAATGTGGAGAGGGAATTTCCCAGTCGAACAGCTTTGAATAGTTCAGTTCTTAAATACTTTTTCCTCCTTCCCCTTTGCTAATGATCAAGGTTTTACCTTTTTCCCAGCCGAGAAGATTGTTGCTAATTTTGGAAAGGCCAGGACAGTTACTAATTCCTTTCAAAACCTTGACATTGAGATCTCAATTCAGAAGCACTGACAAAAGATGCCTGTTAAGCTGTTCCGCTAAGGAAGAGGCCAGAGTGCCCAAAAGAAAAAGAAAAAAATTATTGGAAAACGTTTTCATTTGACATCTGCAACTCCTTTACAATCTTGACTGCATGATGACAAGATGAATACTAAGTTTTAGCTCTATATTGAATAGTTTGCCATTTACTCTTAAACGTCAAATAATCAAACTTAGTTGCCTGCAGCTCTGAAGTATGTAGGAAAATATTTGGTCAAGTTGGACTGAGTTCCTCTCTACAAACTCAATCTCCTCACCATATGGTGCTGAGCTTTTTGATTTTGTTGGGAAATTGTGTTTTCGACCTTCTACAGTTAACACCGTTTTGAGTAAAGGATTGGGTTTTTATTGATTTGCTGCTTTGAGGGTGCTACGTAATCATTAAATTTGTAACGGTGGAAAATGAATAGGCTTCTCTGTACAGGTCTAAATATAGATTTTTCTCTGCAACTGATACAAAAAAGAATTAGTATCTAAAAAGTGATTAAGAAAAATTCCTGTTTGGCTTCTTTGATATCGACTTCTAGTTTCTTCAACAGACTCGGACCATAACAAAGTTCGTTGCAAAATCAAAACCTTTAAAAGAATCAATCGATCTGTTTTTGAGTAATGGATACTGAATCCGCCATGGAAAATAAAAGAAAATTTGCTACAAGGGTATTTCTTCGGAGAAGGAACTCTAATAAGGGTGACGCTCATAAGTGTACAAGAACTCTAATAAGGGTGACACACATAAGTGTACAATTGTGCGAGCAAATGATTGAGAAGCACAGGAACGAGAGAAGGCAGAGACCTTCATCATCTACTCAAAGCGCTCGAACACAATTCCTCTCACTAAGATGACCATTTGATTCTTTCGTTACAACGAACACAACAAACCCTTCTCCCTTTCTCCCCTTTGGAATTGGCAGAAAGTAAGCCGACGAGTTCAATTTTGAAGGTGAGACAGAAGAACAAAAGGAATGAAGTAAGCTCCGAGTGGCGCCTAGCACGCTCGAGAGAGAAAACAGAAGTTGGAACTTGGAAGTTCTCAGAAGCATGGCCTATTTACCTTTTTTTTCGGTGAAACTCAGAAGCATGATCTCCAGTTAAGAATGGGTGAGGGATCCAACTACTGAATGCGCGTCAGAATGAGAGAAGCCAAGAAAAAATGCAGAGGAGATGATGAAGTTGATGATTCACAAGAAATATGCATCAGGTCCTCGATTCTGCCACTCTTCTCTTTGTTTCATCTTGTTCTTATTTTGATTTCTTGATTGCTAGTGGAGGTGTGGAATCTTCCGACTCCATGAGCCAGTGTACCTCACTGGAGAAAGTAACGTCTGCTACCAAACTCAAATCGAAACTAACAAAATCAATACTATTGGAAAAAAGAATAATTTAACATAACCCAAGAACTTTGAGGAAATTCTTAATACCTCACCATGACTCCTTAGCATGGTTAAACAAGTACGAGAAATGCACCTGCAATCAGAAAACCTGAAAGGACAATCAAAATTCATCGTCATCCTCCTCAGCTATATGCTTGGCAAGCTCTTGCTCTTGTTGCTGCCTTTCCCGCCTTTTCTCAGCACTCTCCTTCTCCTTCTTGTAAGAATTGGGTGGGAACCGCAAAGCCCGGACCGCCTCATTGTGCATATTGAGACAGAACGCGATCCTTGAGTTGAATGCAATTTGAGGCTCATTTGTTGAGTATACGTCCCCCGTCTCCTTGGAAACCATCCACCCATTCTTACGATCCACTGTGGCATCAATTGCACCATCTCGGATTGCCTTAGCCATGATACTCTCGGCATCAGCAACAGGGTTTGACGAGTCCAACCTCAATTTTTTGGCCACATCTGCCAGAGAAATGCGGGAGTAAGAGATACTGATGTTGCGAAGCCCAGTTCTGATGACATTATGCCTCAGCCTCACTATCAGATTGTGTGTCCGGTCTGAACCAAATGTTCCTGCAAACTTCTCAGCAACTGACCTAAAAAGCTCCAAATCTCCAATTCGAACAGCCTGACAAAGTGCAATCCACCAAACATTTTTTAAACTACCCTTGAAGAATAGATGCAATTGAGTAAATCAGTAGACAAAATCATAAACATACCACAACCCCCCCCCCCCCAACCAAAGAGAAACCAACAAAACTCCCCAAAGAGAACCTAGCTCACTTCCAAGTGACATCTCACATGCTGGTTTTGCTTCAATATGAAATTTACATGGCTTGACTATATAAACCCTGAGCTTCAAGGGTTCTGCTGAAATAGAGAGGAGAAAGCACTAGAGCATGCGCTTACTTGCGACCAAATAGCAATCTTCAAGTTCAGTAAACAGGACTTACATTTGTAAGTTCGAAGTATGGCCTCAAAGACTTCTTCATGCCTTTCTGCACAAATACAGTCCTCTCCGGAATCTCCCCCAGCAACAATCGAACTATGATAGCCCACTTGTTGCATAGAACTCGGAAGCCACGGGCTGCAACTGGAGCTTTTCTAGCAGCTTGTAAGAGACTCTCCTTTGCATCAGTGTACTCCAACTGGATGGTCCTAATCTTTCCAAGGTAGAAGAGATACCGACAAAACTGCATTCAGAAAATAGAGGTACTAAATAAGAGAAGACACAGAGTACCATAGGCAATTAGGTTATCATCATATAACTCCAGTAGTCAACCTCTGGCCTATACTCTTTTAAAAAAATTATAAGAACTCTAGTAGTGAAACGAGCAATTTGATGCAACTACAAACAAATAGAATTATACCCCGGAGGTCCCACCAGGCAAAAAGAGTCAAATTTCACTGCAATAGTCCCACCAGGCAAAAAGAGTCAAATTTCACTACAAATAGACAAATATTCTATCTATAAGACCTGCATCGGGGATATGATTTCTGAGTACAAGTTTCAAATTCATGAAATCTCAATAGGCTGGAAAAATAAGATCAGTAATGTGCTACTAATTAAATAGGTATTCTTTCTCCTACAAAGTACAGTGGAGAGTACATACAATAACCACTCCTAGAATCTACTGCATTTACACCTTATACCATGCCCTTGCAAACTTCAGAATGAAATTCGTAGAACAGGGATTTGGGAAATAAATAAAATATATGCTTACCTGCTGATTAGAGTGTGCTTCAAACCGTGGTGCCTTAGATCTCAATTTTTCAGCTTGATCATACAAATTGTAATGCAGATAGTTATGAAGGAGCAGGTTGAGCAGGGTTTCCTGCAGTAAATAGAACACATATGAACACACATAATTCTGATGATATAAAATAAATCGTACTTGACTGAAAAGTCATTTATCTAATCAATTTATCAGGTGACAAAAAGATGTACGAATATTCTCTTAAAATGTATGTGTGTGTGTGTGTATATATATAGTTTTTTAGTTGTAATTCTTCTTAAAAAAAAGATCTAACTGAAGATCTACGAGGTAAGTATATAGGCCATATAATGGTAAATACCTACAAAATACACATACAAAAATGACTACAACCATAGTGGAAATTTACCTGACCAAGCTCATCATGGCGTAATGTGGCAATCCGGTGCAAGGCAAGGAGGTTGCTAATCATGAGAGAATATACAAATCAGAAGAGAAGCATATTCAACGTAAAATTTAAAAACTTTAGAACATGCATCCCCTTACTTTCTAAAACTGTGCATAAGCATATATGATAGTCTAACATGCAGTGGTAGGAGAGGTATGCGAAGGGAGAGCATAGAGCAGTTTTGAAGACTCACCCCCGAATTTCAGCAAGGTCACCGCTAAGTTCATAGACGTACGAGTAATAGAAGTACAGCCTGGATGCTAAGACATCAACAGTTCTCCGATTTAGGTTCCTTACACGAGCAATACTTGCAGAGGAACAAGCTTTAGCCTGAAATATGAGCCAATGCCACAGAACATCATTGAACTGCAGACCAATTTCAATGCAAAAAGATAGATGAAGAACCAATCAATCTAAAGTTCATCTCACCTCATTGTATTTTTTCTGATCAATCAGAAATATCAGCACAAGCAAATAGCAGTAAATTTCAATCTCAGGCAGTGATTGTTTCACAATAGTGTGAGCTGCAGATGTTGTAGTATCAACTTCCATATCATGCTCGTCCTCCTAACAAAATTAAAATCACATGTAAGATAAACAACACAAATTGGTTTAGACTAACAGAACTTGTTCCTTAACCATGGTCTGCAGTAGGATAAGATTAACATGAAGGGCAAGGCACAAATGAAATTGATCAGGAAATCTTAAACGTAAGGTTTAAAGTATCCCATGATACAATTTTTTATTTTAAGGGCTCATATTGGGCTGTACCTAAATGTATTGGCCACTACGATACAATATTCGATACGAGACCATATGTCTCTTAAGACACCTGACCGATACAATACTCGAACCTGATGCTGTAAAACTTTCTTAAAGCTATGTACCACCACAGATCAATCAGCAAAAAAGTATAGCGAATTAGATCCAATGCTGGAAGACTAGCAGCATACTCTGATTCAGAACCCAAAAACAGTAATGCTAGACAAAAAGTGCAGACCTGTAAATGATAAAATGCCCGAAGGAATGTCAAAATACTTATGAGACCATCACAGCAGAAGAAAGAGGTAGAAAACTGAGGTAGGAGTCAGAGGACCGAGCAAATTTTTTTATTTCCAATCTCCTACCCAAGACTGCTCTGGCTCAAGGTCAGGCTGGAAATTTTCTACCTGGTGCAGCCTATAGGACCCAACTTTTCTTCCCCCAAACCGAACCCCCCCCCCCCCCTCTCCTTTTCTTCTCCCTCTTTTTCTTTTCCATGCCCCAGAAGAAAAAGGATAAAATATATAGTTAGCAGAGAAGAGAAGCAGAAAAAGGAATTGTACAGCGCAGGCTTTAAACAGCAACAAAAATGCAAATGGACAGTTAAAAAAGAAAAAGAAAAAGCACAGGTTCTCAACATGTATATTTCAAACAGGGGAAAAAACACCCTTTAAACAGCAACAAAAATGCAAACGGACAGTCAAAAAAAAAAAAAAAAAGGTTTTAAACATGTATATTTCAAACAAGGGAAAAAACACCCACCATTGTTTGCATATAAATTGAGAAATTTTACTTGAATTGATGCTTATTTCTAATGTTCAAATCAAGTCCAGCATCCAAAATTTCCACAACCCACTGCAAGCTGCAGCAAGTGTCATTTAAAGTCATCCAATATGTATAATCTATTATCAATTCCCAATGCACGCACCATGATGTCCACAGTCTAGAGGAGCAATGTGGCCTGGCTATGCTGTTGTTCATTGTTGTAAACATAGTAATGTTTGAGGTAACAATATCTTGGCTGGTCTGGATCAGCAGAAAAAATCAAGTGGTTGTGGTAAAGGACAAGCCCTTGGCAGAGTTGGTGCATTATGTAAAATCTATGACCCTTGGTTGTGGTGTCCATATGAGTAAAATCATGTCATGGAACTTAAAAGACTAACAATTACTCCAAAATAGGTGTTTGGCTTGGAACCCAAGGTTGGTTGTGTTTACTGATATGGCCAATTCCACACAATCTTTAGTATTAAAATTAGAACACATATAACTGAAGTGAAACCCTTAAATTCTTAATAATCCACTGGTTCTAACTGTGGTTGTGCACAATTTGATCAAAAACCAGAATTTTTTTTTGGGTGTGTGTGCGTGTCTAGACAGGACTCATCAAAATTTTGACCAAATCTTGTCAAGTTGGAATCTCCTCCTAATGAGATGATGTTTAACTTCAACTAGAAATCTCCTCTCATGATGTTCATGTGGAGAAACTCTTCTAAACTGTGATTGTCGAGTGACAACTTTGCTTGTTCCATGCGAGAATTGAGCCCCCTCACTCAAAAAAAAAAAGGAACCGAGGTTCTGAGGTTTTACTTTCAAAACTTACCGAAACCACCGAGAACCCAAGTAATCCGAATTTTGACCATACCTCATCAAACTGCACATTTATATCTCATATTTGTTCCCTCCCATTCGGTCAACCTGAATTCTTTACTTAACAACATAGTGCCAGCCGTTAGTGACAATTAGAAACCCCAGGTTCCTTCTTTTCAAACCCAACAACCTAACAATTATAACTTACATAACTTTCACTAATGAACTCTCTTATATCAACATAACCTAATCGTACCATCAAACCCTAGGCCCTACGAAACGCTAACCCTACTTTGATGTACCCAAACTTAACAGTTCAGCAAATATTTGGCATTGGCTTCTAGAGGAACACAAGATTGAACCAAAATGATTTCAGAACAGAAGATTGAACCCTCAACCTCAGCTTTTACCATAATCAAAGAACCAAACTAATTAACAACTACCATAGCAGAACTATGAAGACATCAAGTAAACCTACTAGCTTAGCAGCCACAGTGAAGCTCAAAATTACTCAAGAGTTGTGTCCAAACTAAAAATGCTACACCAAACAAGAAATGGGATGTTATCCACTATTTTTAATGGTAGGCTCACACTGGTTGCAATGAATAATACACAAAGATTAAGTGGCTTAAAACAACCTCTCTCACTCTGAGAAAAATATGTAAAGTGAAGTCTCTCTCCACTATATCAAAGAAACTTCTGATGAAGTCCATGATACGTTAGACGAAAAAAAAAAATCTATACCTATTTAAGCCATCAGTTTTGAGGCACGCATTTTCCTTGGAAAAAACGTTTGGACTAATCAGCTAGTCTACTTTACCCTGATGTCAAAACCACGCAAATTAGAAATTGAACACAAAATACACTTCAATTAGAACGTTGGTTACGTGCAGAAGTGTTTCTTGTGGCACCAAAGTGTACAAAACGGATTACTTTTCACCGTACCACAAATATTTTCAAATATTTTTTAATAAATTTACTGCAGATGTTCAAAGGTTAATGAAACGGTTTTAATCTCAATTGATAAATTCCCACAAAATAAGAGATTTAGTTATACGGAACCAACATAAGACAAGTAAGAAATCCATCCCCAACGAAAATGGGCATCGATAATCATTTCACCAGAACCAAATACGATAGGGCCGTTGGATTACCTTGGAAAGATAAGAACATAACCGAGTGTGAGCTTCAGAACCCGGCGTAAGAGCAAAATTGAGGAAAGCAAATAGCACAGGAGTCTTAAGCTTCCGCCTCAATGCGATTGTGAGGCGAACGGCCCGAAAAATCCGCCTGACCTCTCTGGCATAAGAGCCTGTCTCAATAAGAGACCCTATCTCCTTCAAAACTGAAAATCCTCGCCAAATAAATCATTGGAGAATACCAAACAAAATCTCGCTAAAGAGAAGGATACTAGGGCTTATATATATATTCTCTTACGCTGCAAAGTCGACGGAGCAGTAGGTGAAGCAGAATTTGAAGGAGCTTCAGGCTCCTTCATCTCCACATCTTGCGTCATCCTGCAAAAATTAAACTAATGTGACAGAAATTACAGTAAATTACATCATACAAGTTTAGTAACTTCAGAGAAAGATAATCACAACCAATTCAGCTGGTCTATAAAGAGGATGATCTAACCTAAACGCCGTAACGAATCTTCGTGATCCGCAGTTGATAAACTAGGGCTCCCAAGTCCCCACCTCACAACTTCTGCAGTGGACTCTTAGAATCTTATTTTCTTTCTCAGCAAGCTGACAATGCAGCAACGAAATAAATCACGAGTCGAACGATCTTTTTTTTTTTTTGGGTAGAAGAAGAGAGAATGATCAATTAGTATTGATCAGGTCATAACTCATAACTGAACGCATTTTGCCCCCGCTTCTAATAAAGAAGTCGTTCTACCGTCACTTCCCTTCCATAGGTAAACACATTCAAGAAATTAAAACTAGTAAATGAGAAATGAATAAGAATAACTGAATAAGGGCCAAATATCTAAGAATCGTTAATATTCATATCTTTTTATTACTTACCAAACATGCAATTATGAGAAATTTTCATTATTTTAAATTGTTTGGATCTATCGAAAAAAAAAAAAAAACCAAACCAAAACCAAAACCCTGAACAAAAAAGGGAAAAACCAACCACCCCCCCCCCCCCCCCCTTTTTTTTTTTTTTCCCCCCTTTTTTTATTTTAAAACACCCCCCATAAAAAAAAAAAATTGGATACCGATGACCTTATGTTAAAGTCATTTGGATCGACACCGAAGCTGTTAGAATGACACTCCCATCCAAATCAATGGATTGAACTCAATTTTAAATTATTTTAATGAAAACAGAGAAATTAGCATAATCTTACACAAGGTTGTTAAATGGTAATAACCGAAACCTCTTAATAAAGAGATTATGGCTTAATGTATCAAAAAAAAAAGAGATTATGGCTTCAACAATATTGCCAAGTTTATAAGACAATCATTGTAAAGCCTTTAACTTTTGAAACCCTTTGGTGGCGTTTGTTTTGCAAAGGTGGTGGGAAAAAATGGATCGGAAAAAATAACATATGGGCCCATGTTAATGGGAGTGAGGGAGAGCAAAAAGAAAAAAATGAATTTTATGAAAAAGTGTTAAATATGAGTTTCATATTTTTGTTTTTTACATTTTTCTACAAAATCCAACATATTTTGTAATGTTTTAAAAAAGCATGTGGTGGGAAAATTTGTATGATATCTCACTAGACAAGCTTCCTTAAAAATTTGAGATTTAGTGAAAAATTTTGTTTTTTCAAGTTTTTTTACCACCGCATCTTTTTCCAACAAAGAAACACGGCCTTGGGTTTAAGAATCTTAAATTTTGAAATCCTTAGGCTGCGTTTGTTTTGCAAATGTGGGGTGGGGAAATAGCGATGGAAAAAAAACATGTTGGAGCATGTATAATGGGTGATGGAGAAGTAAACGAAATAGAATAATTATGTGAAAAAAATATTAATTGTGAATCCCACCTTTTAATTTTCCACACTTTTTCATGAAGTTCACATATTTTGTGAAATTTAAAAAAAACATAGGATGAAAAAATTAACTCTTATCTCATTAGACAAGTTTCTTTAATTTAAAAAAAATTTATTTATAATTTTTCCATTGTAAGCAACCAAACAAACCACATTTTTAAAATTTTTCCCACCCCAAACAAAAGGCGCCTTAAGGTTTAAGGATCAATAACACAAAATTCCACGGATTAAAAACGCTATAATGAGAATTAGGATAAAATAAAATGCCAAAAAAGTACAAAACAAACGTGGGCGTTGGATGGCGTCGATGAAATGAATCATCGATCGTAAGGCCAGCATGTGGGAGAAGCCCCCGTAAGAAGTCAAAATTTTGGGTCCTTGTGTTTTCAAACGGTAATGGACCCGCGAGACTCAGATTGCCATGAGATTAACTTTTTTCTAACACAGATAACTGAGCATGAAGCGCTGCAATTTAACCTCTTCCAGACAATTCATATGCATAAACACGGTGAAGAACCTATTTTACTTTGTAACATGAATTTACAAGTGGGCCATTTTATCAAGTAGAACATCCATTCCCCCACCATCACGCCCTAAATATTCGATACACCCCTTCGTCAACGACCGAACAGTAATTCTAGATCTGGCTAGTTCCATTTCAGGAGCTCCATAGTAAAAGACAGGCCAATTCCTCAAAAGGAGCGACAATTTAGATTCTGTAACCCACAGCACGAAAATAATGACACAAATGCAAGGGTGGCCCAACAGTGTTGAGGCTCTACTCTGTTTAATAAATTGCTAGAAAACCACACACATTTCAATAATTAGATCTGTCAAGATTACCTCATTAATAATTTCAGTGTGCATGTGATCACTGTCCCACCATCTATCTCTCAACTGATTTAACAGGCGCACCTATCAACACCCAACACATCTTCCAAATGGGATAAATAAAGCCCTAAATTGACTTCCAACATTTACCCTCTTTTGTTACAAATGGATAGGTCGACACTACCCTACATTGACGGCAACAAATATGAGGAAGGAATGTCAATAAACTGCCGCTCGGTGCATGACTAAATAAAGCTATCTGCTGTCAGGAAACTTTGCCTCATAAGTCGCAATTGGCTGCATATAGATTTCAGAGAGATCAGAGACCCACATTAGAAGAAGGCTGATAAGATCAAATTCAATTTGGAAGGGAGACTCACCATGAATGTTGCCGTGATCATCTTCCCAGCAAACCACCTCCCATGAAGTGCACGTTGTGCATTTGCTGAGGCTTGTACATTTTCAAAACGCAGGTATACAAATCCAGCAGTGTTCCTGTTCCCGGTAGCCAAGAGTTAGACAAAGCATATTTTTTGCAATTTTCATCCACAGAATCAATAGAATGAGACAAACCGAAGCTATAGTTTCCTGAAAATCTGCTGCCATCCAAGCAAATACAAATAATGATGATAATAGTAACAATAACACTAAACACTATCCGCTACTAAACAGAGAAGCAGCCTCCCAAACCCCCCCCCCCCCAAAAAAAAAAAAAAAAAACCTAAATTGAATCTTTGACAGAATGATGGTTCAATGGCAAAACCCAGAATCAGGAACAGCCATAAAAACCACACTTCTAATTGCGGGGTTGGAGCATGAACCTCAGCAAGGGAGGTTGACAAGGAACTGGCTACTAGATGGATGAGATCCAACATGCGGAACTGAGAACACCACCAACTCCCACCACTAGTTTTATATTTTTCTTTCTACTAAAACACAAAAATGGAAGGATCCAGCATGCAAGATGGTAGAGCCCCACCTATGGGCGGAAAACTATGTTTATGTCCTTAATCTACTGGTATAGCAGTTACCTTGTACTAGTGGAAATCTGAGGTGGCCTTCCACAGAGTTACTGGGTTTGTGCTGTGTAGTGTGTACTAACTATACTTAGGAGGGCCTATTGGCTGCTGGGTTTTCCTTTCAGACTAGAAATTTGTGATCATCTAATAGTCAAATCCCTCCCAAAAAAGCAACAAAGGACTGATATTTACCAAGTGAACCCAACATTAGCATCCAATACATAACAGCAATAAATAAACAGATCTAGAAACAAACAAAGCACATGAAAATATTCAGAGTGATGGAATTTTACTTCATGGTAAGCACAAGCTAGATGGTATAATATGTCTAACCCACACAATTACATACTTGTCCACAAAGATATGCTTCACCGGCCCAAACTTTGCACATTCCTCTTGAACATCGTCCTTTATATCCAAATCAAAATCCGGTTCAGTCTGCAAAGCATATTTCAGCAAACATAAGCAAAGGCCTGTATTCTGACAAAAATGAAGAGAGTTAAAAGCAAAGAGGGCATGCCCAACAGACCTCCAAATTTGGATCAAACATATTCTTCAGTAACAGACATTCACTGGGCACACCAATAGTATCAACAGAATGCACTGTTACAGCTGGAACTGAAAGACCTGCCCCCTGCAATCCAGCAAGTGCAGGAATAGCCGACTGTCCAAGTGGGGAAACGAGGGGGTTGACCACAGGGGCAGTGCCAAGAACCGATGTTGCTGGTAAAGAAAGACCAGGGCCATTGACAACAGATGTGCCAAGTGAACCAGCAATACTGCAGATTAAAAAATCAAGAGCTGAAATTCAGTGATACCACACAATTGGAAGCAATATTGTCAAATAGGGTTTCATGACTCAAAATGGCTGGGAGATATTCAGAAAAGGCCTAACCAGAAATGGATTTTAAAATATTTCAATTTTACTTTATTTACTTATTTTTCTGAGAGACGGTTCATTTTGCCTCAGCCAATTTATTCACTTCATTATTTTAACTCTATATGAGAATTCTGAAGGTTATGGGAGTTTCTTCATCTTTAGAGCTCACATTGAAGTAATTATTTTCATTTCTACCGGTACGATGATTTTTAAGTACTCGTTGTCCAAATGTGTTTCTGGAACACAGAAGGTTCAAAAACATGTTTACAACCCAATTGTGCTTCAGGAGAAAAAGAAGGATGCCTCAGCCAATTTATTCACTTCATTATTTTAACTCTATAAGAGAATTCTGAAGGTTATGGAGTTTCTTCATCTCTTAAGCTTGCATTAAAGTAACTATTTTCATCTCTACCAGTACTTGATGATTTTTAACTTCTGGTTGTCAAAATGTATTTCTGCAACATAGAAGGTTCAAAAATGTGTTTACAACCCAATTGTGCTTCAGGATAAAAAGGAACCTTCTTTCCCTACTAACTTTTTCATGAATCCTTCTTGGTTGATGCTCTATGACACCATTTTACGTATTCAAGTATGGTAATATGACATTATGAACTACTTGAACGCTCCTAGTATTTCCTTCTTAATCGCTACTTGTCTTAAACACGCACATAAATTGACAAGCGGCTTGTAGTGATTTGTGCCATAACTCAGATGTGACAATTCTTGACTCAGCATTACATTTTCTTTTGTTGAACAGACTCAACATTGCAATGTAATATGAAAAGTAGATGGATATCATGTATGTCATTATATTTTTCTTCACTCTTCTTTCGAAGATTGATTTGAACTTTATGATTCACAATTTAATTTGTAAAACCTCCTTATAGTTTCAGGATACGATTTGTTATTGACAACATTGCTGGAAAAAATAAACACAAAGCATCAGCAGCAAACCTTGAAGCAGTGCCACTCCGGTCCAATTTCTGCATGAGAATAGCTCTAGAACGAGCATTCAGAGACTGCAAGTCAGAAACCAGATTTATTAAGCAATGCCAAGCAGTTGAAGAAGACAAACCAGTGCAAGCAATTATAAATTCATATAGAATTATAATTATACAAATAAATATATAAGAACCCAATCTGACAATAAGAAGATGCACATTGGAATTTCGATGCAGAGAAAGGATGGTCAGTAGTAGAAGAGGAAAGACATCTGAAAACCGTTGCACAGAAGAAAAGCAAAACTCACCAGCAGTTTCTATTTCAATTTGTTCAAACTAACTCAAACTCTATTTCCTATGTATGCAACTCAAAAAGTGACAAACTGCAACTTAAACCCAAACAATTAACTTAACCATTATCTGCCTTGTTAGACAGAAAACCTGGATTAGGGTACATACATTTAATGGCAGAAGTTCTATTATTCGTTGTTGTGTGATTTATTTTTCTTTTTTTTGCTGGTGTTTGTTCCTTTTGGGGCAGGGTGGTTTGAAGAAATAAATTGAGGGGACCTGTTTAAGAAAACATTAAGCGCATTTGTATATATGCATATATATATGGTAGATAAAAGCAAAACCGATGATGTAAACTATTCAAGCAAGACTGCACGTTAGGTAAGCCCAGAGTCTTCAATCAGCCCCAAAACCAAAAACTCATATAAGCCCTACAACGTTATGGCTCACAATTGGTAAACCAAATGAAGAATCAATATCATGAATAGAGATGGTTTCTCTTTTGGTTTCACACTCCGAATGGGATGTTAAATATGCAAGTCCTATGCCCATCTGGCTTCACATTCAATATTTCCCTTAAGTAGAATATGAGTTCCAAGGCACCTCATTTTAGGTACCACTACCTTATCTTAGGTCAAGTAGAGGTGCATACCTGAGAAAGGTCTGCTATGGTGGGCCTTCACACAGAGCTAGGAGGAGAAGGGGAAGACAATCAGTCACCTACACTGGAGCACCACTGCTCAATTCTTCAATATTCAAATTGCACAACTGAGTCCTTTATGGTTACAATGAATAGGCAATAGGCCTTGCACAAAACCAGAAAGCCTCTCTAAAATAGAAATTAGCTGAAACAAGGAACTATCATCCTAGGATAATGCTGAGAAAAGAAAAAGGAAACAAGATGTTACTACGTAATCTAACCAAGCAACTATAATACTAAAACAAACAAATATTAGTATTATAATTCCGGCACTTCCCAGACCAAAAGCCGTTAGGCCAAGCCCTCGGACTGGGTTCCCAATGAGGATCACGATGGTCCAGCTAAGGCTCTCTGTTCTTACAAATTTTGCATAATGAAGACACAGATCCATTCCTACCAACACACGTTGAGTGGTTAGGTTCGCCCCCCAGATGTAACCCAACAGCCCTAGCAAAACTATCTATTGGGAACTTCTAGTGAAGAAGAAATCTGTTAGGCTGATACCAAATGATACTTACAAAATACACCTTTTTACAAGAAAGTGTTTATAATGGATACATCGAAGACCATAGCAAAATCAGTAAATGGATCCCCTCAATGTCTTCATTCCTACAGTCAAAAACTATAACCTTCATGTGCACCATCATAGATCTATAACAGGATGCATAATTGTCATGGAACCATTAATGGAAGCCAGCCAAACATCCACCAAGAGGTAAAAATCAAAGTGCACAAATAGGTATTCCACCAACCAAAGACAAATGGACCATGGTATTTACTAATTCAACCAAACATAGCCATGTTTCCCGCAGATTGAAAAGAAATTCTCCATAATCTTCAGCAACACCGCCCCCCCCCAATATATATATATATATATATATATATATATATATATATATATATATATATATATATATATATATATATATATATATATTTTAAATTTTATTTATTTATTTTTTTGATGCAGTCTTCATTGGACAGCCTGCAGCTTCAAGGATCTCAAGGGCTAGACTGGAATTCCAGGCCCAAAACTAGGGTTTTGGTTGGTGTTTATGGATGATTGTTTTCAACTGGTTCAAAACAATTGTGCTCTAATTCCCAGCTTGGAGTTTGGCATGTTGGATGGAATATAGACGGATAAAGCTAAAAGGAGATTCAGCGTACGAAGGATACTATAACCCATCCCATGGGAGGTTGACAAATTCCTAGATATGAGGTAGATTTGAGATGGGATGAGAACTTAAATGGGATAATACATGAAAGGAATTTATATTTTGATCTTTAGAATAATCTTTTCAAGTTTCAACAATTTTTTATGGGTGATTTCAGAAAAAAATTAGGCTTCTTGATTTTGGAGGGGATACGGGGTGACAATAACAAGGTCGGGCAGATCTAGGGTTTGGGTTGTCCGACGGGCTGAAATTGGGAAGAAAGGTCACAAGGGTTGGGGCACGAGGTTCCAAAAGTTTGGAACAGATTTAACAATTAGATTGGCACAGATATGACCCTGAATTTTGGGTCTCTAGAGAAGTCCACAAATTCAAGAAAATGGAAAAAAATGCAGCAGAAGGGGATTGAGGGCTTTGAATGGTACCTGGTTTGGACCTTGATGGAGCCTGGATGAAGCTGGAATACTACTGTTAACGATGGTAATCCCATAGCCACCGTCAAAGATTGAGTCAGAGTTCACCTAGAACCTTCCTAGGGTTGATTCTTCAAAGTTAATTCACTAAATCAGACCTGCTAATACTTGAATCCTTACACTATTCAATATTAACACACACATTCAGTGCTTGAATAGGAAGCTTTATTACCCAATAATCAGAACTGCCTCTCTCCGTTCAGTGAAGGGGTTTATTTGTACATGCTAGGGGTGGGCTGGGTTTCATACTCGGGACTTGGATTCCCAGCACCAGTACTACCAGAATTCAACAACCATTAGGTCTTATAATTAAACTTTAAAATGACTGAATTAAAACTCCTATTTAAACACAAACTTCTAATAAGGAAAATTACATACCAAATGCACCCCTACACATGGCACCACTCAAGTACACTCAAAGAAAGCAATTAAAATTGGAACCGGAAATAAAGCAATTGAGCACCAATCCTAGGGGCCTGACAAAACCTCTAGGTGGCTCCCTTGGTCCCTCCACTTGGTCTTGGTCATGTTCTTCGACTGGGAGAGCTTGGATACCGCATCACACAACACACACACACACCCCCCCCCCCAAAAAAAAAAAAAAAGAGAGAGAAAGGAAGGCCAAAACCAAGCCCCAGGCAGCATATACGCAGCTGCGGTTTAAAACAAAACTTAGCAATATTTGTGAACTAAATACATAGAATCAAAAGCAAAAAATACAATTGAGTTTGGTATGGATATGTGACCAATATAGAAGAGGGATAACTAACCAAGCCTCCACCATCATCGTCATCAAAATCACCAGCATTAGCCCCAATGTCTTGCATTCCAGCCTGATCAGTAACAGCAGATACCTAAAAGACAAAAAAAATATTGTCTGATAATAAGAGGTTTTCATCTTGGAACCAGGCACGAATTTTGTCTCTTGATTTGCAATCTACCCATGCTTAAACTTAAAACTAGAAATTTTCAATGAAGCTCGGATGCAAAATAATTCACAAGACCCCCTCTCAGCAACAGGATTTGTTAAAATTATTGACGTTGAACTTTTCTTGAGAGTTCCCTTCACCAATTATAAAAGAAATGTTACAGCAGCTCACCTTGATTATCCGACCAGCAATATCAAGTTGTCCATTTAAGCTTTGTGCAGCCCTTGCATCTTCAAGACGTGCAAACTGCACCAATGAACCTTTAACACTTAAGCCCAGTTTAAAACCAGAACAACTATGTTCTTAAAAAATGATATACTAACCTGGACAAAGCCATAACCTTTGCAGTGTCCAGTCTCAGGGTCAAGGGGCAACTGAACCAGCTCCACAGGCCCAAATGGCTCAAAAACCTAATATATAAAGTTAAGAAACCAATTAATCCAGTATACCAGGTACACTTAAAGAAAACAAATGAATTTAGAATAAGAAAAGGTTCTCATTGCAAAGGCAAGTACTAGACAATAATCATTATAATGAGAAAGAAAAACGTCTCCTGGCTGCAGTGGACCTCAGAGCCACAAATTTGGCAGCCACTTTTCCAAAACACCAGAGCCAAATTAAACGAGGTGTTTATTTAATCCCCAGTTTTAAGGGGCTTTGGACTTGCAAAAGGCTTCATGTGCCCCTGATTTCCTCTGATTTTGACCAACAATAAAGGGTTTTTCCCTAACCCGAAAAGAAGGAAAAACGAGGGGGAAAATTAAAACAGAGCCTAACAGGTCACTATCAAGGCAATTACCCGATGCAGGCTAATCCAGCCTTCATGCCTCAACAGTTCAAGCAAAATGTGACAGTCCTAGATATATATATATATATATAGGGTTACAAGTTCAAGATTTGTGGGTAAAAAAAACATAGGGAGTTCTATCCTTTACTGAACTTTACCATAAAAATGTCTACTATACTGAGCAAAGAACTAAGCAGAGAATGCAGTAACTTAAATTCAAGAGTGATGGAGATCTCTTCAGCAAAGAAGAGATCAGATATAAATTGTGGAAATTCAACAGACCAAAAATTGCAGCACTAATGGACTTAAATGAGTCATCAGTACAAATCACAGAGATTTCAGCAATCTGCATATACTTAAACAGTTCACTGAAAGCTAAAGTAATGCAGAACAGAAGGATTAAAGTTTCACTAAATAACCGCAAATGCATGTAAAAAACTAATATATAGCAGAATTAGACACTGCAGACCACATTGTACCAGTACTTACTGAAAAATGACTCAGCTGATTACAACGAATCCAAAATTCATAGCAAATTGCTCTTTCATTGAGGCCAAGGAATTCAGAGAAGGTTGGAAATAATGACAAGGGAATCATTAGGATACAACATCACCCAATTCCCAAAATCACAAGTATTTTTCCCTTCCTACCTTTTTTCATTCGGATTACTTAAAAGGATTGCGAAGAGTGAAACATAAATTAAATCCGCTACAAGATAAGCTGAAGATAGATATAACACAGAAAATAAGTGGGACAGCAACAGAAGGCAATTTAATGTGTCTCCACTTATTAAAATTTGGACTCTAACACTGGGAGGTGGAGAGGGAAGATGAAATAAAGGAGTGGTGAGATAAACAATTAACCCTCAAGCCTAAATGAAGTTTGTGTTTGTTACATTGAAGAAAACTCAAACATGTTTAATAAAGAGAGACCAAAACAATCCCAATCAAAATCATGACAAAACCATACTATATCTGTCTTCATAGGGTCTAGCAGATCGAATAGGCAGAGTGCGCTCATGTTAGCGTAAATAAAATTGCATCTAAACCATAATCAGGGAAAAATCAATACAAAGGGGAAAGGGGCATGCCAGTTTCCACCACTGCATGCTCTGCAGAGGGTTATGATATAAGCAGTCTTTTCCCTGTTTTGCAGACAGACTGCCTATAAACTCAAATCCCAGACCGGTAGGTCAGAATGAAGCAACCGTACCTTTGCACACTAGGCAATAACAACAATGAAGCAACCTTACCCTTTGCACTAAGTCCAGCTATTTAGAGGCAATAACAACATAATTTGGAAATTTGACCAAAAACACATGGAGACCCACTATTGAAACAACAAAAACAACAAAAAGGGGAGAAAGGAGTAGTAACCATGTTCATTATAATAATGGTAATAAAAACTATACTAAACAACAGAGTCTGCCTTATCCCAACTTAATCCAATTTTAAAAGGGCAGGGGGATTCAGCTAAATGACAAACTAAAGGGGGTAACAAGAGGCATATTCCAGCAAGTCAAGAGCAAACCACCTAGAAGAGGTCAGTGACATAGATCCTATTATTATAAATTATAATACGACAGCTAGCACAACCAGAGTTCTCTCACTTACAACCATTAATTGCCATAAATTTGAGCTGCTACGAACTCACCTGACGGAGTTGATCTTCTGTGATGTTGAAATGCAGATTGCCCACATACAACCTTCTAGCACCCCCTGAATAAGGTCCAATAGCTCCACCTGCTCCAGCAGCTGCAGCTGCACTTGACTGAACCAGATTTTTCTCAGCCTCAGAAGGTTTAACCATCACGGGTTGACCAAGCAATGGCTGGCCAGAAAGTGCTATTGCCATTGGAACTGACATTGCATCATAAAATTCTATATACCTGCCGAACCCAAAATATAAGGTTCTCTTAGGTGAAAGAATAAATGAAACAAATGATCAATAAGCTTATACAAAGTTAAAAAAATAAAATAGAGAATATATTTTAAGCCTGATAAATATGCTACCAATAACTCCTGATAGCCTGACAATGGAAGGACAAAAAGGGAAAATGTGACACCAAAGATTTGTGCTTATGAAAATATTTCCTAACAATAACTATCTTTTCCATCATGAGAAAGGTAAGAAATGAAAATTTCAGACCGTTAACTGAAGACTGCAACTTTGCAACCCAGCTGCTAGAGGGAGGGAGATGGTAACCAAGAAATAGTGCCACCAGAAGGAGACTGTTCTGCACTGATAGCCACTGCCAGCATTAGGGATTCAACAAACAGCCCTCTCAAAACTTCAAGAGCATCGAGGAAATAGATGAGTACAGAACATTTTTTAGTCAAGCAATAAGATAGGCCCTTTATAGTTGCATTATGTGAGGCTAGGAACCAAACCAGAAACAAAAGGTGACTTGGTTAGGGTTACAAGTGGAGAAGGTTAATATTAGGACTGGGGTTTAGCGGACAACTCAAGCTTAACACCAAGACAGAAACAAGTTTCAGAAATTAAAAGCTATGATTCTAATAAAAAACAGATCATAAAACTCGCATAAATTTGAAATGAATGATAATAGAATGTGGAAGCTGAAAGTTAAGTCAACTTCTAGACATGTGAACAGAAACTATGGCACCACTTTCCAAAATTTGAAACTAGTCAGGCCTCAGCTCCCCTGACTTGTCCCAGCTCATCCCTGTCATTCAAACATCTGCTCTGCCGTGTGCTGGACTGATGCTACCGCCCCCTCATGTGTCACTTCCGGTGACTGAGAATCCTCTGCCTTCCCTCGAAGCAGGTATGATCATGGCAGTTCAAATTCCTGATTGGCTCTCTCCTTTTCCATATGCTGAATAAGAGACCCTAGCTTTGAATCTATTGCTGCCATCTGATTCTGTAGATCACCTATGATAGACACAAGTTCCTCTGCTCATTACTATGGTGGGAGATCTTGCGAGATATCTCGTTTTTTCAGCTTGACGAGACGAGATGGAGGGCAAGAACAGCGAGTTGGGATATCTCGCTCGAGATCTCATCATATCTCGCTATATCTTGCCATATCTCACCATATCTCGCCATGGATCTCACTCAAACTCTCAATTTTTACCTTTTTTCGTGGATTTTGGCTGAATTTTCACTTGCAACTACTCTTAGCACATCTACAACAAGGAAGATCAATCATTCTCTACTTGTCCTATGAATTATGATTTAATGACTTATATAGAACTTCTAATGGTTGTATAGTTATTTTATTCTTGAAAATTGAGATGGTGATATTCATATGGATGGAATTTTAATAACATTTAAGTTAGTTGATGCTTTTGATATACTTGCTTTTCATTTATATGTCTTAAAGGTTCTATATTACATGTTGTATAACATTGCATTCCCTAATCTTATTACATTTCGATTTCATACTATGGGTAGACTTAGAAATCATACACAGGGTTGTTTCTAACAAATCCAAGGCCATCAACGTGTTCAAAAGGCCTTAAATAAGCTAAATACCAAGTTTCAACCCAATTGGGACCCTAAACCCACCGAAATTGGCCACCAAGTTGACGCCAAAAAGTTGTATATCTCGACCGAGATCTCACCGAGATGGTCGAGATCTCTCTTTTTCAAGGTGGTGAGATCTCTCTCGAGAGCGAGATCTTCTACCATTCCCTGGAATCATGGCATGCGCTGATACCACATCATTGATCAATGATCTTCTACAGTTCAGATAAAAGCTCAAATTCAGATTGAAGGAATGGGAGGATATGGGGCTAGAGTCTATGCAAAAGAGAAGGGATTCTAGTGGGAGAATTGGGAATGATTAAGGTATTAATTTGCAGAAGAAAGGTCTGTTGCAGGTTGGTCTAACACTAGAGAAACAGTTGGGAAGCTGAGTGTAGTGTTTGTTAGTTGAGAAAAATCATCTATTATCAACAATCCCATTAAATCTCTTGGTAAGTGTGATCCTTACCAACGGACAATCTAGGTTTCTGACTCAAAACAGAATTTTCACATAAAACTGAAACTGCAAGACAATTCACCAGCCAATAGTGAAATCTAGGGATCCACTTGAAAATAATGATCAAACAATGACATCTCCGTTCAGAGTTTAAAGATAGTCGAAGCTCTAGGCTCGCCATTCCTCAAACAAAGACCAGGTCTCTCAAATTAGTGTGCTACACCCTATCCTGCAAGACACCACTCTAATTTTTGAAGCTACATGAAAGTATCCTACTGTCACTAAAATCAGAATTCCTAAATGAAACCATGATATTAAAGATCACCATTCTCCATTGGATAGAGCTTAGGAATAGTAAAATTTCCACACATGCCATCCTCCAGACAATGCCAAGGCCCCTTTGGAAGGATTATTTTGAGCTTTACCTATTTTATATTTGCACTAAAATAAAAAGGACAATGTCAAATATGCACCAATCTGATATCATACATCAGGCCTTCTACACATCCTCCGTCATAACACAAGCACTCACAGAGTCAAAACATTCTTGAGAATCAAACATCGAAAAACTTCGGAGGATGAAGCAAATGACCCCAATCCTAGGAGCACCTTGAATTACAATTGCACACACAAATAAAATTACAACCTTATTAAGTTTCTTAAATAAATAATCCAGAAAATTTCATACTTTGCTTGGAAAGTCTTGAATGTGATCTTCACAGACTCAGACACTTAAAGTTCAGAAAGGAAGAAGAAAATTACCCCACTCCCTTTGAGCGTCTTGAATTGCGATCCATTATAAGTCGTACATCTCGCACCTGAAGATTTTATACAAGGTTGTCAACAAGACAACAGCAGAAAAAGTATGCTAACATTTTCAAAAAGTTCAACTTACAAAAGATGATCCCCTGACAAGAAACTTTAATAGTTTATATTATTGCACCATTAGAGGCAGCCTATATGATTGCCTGTCACGTTTTAAGTGCATCATTAACTCACCAAATACAAACAAAATAGTACCACAGCAAGAATCATTGCATTTACACTCCATTGAATGCAAAGGATGAATACGGTAAGAAGCACAATATCTTAATGATGCACTCTAATCTCTTGGACATCATAATAAAATTAGCATATGATGGAAATATCAGATACAACATCTGGTTTGTCATTTTCAAGGATCAATCTAGAAGAATCTGAAAGCCATCATGGAAGATAAGGATAAGATCTACCTGTCTATTCATGGTTGGGTTTCAAGACTTCATACTCTCTAGGTTAATACAGATTTTGGATCCACCACATAGAAAATTTTCCAAATCCACATGGTTAGACATACGATGTGTCCAATCTAAAAACAAAATCATCTTTTGAGAGTAATTAATCTAAAATAAAATCCAACACTGTTAATAACCATTTTCTCTTTTATTATGAATTAATTTTCTTATTTTAAATTTTTTTCATGCTGTCACAAGGAAATGGAACTACATCCCACTAACATAGGAATCTGAAATCCTTCTCCTTCCTCTCGCTCTTTCTTCCCCCTCTCCATCTCCACTTTATTTGTTCCCGCTTAATACCAATTAAGAGATCAATAATGGAAGCAATGGAAATCACAAGTGATATATCAATGGGGAAAGGAATAGAGACCACATTACAACCCTCAAGAGGGGGGAAATTAAATAGAACCAGATTCACGAGAGAACGCTCAAGCAGATTCACGAGAGAACGCTCAAGAGAGGAGAGGGATAGAGAGAGAGCGATGAGAACACTGATGGGAGGAACAGGAGGGGGGGGGGAGACAGACTTGAGTGTCAGTGGGGTGGAGAGGGAAAGAGAGAAAATGCAAGAGGAGGCAGAGAGAGAAGGATTTCGTACTCCTACATTAGTGAGATAGTTAACCATGAAAAAATTAATTTCAAGTAAAAAAGAAAGCTATTGTTAATGGTGTTAGGTTCTATCACAGGTTAGTTACCCACAAAAGAGGATTTTGTTTTTAGATTGGACATGTCATAAATCTAACCACGTCAATTGAAAATTTTTGTTCATGTGATAGAAGATCCAAACTCGTTTATTCATTGTTCCATTCCTCATTAATCAAGTAATAGTCCATTTATTTCAATGGAGAAGACATCCTCCAAGATTCTTCGATTGATGATTTTTCCTCACATTGTATTAATATTTGAACTACTTTTCATTAAACAAAATTACAAAGGAATTGCTGTTGTTATATCAAGTAGTAGTGGTCAGAAGGAAACTATTTCAAAATTTTCAATTTATGGTAATATTGCAAACCCTCCCAACCCTTCCCCCAACTGTTTAGATGTCCTTGCTCCATGCTATACTCAACCAACACAAAAACATCACCTCCAATGCTCCAGCATTCCACAACAGATGCAAAGTAGGTCTAGAAGTCACTAACCAATACCATGGTTGGAAAATGGGCCAATAGAAGTTGCACTGATGCTCCATTCATGGCTGGCCCATTATCACCTTGATTTGTTCCATAGTTACAAATTACAGCATTCCATTTAAGAAAATCAAGCGCAATTACATTAGGGTTAAATTATGTAGCAAATACAAAACCCAATCATAAGCTAACCTTGCCAGCCCTAGAGAAGAATTCGTAAACATCTTTTTCATCTGCCTTCAAACATATCTGCCACAATTGGTGGTTGAAACATCAGTTATCAAAAGTCAATATCACAATAATAGGCTAGCATGCAAAGACCAATTATGAAAGCACAAAAAGGGAGAAAAGAATCAGTACCTGATAAGCAAATACAGTCCTTTGATCGCGTTCTGGATCTGCCTCAGGCTCTGCTTCCTCCTTTTTCTCTTTATATCGTCTGCAAAGAAATAAAAATATAAAATATCAACCTGACCCGATGTGTGTCTGGCCCAATATTATCAAGCAAACCATACTCATCACAGCAATCAAGCAGACAATACCAGTCTGACACGTTGGATTGTTCCTGCAAACAAACGTGCATTTAATGTGACAAGAATGTCGGAAATGTTTAGAACATCAAAAGTACTAACATCACAGAAAATTCTTTCTTTGACATGGTTTCAAAGACCAGGCCAAGTAATAACTTCCTGCAGGAAGATGAACTAATTGACATGACACCACACATAGAAAAAGAAGAAATAAAGTCACAATGGGATAGAATCACGATAAATGTATAATTTATGCACGGATTCTTGTAGGTTATAATCTAACTTCAAGCAACAGATAAGTGGAACACATATTACTCCATCCATATGACAAAAAAAAAAAAGAAGAAGAAGAAGAAAGAAAGAAGGGTTGAGCATACAAAACAGATAACAGGTTCTGTCAACTAGAAAAATCTCAACTGTCAAAACTTTTTAAGACATTTGTTATCTCTAGTACAAACTTCTAAGTATATTTTTCCCCCCAGGGGCAGTGAAAGAACTACAAGATTAAGCAGCAAGCTCAAGGTGAATGGGCAGTTGCCAAGTCTTAGGCTCTCTCTGGTTCAAAATCATTTTAGCGTCCAAGTTGTTTTCTTAAAATTAATCAACAAATAGGCCATTTGATCAAGAGACTGAAATAGTTTGGCAGAGAAGAATTTTAGGAAAACCAACCACCGTTGCCCCCGATTGAGCATATCTACAACTGGAGAACTGTGAGATCAATAACAGGACAGAGCTCCATCAACAAGCAAGGCTGATTGCTGGGTTCCAATGTCACATAAAGAATGAAAAAAAGATGATCAAATATGTCCAATATTTCTCCTTTACCATGACCATTGCTGCAAAGGACCAAATTGGGGTGCCCTTCAGCTCTGCTAGGTATATTAACCTGATATTGACGCTCTCTAGCTTCTGTAACACGTCACAAGATGCCTAGACCAGTACAGTCAAGGAGATCTCAGAGCTGAACTGGTTCTACAGTTGATTCTCTGTGGCTAAAGTGGTGAAGTTGAAACTCACGCTCTGCAAGTCATTGAACCATGATTGTATAGCTGGGTCAATGGAGGCTGATCAGGGGTAAATGTAAGGGAAAATTTTACTGTGATCATCTTAAAAAGGACAAATGCCATATTTTATCCAAAAATTGCCACTACTGCTTAAAGAAGGTGGAATTCCAATTCTGACAGTGAATTTTGCAAAGCAAGGGCATGGGCCAGGAGAGCAAGGTGGAGGGGATTTGCGACAGTGTGTTGTGTGTCAAAATGCAACAGAAATCATTTTTGGAATTTCAACCCCTAAGATGTCTTATTTCCCATTAAAAAAAAGAGGGTATAAGAATCATACAGAACACCCTAATCCTTGATATCACCCTGTAAAATTGCAACTTAATCAAAGAGAGCCACATGGCTAACAGTCAAATAGTGAAATCTCCTGGAACGAAGTAGTTGTATAGCAGACCAGAAAAAAAGAATCAAGTCAATATTTACCTTGAACATGTAATGACAGAGATGCACAAACATATCATGTATAAGATAAATGAAAAAAGAAAGCTCTACCCATCAGCATAAACACAGAAAATTTGCATATAGATATAATAAAAATAAAATTCAGTGGTACTGTTACATGTAACGAATTTTTGTGGTAAATTTTCTGTTTCCCATAAGACCTGTTCAGCATCAGCATGAAGACCAAACTGATGCAACATAAATGTCCCATTGTGCATATGCATAAATGTACTAGATTCATTCATGATTCACCATCTGTTACACTGTCTCTATGCCTGCCTTGGTCAGAAACAAAGGAAAAGAATATTTGTATGCAAATATACACACCCACTCAGTTGTCCTAGGAAATACACAAGGGTGGAAAAGAAACAAGAAGCTTGCAAAAGGAACTGGAACAGTTCATAATAGGACAATATGGCGAGAAAAATATTAGTTACTGTGCCTTAGTTGCACCTTTCAGTAAATTCTAAGGAAAGATCGCACAGACTGTTGCATATTTCAGCTTTTTAAGGAGAGATCATAAGGACAGAGCAAGATTTCGGACGTAAGCAGTTGCAACTTTCAGCATCTTTGAGGAGAGACCGTAGGGAATGAATGCGAGATTTCTGTATGAGTGGAGAGCAAAAGTTTCTCAACAGAAGAAAAAGGAAATCATAAAAAGCTAAGAAACCATTGAAAAAATGAAACGGCAACATAGGTGCCAGAAACTTACGGTATTAAGAACCAAAAGGTCCCAGAAAAGGTAAAAGTTCAACAAACTCAGTGCTAGTTGCGACTAAAACTTGGGACTCAATTAAAAGAACCTATAAGAAGTGAAACTTAACCACTGGGAAAGGACATTAGCTGGAAGGTAACCCCAAAAGACTAATCCTTATGATGAAAATCGTTGAAGGAAAAAAGGGTAAAATAATCGGAAAGTATGATATCCTGTAAAATCTTATGGCAGATCTGGCATCCAACTGAACACCAATTTTTCCTCCCAAGCATCGGAGGATGAAGTGCTTCTGTTAAGCAGAGCCGATTACTCCCTCACCAGCATTTCTGCAACAGAATAAATACAATTAAGCCATTTTGTTCTTAGGTTTAGGATAATAAAAATCATAACAGTGACATCACCAATCCTCATCAAAAACTCCAACCGGTAACTACCCCAATCTTGCAAATGCAAGCTTCTCAAGAGATCCCAAAAGGTCTACAAAGAAGAAACTTCCAAGACCCAGGACCTGAATTTCTGAGCCTGGCTCACTTGCCAGATCGACCATCTGAAGATCCCTAGCATATCTGCGAGTTTCAAAATCTAATGTTCAATAGTCGGAAATCCCAACACTGACAAGTAGCACAAGCAGCTAGATGATTACTTAAGCACCAGCAGTGCCAGAAAGAAAATAAGGAATCGTTAGCCAGAAGTTGAAACCATGAAAATATCCTAGAAAAAGGAATTGAGGAGCAACATTTTGTTGGAACGATCAGTTTTCAGAATAACATTAGCCAAGAAGTTAATAACACTTCATGAATCCTTTGAAAGCTTGATACTCTCAGACTAGACAAAAAATAAATGCACATATCCAACAACAACAGGACAATGTGCAACAAAAAAAGGTGCTTTTTGGTAGCAAACAAAGAAGAAGAGTCGGGGACACGCAAAATTACGCACCGGTAAGTCTGCAAATACACCATTGCAATATCCATTCAGAGACAGCACCAGTACATCAACCAGAAACTTCTAGCATACATTTTCCATCCAGGTAGAACCAAGAATGCACGTAGCGCTAGTAGTTAAACAAAGAGTCATTGGTGTCTAACAGGTCAAAATTAGCACAAACCAGAATTATACACAGCCCACTAAAAAATACACCATGCATCCAAAACAACACAACACTCACACTTGGCCAAACTAACTGGGATGGGCTAGTTCAGGTATTAGTAATGTATAAGCTAAAAAGGAGAATGTGATGAAATGCACATATGACTATTCTTATGATCAGTAAGAACTATTGGAATAGTTCCAGACTTTATAACAATGAACTATTAACCCATCGCATACACCCCCTCCGAATCTTGCTAAAGCCCCAGTTGAGATACCCCATCTCAAAACCCTAACAATCCCAACCACACTAGAATCTTGGAATGTCTTTTATGAAAAAATAATAAATCTTGGAATTTCATACAATAACATACTGACCCCACACTATAACATACTGAACCCCCGTCTCATTTAAGAATGAAACACCCTTCCCATAAGCAACAAGATTAAAGTTGGTTCTGCTCAAAGTTCCTGTTTTGGCCATTATTTCTACAAAGGTACATCAACAAGAACATCAGGACCAACTTGGTGAAGCATGCCTGTCTGTCTTGAACCTCTATGGGGCACCTTCTCACCTAGGCTCACCAGCACAATGCCTTCGCAACTATGATAACAACTGACCTTCACACTGCGAAAATAAATTCCATCTGGAATATATTCCTTTGTCAGCAACCTTACTAATTATATTGCTTAAAATGACTGCAGAAAACTTCTTAACCTAATAGTCCCAAACACTAATTGGAAGTCCGGTAACCTTTTTTTTTTTTTTTTTTTTGGGGGGGGGGGGGATGAATGAGAATAATTATTAACCAAAGCCCCAAACCAGAAAAAGAATGAACAAGGAGAAGAGAGAGAAGAGAATTGGGGGGAATTACCCCATACTAGCCAGCAAAAAAAGAAGTGCCTAGACCTCAAGAGATAACAATAATAATGTTCTTTGGGGTATCCAAAACTGGGGGATGGGGAGAGATTGTAATCTAGCAGAGACGTCGACGCAAATGACTTTCCAAATTGAATCATGATTCAAGAGATCATGATTTGGAAATCCATCTTTTGAGATTCCGCTCCCACCACAAGTGAGAAATCAATTCATCTAACACCAATTTACCTATCACACTGCAAATAGTCGTGCCAGGGTGATGTCTCAAAAACCAAACCCAATCTCTAGAGAAACCAAATGAGCATTTAGATCATGGCCAAATGATGACAATGGCTTTCGCCCACAAGGAGCAACAGAAGCGGCAGAAGTAGAAGAGGTGAACTACATCTTCGGGACAGTTCCAACACAGGATACATTGGTGACATTAAGGTGGGGAGGCAAAGGTTAAAGGCTCTCCAAGATGTGAAGGCATGGTAGAGGATGTGGCCTTTGGACCAAATCAGGGGGTGCCATGCAATCAAGGGGTGGGGGTGGCGCATAAGGTTCCATGCAAAGGAGGTGGAGAAGGAGCCAGAGGTGGGCAGAAGCCATATGGTTCAGAAGTGGGAAATAGGGGGGGGGGGGGAATTGGACCAGACCAGAGTAAGACTCAAGACGGAGGGAAAGAGAGCGGGGGAGGGGTCCAAGAGTTGTCAAAGATGAAAGTCCGCCAAAAGGGAAAGTTTAGGGATTCGGGCATAAACTTGACGTGGATCCAGGAGATGTTATAGAGGATACCTAAAGAATGCCAAGGGTCAAGCCAGAAGGTGGAGGCTCCATTGGCAATTTGGGTGGAAATGGCAACAAACTTAGCAACTCTAGAAAGTGCTAACAAATTTAGAAGAAAAAAGAATGTGTATTGTGACTTATATACATCATAAAAGAGAAACCAAAGAAAAACACCACCAACTTGATAAATTAACATCCAAAAATATTTTGTAATTACAACGCCTTTGTCTCATATGAAAATAAACTGAATAACCTTTCAAATGGCACAAATAACACCCTAGTTTGACCCTCAAAAATAAGTCCCATGAATAACAAAATAAATACATATTGAAGCTTGAGGAAAGCTCCTAGATCATGCAAGCTATCAAATTACCTAGTTTTACCCAGTAGCCTCTTTAGAAATATCTCAATGGTTCTTTAGTTGGTCCTTTCCCCTCGCCCCCTTCAATGCTTCTTTAGTTGGTCCATTTTTTCCCCTTTGGGATGATAGAAATGGCCAGCTATATGTGGAAAATATAGAGAACGCCAAGGATATCTTCTTGGAGATAATGCAATGTGTAGTATGTGATTTTAGCACTACTACTAAAGTTTTAAGGACAAAGAAATTAAAGTGACAAAATAAACTATATATAGATACATAAAAGTTGAACTAGGGCAATGATAATGTTCAAGAAAATGGGAAAATAGACTCAAACCCTAGCAAAACATATGCTAGGCGCACATGAGATTTGAGCTTTGTGTAAGTGCGCAAAGCATAAATTATAAACAAATACATAAACAAATTGAACTAAATTGTATCACTGCCATTGAGAACCAACTAGCATCTAAAGATCCGGATATCATACAGAAAGGGAACACTCCTAACCATTATTAAAGGCCTGATACTTCTTAGTTAAAATACATGAAGCAAGTCCTATTGGTATTTACTGGTTATAAAATAAAAATCTAAGTTGGAAACAGGTGTACAAGTGCTACAAGATCTTCCCTTAAGTTCTAATCTGCAGAACCAAGTCTGTAAGACATTAATGACGCTGACAGCATGGCAAGTCCATCCTGTGACAGCCTCTTGAATACTACCTAGAATTAACTATGACGGGAAGAACTCCCATTGGCATGGTCCATTCAGCAGTTAAAATAAACAAAATAATAACTTCATTACGTCACACAGAACGGATATTGAAGAAACAGAGAAGAGAGGACGGAGAGATACCTGCCATCACGCTCCTTGTCTCGTAACTCCCTTTCCCTGACCTCCCCCTCTCGGCTCTTCTCTCTCTCTACTATCTCACGTTCAGCGTCCCTATCACGCTCACTGCGGTGCCTCTCAGAGCGGCTCCTGCTGCGGCGTGAACGCTCGCGTTCTTTCTCCCTGTCCCGTTCACTTTCTCGTTCACGCTCTTTGATCTTTTCCCGTTCTCGCTCCCGCTCTCTATCTCTGTCTCGATCCCTGTCCTTCCCGTTCCTTTCCTCCCTTTCCCTGTCTCTGTCCTTATCCCTGTCCTTATCTCTCTCCCGGTCCCTATCTCTGTGCTCCCTGTGGTGCCGGTCCCTCTCGCTCCTCTCGCCATCCCGGTGACGAGATGAGCCCCTCTCTCTACGACGATCATGATCACGAGAATCATCTCCCGATCGAGCTCGCTTGGAGCGATTATCCAATTCATCGTCATAATCATCACTTCTATGCTTGGAACTCCTGCTACGGTCCTTCTCTCCTGATTTAACAGTGCCATCGCCACCATTTGCAATCTTCTCCTCTTTTGGAAATTCTGGATTCTCAACTGTTTTCTCTAAGTAATCATACTCGTCGAAATCCATTGAATACTCTTCGAACAACACAACAAGGCCGTAAACGACCTTGCCTAGAATCCAATCACAGTCAGAACTCTGCAATATCCAACCAAAACAAAGTCAGTTTATAATCAATAAAATCAATGAATAACAGAAATGAACTCAGTAATTAGGCGTTTTCGAGTTCTTCGTTAAAACCCTAGACATTATAGAGACATGGAGATAGCAGGTGAGTTGACAAGAAAACCCTAGATACTGGATATGGTGTGCTAAGGTTTTACCTCTACGAATAATAGCAGCCAAGAAAGGAGGCTCAACACTCGACTGCTATGACCGATAGTGAGCAACAACGGTTTTGGCGTTACGGTTTCTCGAGTTCTATCCCTCTTCAGTCTCTTCTAGGGCAACTGGACGTATATGACTCAACGAGTTTGAACCGTAGAGACTCCAACGACCAACCAAGAGAGACACTAGACGGTAAGAGACGGTTTATATACGGTATATGGATGTCAAGATGCGTGAAACTTTTTTAATAAAAAAAATGCGTACAATTTTGTGGTAGAATCGTACTTTGATGTCATTTGATGGAACAGAGGGGCATATTTGGAAACGAGAAAAAAAGTTCTTGCCGGCAGTGTACTTGCACTGCACATCATCCATTATTTTGAGGTGATGCCATTATGTCACACAGAATTATTCGAATAGTAATGAATCTAATGACGAACATTTCTTAGTGAATATGTCATGGGTTCAACATTGCTCATGATATGTATAATATAAAATAGCGTTGTTGTATCGGAAAAAAGAAAGAAAAACAAAAACAAAAAGGAAAACACCCGAAACAAGCCGACAAAAACAACAACCAACGCACAAACAAGCCCCCGAAGGAGCGAGAGGGCACCAAAAAACCCAAAAACCCACACCACAACCCGCAGAGAGACCAAAAGGAGAAAAAAAACAAAAGCCAAAAAAACACAAAAAAGAAAAAGAGAAAAAAGAAAAGAACCGAAGAGGGGGAAGAAGAAAACCAAAGAAAAAAAAACACAACCCCCGGGAGCCCCACACCAGAGGAGCAAAACGACGGAAAGCGCAAGAGGAAGCCAAGAGAAGGAAAAAACAAGGAACAGGAAAAAGGGAGAAGGGGAAGGAGGGAAAGAAAAAAAACGGAAAGAACCAACCCCCCGACACAGAACGAACAGGGAGGGGAAAGAAAGCAAGCCGAAGGCGCCACCAAAACAAAAAACCCGAGGGAGAACAAATCCCGGTACTGATCCAGCCCCCCCCGGGATCGTACGAGAGGGGGGTAACCAGTTCCGGCCCGGGAGGTGGGACCCAGTTGACAAATAATAAGTGGGGTGGACCAACAAAAAAAGAGTGGGAGACATTATTGGTTTTATGGGGAGATGTTTGTTTTTAATTTAGAAGAGGTCCGGCCCGTAGGGGGGGGGTGTTCGCGGGGGCCCAAACAAAAATCTTATGAAGTAGCAATGAAATGGACCAGAGACTCTAATGTTGAGAACTTCACATGCATGGTTCTTTGTAAATATTTTTTTTAATACTTCTTTGTGTCATAGTTCTTCTCTCATTTTCAAAATAGGTTTATTTGATGTCAAATTTAGAGTTATTTATTTTTAGGACAAATTACATTCCATTCCGTATCCCTATTTGCTTCCATTCCTGCAATCTTATCACCAGGTCTGGGTTTTGGATCAACAAAAATAAAAATGTCACACTTGATGCTGCGGACGACGGAGAACGGAGGCGATTGAATGTATTTTTGAGTCTGAAGCTCCACATTTCTCAATAAGCAATCAACTAATATTTTTCTCCCCCTTTTTTTTCCCTTCCTTCTTTGGGGGGAGAAAGGGGGTTATTCTGCTGCTGCAGAAACAGTTACCAGTGGTTTTTGCTGCTTCCTTGATCTCCTTGAATTGGTGGATACTTTAACCTTCAATGGTAGAATAAACAAAACCTTCAAATTCAGTAATACAATATTGCAGCACCGACCCCCTCAACTCGAGCAATAAGCTACAGGGAGTATACATGTTTATTGGTCATATATACAACTGATCATACGAGAATAATCCAATGAAAATTATCAAAAAGAAGACCACATAAATAAGCCCCATTCGTGGGTAAAACTGGGCTCACTGAAGGACCTATAAATATATACATACCTAGCTCCTAACAAACTTTTAGTTGGCTGAAGAACGAATAATCATATAATGGTGAAAAGTACAAGAAACATTATCAAGGAACCCCAATTGCAGAGGTTCAATCTCTGAGACCAGTGAAATGAAGCTGATGGTGCCCCTGAAGACGAAGAATCATTCCCAGTATGCTTTGCAGATCCTGGGGAAATGCTACCTGGCTCCATGGCAGTGGCAGGAGGCAAGGCTGTGGAGCTGCGGGAGCTTTTTGGAGGAGTTGTGGTAGTATTGGTTTGTGTATTCATAGTAGGGGTAGCGTTGATAGCATAACCTGAGGTAAATACAAACAAGGGATCAACCCCATCTTAAATCTCTTAGTGATTAATTATATAGAGGAAAAAAATATTGTAATAACTTCATGGTACTCACAGTCAGATTCCGTCCAACCCAGTATTGACTTTTCACGGTCAAATACAATAAGGTAACCAGTCATGAAGTTCTCTACACAAGACCAAATAATTCTGTAAGCAACAATTAACACAGAAGATGCAGGTATACAGGATTTACATGGTAAATTAGAGAACCATGGATAAATCCAGAAAGTAGAAATCATACATTACATTGATGTCAAACACAATTAACTTAGCATTGCCAGGCAATCAAAGTCTAAGCTTATAAAAGCAAGTTGATCGTGACTGTAGAAGGCAATTTACACTGTCCAAATACCTTGCCAGGCTACAATGAGATCCGGCTGTTTACAATGGAACACATGCAGCACTCGGAAAAGGACAGTTCTAGACTCATCACTAACAGTGGACAATCAAAAAACTCATACCACTGCAGTTAAACTCAAAATATAATGTCCAGAGTATTTTTGCCTCAGACAAGTAGTCAACTCAGTGTAGCCCAGGCTTCACCTATATCAAATAATTACACAAAATGCTCTCAGAGTGGACTGTTACTAAAAGTAACCTGAAAACACTGGTTTTATCAAGTACTCATGTTTGAGAGTACAATTCCAATAAAAAAAAACTGGAGGTCTCAATTTTTCCCAATACAGCAGGATTGGTCTTTAGCTAGTCTTCACATAACAGATATGGTACAAAAACATATGCCTTTATTACCTAATAATAGAAAAGCAAGTGAAATTTTTCATTCACATCTTTACTGTTGGTGGATTTGACTAGGTTTCAGAACATAGATCTGTATTTTTTTTAATATTTTATAAAATCACTACAGTTTGAAATATATACGACAGTGACCAAGTTCTATTAGCAATAACTAAATTAAAATTATGAAAGCTATTCAACCCATATAGGATCAGTTACCTAACCAACTTAGTTGTCTCCAAATAAGAAGAGGGAGAGGGTTCTCTAGTCGTCATGTTCTGGTTGTTTCAAACTTTCAATAGCTTCCACCATCATTCTGCTGTCTTCTATTTCTACATTGATTTTGATGACTTCATGTCATTTAATATTGATGCTTGATAGAGGTATGGCTTAATGTTGATTTTGATCAGTTACTGTGGCTTACCGTTGATTTTTGATGATATATAATATACAATGTAGGCTATTAAACAATGTTAAAAAAGAGGGGAAACAAAATATGACACTTAAGTGTCTTGGTCATTAGGCAATGCCTTATTACCTAAGCACTTAGGCACCCCTCAACTACCTAGGTTAGTCTTGACTACTATGAAGTGCAGAGTCATTCCTTGAGTAACAATAAACGTGCACAGGAAAATATGATTAGATTATGAAAGTGAACAGATAAACAATCAATATCCCTTATCCCTCTCTAATTATCAAACAGTGATTGCCATATAAGTGGCAGATATTCAGGTGCCTGTTGGGAAGAACCTGAGTAGGCTATTAGACATGTATGTTCAACACAACAGGCCACTATTGTCATGCAGTTAGTTAGCTAAGCGATAACCCCTAGTCGACATAATGCATCATTGACCTCAAACTGTGCAGGTAACAATGTCTTGCCTAATTAATGGTTGACTCGAGCGCAGAGCCAGTGTCAAGAACATGCTTTAACAACACCATTGTTTATGTCAATGAAAGTTGCCTTCTACAAATAGAAATAAAAATCAATTTTGATGGTTTGAATGCAATACGATGTTCCTACACACACAAAAGAGAGAATAGAGACAAAAACTGCAAAAGTATAACTGAATTTATGGATAAAGAAAAGATCACAATAAAAAATGTAGACATTGTTTTGTAATAAAATCCCCCAACCCTCTTCTAAAAGAAGGAACAAGAAGGAAGAAAACTTACGTCCAATGATATTCACACCATTGCTCTTGACAACAGCCAAGCAATAAAATGAAATTGAATCCTGAAACATCAATTCAACAATTAAGACTATCCCAAAAAATAGAAGCAAAGCAAAGACATAGTGTAATAGAAACAATGTCTCATTACCCCTTCAATAAAGACAACTATTGGATCATAAACAGAAAATTGGGCTCCACCTCCCATTGTTAGATTCAATGTGGGTATTGTTATGTTTGAAGAAGTCGAACTGCATATATCAAATATTGATTAGGGTGTCCAAGATGAAAACAACTGTAAACATCAGTTAACCTTCCAGATAAACAACCTTAAGTCATAACAATACTCAAAAGGACTGTGAGCACTGGATGGACGGCGTTTGTCTTGTATCTGTGAATTAAACTGCAACAGAGCAAAAGTTTCACATTTAACATCACTTGTATTAGAATAATAATGAATTTCACTGCCTTAAATACTTACATTTTTAGAAAGCTGTGTATAAGCTGGATCATTCAAGTATGTGAATGAGGTACCCGTGTCAAATATTGCAGTAAAATTAACATTTGTGAGCTTTGTCCCCACAGTTATTTGAGTCACACTGATATTATATGTCGGGCTGGAGTGTAAATTTGATGAGAAAACATCAGCATCATAATCATTTCTTATTGGTCAAAATTAACATCTTAAATCAGCCAGACAACATGCCAAAAGCAAACTAAGAAATGGCCACTCACTGTGATTGATTAATAATAAATGTAGTTTCCGCTTGGTCAGGGCTACCTTTGTCACCAAAGTTTATTCTTCCAATCCCATCAGATCCAAAGCACATAGAAAAAGAATTCGCAGTAAGGGCTGTACTTGATAAAATGCTAGGGACGGACACCTTATCCATACCAAGTCCAAACAAACCATTGGGGGCAGCACCATCCAAAAAAGAACCAGTCTCAACTAGACCACAGCTGCTCAAAGAAGTTATCATTATCTGATCAAACAAGGTGTCTCCAACATTCAAACATATCATCTACACGCTTAACGGAACAGATTACAGAAGGAAAAGATGAAAAAGAGGACAATTACTATATCCAAATAGATGAAAAATAGCAAAGTGTAGGGAAAGTGTCAATATCATAATTATGTTACCCAAATGTGACGTGTGCTTCAACAGCTTCTGGCTGACTATAATCTGTAGTCAAGTGCAAAACATCCTCCACAAGATATCCAGAAGTTGAAGTAGCAGCAGAAAGATACAGTACTTGATAGGGACAAGCGCTTTGGTTAAGAGAAAGGCATTCACGATTTTGGTCACACAAACTGCTGTTACAGGGAACAGTTTTGCTTGTCAATGATGCATTAGGATGGTAAATGTTCAGATCCACCTGTCACAACATGAGCTTTTTTAGGAAGAAATTAGAAAAGAGCACTTGTACATAAGAAGTTGTATATTTTAAGCCAGAAAGCCTCAGAAATGTAATCATATCAAGATTCTGTGGAACATAAGTTTTAAAAGATACAAGTTTAAAGGCAACTTGGAACAAATGTAGTATCTAGTTGAAGGGGGATGCGAAGTTAATCGCGCATTGCTTATCTTGCTAACTGTTTTGAACTGGGGTCAGATATAGTAGATCATTCCATGGTTGTTAACAACAATTAAATCCCTATTCCTGTATCTTATGATACAGACTCCCCCAAATGAATAATTGCATAGCTAACTGGTTCCCTGATTTCAGAAAAGAACCTTACAAGACTACACAAAGTATCGTTTTGGCAACTCAAATTTAGACCACTATTCATGTTTTCATTCTTCCACAAATAACACCCTCACTCTCCATAGTAGTTTGTGTAAATAGCAAGATCTATGAAAAATCACCAGGTTTGGTTCTAAAATATAAAAGTCTACGACAATCTATCATATTATGAAGGTGAATTTGATTATGTCTGTACAATTGGAGCTAAATATGGATTAATAATCGCTTTCTCCATGAATTACATACTTCAAAGATATCTCTTAAACCAAACATATGAAAATACAAATTGAAACAAGGACAATCTTTGCAAGGGGAAAACGGATTTGAATCGATAACAACGACTAACTCAACTTACATCTCCGGTAGTAGTTTGCAACGAACGGGCGCAGCTGACACAATCGCAGGGTACCCAAAATAGGTCACTTCCAGTATCGAGTGCCACAAAAAATGTGACACTCGGTGTCCCCAAGGAAACACGGGCGTAATGCAAACTGAAAAAAGAAGAAGAAAAGAGACAGCAATTACTCATTCCTACTGCGAAAGCATGAAACTTAGAAAACTAAGCTTCAAATTGTATGAAACGATAAAGTTAAAGGATCCAGAAGAGGATAAAGAATTAGGAAGCAGGGGCATACAATCCCAAAGAGGTGATCAAATGAGTTATATTTCCTTTGACAAAAGTAAGAATCGGATCGTTGCTGCTGGATTTGGCAAGTCTACGGCCATGAAGAAACTGGTCTCGATGGGCCAAGGCACTATAGTAACCAAAACTTCCCTTCTCCGGCAAGTTGTCAACTGGAAAAACTTGTCTAACTTGATCGGAAAACCTGTGGTGAACATCGAAGCTGAAGGTCCTTTGACCATAACAGCTCTCCAAACTGAAGTCGAGGATCAAAATAAACAATAACAGAAGAAGAACTTGAAACTTACAGCTACAAGAACAAGTAGAGGCCATGGATTTTAATGATAGAGGTAATAACTCCTCTTGGCTCTTAGAAGAAGAATCTGATTTTCAGATACTCGAAGAATTTACTTATTCATGTATACTTTTATTTATTAGGGTTGAGATTTGAGAAAGAGAATTCAGAAACGATAAAGAAGAGAACGAAGACTCGGAGAAAGTTCTCAGTATCACTGGGAGACTCAGATAAGACTTGTGCCGAGTCTTTGACGTATGTCAGTTTCACTACTTAATTCGAGTCTTTCCTCTTCAAAGTGCAGAAGACGGAACTCAGTGTTCTAAAGTCGCGACTTGGAGTCCCGGTCGCCATCACCCCTCCCTCTCTCCCCCCGTGTCGGTTACAAAATCCACATTCGTTTTTCCGGTAGAAATGCGCTTTTTTATATTATAGTGGATGGGACATTACGCATGTCTGGACCAAAGTCGAAAGCACAACCTTTAATGGTCAGAAGATGGAACCATCAAGTAGCATAAGTAAGAAGGAACTCAACAGTCATGAAAAGAAACATGTTCTTTATATGAAGAAACTGTAACTCCGACTCCGAAATAGGGGGAAAAAATCCTATGATTGAATGGCCACTATGAAGGATTATGAACAAATCAGACAATAGCGGTAAACGGTAAACCTTATATAAACTAAGCCAAAGATATGTGGTGATCCATTGCTAACTTAACATTCGGATGTGGCATTTTGACCTTGAAGTCGGCCTACGTCTAACCTTATTTTGTAAGCAAGCATTGAAGAATTTGAGTGCTAATAAGTTTTTTGACGCATCAATCATCAATACTAAGAAGTGTTGGTTTGACCACTAGAGCAACTTTGCATTTCTAAAGTATAAAATCTATATTCACATGATCTATCCATCTTAAGTAAGAGCAATGCAAGTCCTACACTCATGTAAGTGGGAAATTACTTCAGTATTGTGGTAGTATTGTGCAGTATACGGTTCAAATTGAAACTTTTAGTAGAGACGAAGTCTTGACCACTCGTTTCATGTAAATGATTTTTTGAGTAAAATTTAACTGCAACACCACAAATTTCGACCACAACACCTGAGTAGAGCTCAAATAAATGAAGACGATCGGAAACACTACACACTTTTACCTAATTACTGCAATTCTCAAAATTTTCTTTTTCGCCAAAGTCAACCTTCAAATCAAGCTACACTTAAGTCCTCAACATGCTGTTACCCAAAAAAAAAAAAAAAACTTTAACAAGCGCCGCTTCGTGCCGTCCGATAACAGAACGTGCTATAGTAGTTGGTCCGTTATTAATTTGGAAAATTTGCAGCACCAACTACCCCCTTCCCCAAGTTACCTTTTAAATTAATATCTGAGTTGTTTTTTTTTTTTTTTTTTTTAAACTACATTTCATTCAACTGAAACAAAAGGAGATATATCCAAACTACAAAGTCTGGAAATTCAGGTAGTGGAAATAGGCCAGTCAAACCTCCCGGTGTAGAGCAGATCGACGTTTGTAAGCCTTCCGTTGAGAGAGTCGTTGACTACGCTTGTTAGTCTCCCTTGGAGAGAAAATAAATTTGCAACCTACAAATTTTCTAGCTAAGTACTTAATATCCTATTTCAAATTGTCCACACAAATAGGGGTTTGAATCTTGTCTTCAAGAACATTGTAAAGTTGCAAACAATCGATCTAAGCTTCAATCATCTCGAACCCCTCAGCCACACACTGAAGTAATCCTTCTCTTAGCGCTAGAGCTTCTCCTTCAAGCACCTCGATGAAGCAGAAAGTCAAAATATATTAAATCAACCTTATTCGTTAGAAAACAACGTTAAATGCTGATGTAAGTTGAATATTTTTAGAAGACAATAATGAACTTAGAATGAAAAATTCACACTTGATTCTTTTTTTCTTATTTTTTTTATTATCTTCGATTTCTTTCTTTCCTAATTATAAATTTTCATAAAGTTTGAGAGATAATGTACCTTAAAAAATATATTTAAACTTAAAATAAAATATAATATTATAAATAGATAAATAAAAACTGACGTTTAATGATGTTATTAATAAAGGGGTTTTTCTTATATATTAATAATAACTCAAAAGATGACACTGGGAATTTCTTATTAATTAAAACTAATTCTCATTTAGATTTTTTGGAGCTTTCAAACTACCCCATTTTAATAATCACTATAAGGGACAGCAGTTGGTCGTTACCGTGGTTTCCTTCCTCAACAAAGGAGGTGGATCGTTGCCATTTAGATGTGAAATTAGGGTTAGCTGAATTTACCGAAGATCAATGCCTTATAGCATGAAATCAATAATTTAAATTTTCTTGGGACCATAGACAAAGTCTGGCTATATATTTAAATATATATTTATCTTACCACCTAGATCAACTATATATATAATGGAGAAATGTGGAGAAGTTGAAAACACAGATCATGATAGAATTATATGAACTGTATTTCTTTTATTTGGCTGAATAATATGAATCATATGTCAACAGCAAAACCACATGATGTAAGTTGCATACTTTTAAAGGACAATAATAACTTTGAACCTAAATCCCATGCTCGATTCAATTTTTCGTCTTCTTCTTCTGTTTGTGATTTTTACTCTTCCACTATAAATTCTCACAAAATTTGGGAGATATGCGTCATAAAAAGTGTTTTTAAACTTAAGATATAAGATAATATTGAAAACTGATAAGAAAAAACTAACGACTAACAGAATTAGTAAAATAAGGGGTCATTTTGATAAATTGAATAACTCAAGAGTTGATATTAATATAAGCGACAACTCAAAAGATGATGCTAAAAAAATTATTTATTAATTAAAACTAATTCCCATTTAGATTTTTTTTCTGAAGTTTCAAAGTACCCACTTTCAATAATCACCATTAAGGGACAGGTTGGTGTTTTCCTCCCTCAACAAAGGAAGTGGATCATTGCCATTTTGATGTGAAATTAGGGTTATCTCAATTAACAAAAGATAATTGCCTCATAGTATGAAATTAATAATTTAAATTTTTTTAGGACTAGAGGCAAAACATTGTTATATATTTAGAACAAATTGCACTGGCACCTCAAAATGGAGGTTTTAAAGCATTGACATCCACCGTATTTTTGTTTAAAAAACACATAGGTCATATTTTGTTAAAATGATTAGTTATATTATCGTAAATACTATTACACCTTTCCAATAAATCTTTTTCTCATTTACACAAAAAAAAAAAGAAAAAAAAAAAAAAAAAAGACATTCTTCCGTCTACAAAGGTTATTTGATGAAGACATTGTCATTGGATTTTTTATTTTTTTCCTTCAAATATTGTAAGGGTATTTTTGGAATAAAAAAAACAACGGGTTAATTATTTTACTATTAGAATGGACTTATGTGTTTAATGAATTGGGGTTGTGGTGCCAGTACAATTTGCTCATATATTTATATGATATATTTATAAAATCTAGATCAAATTATATAAAACAAGGAAAAAAAGAAGTAGATGAGATAGACCATGATAGAAGTGTATGAACTATCTCTTCTACTTGGTTGAATAGAATCATATGTCAAAAGCAAAAATCACTTAGCAAATTAGATCAGCAATGCTGCTGCTGCTGCTTTTTTTCAACCTATGGATGATGTTGATGATGTTGACATCGAACCGTTTGCATGAAAATGTTGCGTGTTGTGTTAAGTTACTTCAAAACTGGCGATCGAAAGGGATATAGAGTCATCATTGAAGTTGAGCCAATGACTTCAACCAGATTGATTACCTGCTCCATGGGTGACCTTCTCAATTTCATGCTTTTCTTTTCTTTTAAAGCTACCAAACAGGATGGGCTGATTCCTCTCCTCCTTAGGCGCCTGAATTCTTGGCTATTCAAATCATGGAAGCTTTCTTCCCGTTCACTTCACCCTCTAATGCCGGAAAACGTAGTTGGAGATTTGCCAGTGAAAAAAGAAATAACAAGACCACCATTAAGGAAAAATCATGAGCTGTAAAGACTTTTTTTTATGGCCAAGAGATGTAAAGAGTTAAACCTAGGAACAAGTCCTTTGCCACGAGGCATCTGTTAGTTAGTTGTCCTTGTCAAGGGCGACGATAAGTAATCAGTTAAAATCGCCCACTAGCAGAAAAAAGTAATTTAGTCAACGCTGCCATCATCTTAGGAATTGTGACAATTGATTCTTCTTCTTTAGACTGGTTTTTACTTTCTCTTTGGTTTTTTGTACCAAATTGCTTGTGTAGTACGGTTGATTCTCTCCGTCACTATACATGAAACTATGAAAGTACCGTCTCAGCAGGGATTATCTCCAGCAAAACGCACGAGCCTTGTTCCTCCATTCTCACCAAATTGCTTTGCTCATGTGCATTAACGTCAAGTAGCGATTTCGGACCGTCATTTCAATGGTCAAGATCAAAATTTCAACCGACAACCCATGGCGTTTGGCTCATGCTTCACCTTGTGTTGCCCAACGGACATAGAATCCACTCAAGTCTAAGGAGGTCGCCGTAGGGTGTGAAAGCAATAATTTTGCTTGGGTCATGCGCACATCAAGCCAAAATTTCGACCGTCCGATCCAAAATTCCGATCTGACCTCCCGAAATGCTTGGCTTGATGGTCATGCACATTTAGTGCGCATGACCTAAGTAAGGTCCTAAAAGCAACGCCCCCATAGCCTGTAGAAGATCCATAATTCTTTAGGGTCCATGAATAATGTGGTTTAAAGTTTTTAAGCACTCTTATAACAGAACATTGTATGTATTTTACAAAAAAAAAAAAAAAAAACATTGTATGTAATTATTTTTGAAAAGAATATAAACAAAGCCTCACATTGAGGTGAACCGGAATAAATCCGTGTCTCTTTTTTCCTTGATTTCTATTCGATTGTGTGTGATTGATCGCTTTAATTCTAACATTTTTTAATATTTTTCTACTATACATTTAAGAATGAAATCCACCTCTAAAATCAAAATAAAGATCCCAGTAACCCCTTGTAAACATCACCCTAGAGATGTATAAAGAGAGTAGAGACTTCTACTTGACGGATAGAGAATCCAATCTGCTTAAAGAAAACAATATCTGGGATTTCCTTACTCTCTCACACAGGACCTCCCAAATGACTAGACTGGAACCACCACAGCCGATTTATCTCCTCACAGGCAACAAATTTTTGCCGTGTCTAAGAGATTACAATTTACAAGTAAAGATCATCCAGACCTCCCACACCCTGGGGGCCGACTTGATGAGCAAAAACCAAAGCACCTAGCCTGTGGCAGAAAGGAAAAGAGCAGCAGTAACAAGATCATGAAAGTTGGAATTTCACTTACAAATTCAATTACCTTCTTTCTTCTCAGTGTGGCCACACATTGCTGGTTTCGTTTGAATATATTTACAGACGTGGTAATTGTGACAATCAATAAAGAGAATACAAGAAGAGCAATGGAAGAAGAAAAATAGAGGGAGGTCAGGGAAATATTGCAGTGGAAGTTTCTTACTTTTGGGCTAACCTGGGCCTGATCTTTGTTAATACCTCAGACAAGGGTTTACTAGTATGTACTGTAGAAGGCTCCTAGAACTTCAAAGAATGATTAAGAAATCATACATAAAAATAAGGATAAAATGTAAAGAACACTGAAAAGTTTGTAGTCTGGATGCGATGTGCAGCTTGGGGAAGGTGGTGGCTCCACTGTAATCTGGGAAATGTTCCTTCTCCCCTTTGTTGCTTCCGGAGAGTAATCACCAGGAATCACTGCAACTGCTGGAGGGACGTTAGTTGAATTTGGTGGCTTTACTGGAAAAGTATTGGAATACTCGATGTCATAACCTGAAGCAAACAAAACATCGTTATAATTAAATTCTGTCAGTAGGCATTGAGAAAAAAATGTATGCAAAAGTAGAATGACACTGACAGTCGAACTTCTTCCAGCCCAAGACAAATCTCTCTCGATCAAATACTATCCTGTAGCCAGTCATGAAGTTCTCTGCATGGGTCAATAAAAGAATGTCAACCACCATCCCACCCAATTGTTTCACCATTAAATCATCAGATTAATTTCTTTTGGTTGAAAAATAGAAAGCCACTTTTGAATGAAAGTAAGTAAACATTTATGACCTCATCTCCTCCCCCCACAAATCAATAAATAAATTGTCACAAGGGCATCAACTGGGTTTTGTTCTTATCTTATGGTATAATGTAATTTATGCACAAGGACCATAATTTATATGAAAGCTTGTAAGAGATGCATAAACACAAGTATACCTCAATGGAAATAACGTTGTTTTGGCCACTAGAACGTAATGGTAGGCACATGGAAGATACCATAACATGCTTCTGAAGGCAGATGATCTATGCTCCTCACTAATGCATTCTCAGATTTTTAGGAGATCAACTAGGAGCCGTAGTTGTCAAAGTGACAAGGCAAGGCAAGGTGATAGAGGACAATGAAAACCAAGGTGACACCAAGCAAGGCAACAAGGTGTCACCTAGGCGACAATAGGACGCCTAGGTGTTGCCTAGATGACAGCTTGACAACTATGCTAGGAGCTAATAAGTCAAGATCTGCTCTTGAATTTGTAGATTGAAGATTCAGACTTTGAGTTTTCTGTCAAAATTATGGTTAGGGTTAGTGTTTGAGATGTTATAGGATGTGGGTGTAGCAGAAGCTATCATAGAGGATTTGGTAAAGTTTTGATGGCCAAAACTTGCTCAAGGTAAGGAAACTGCAAATCAAGGTCAGGGTTTCATACGGTATTCCATGGAGATTTGAGGGTTGAGAGGGAGGATGAGGCTAGTGCTTGGGTCAAGTTCTCCTGGTGTAGGGGACGCATATTCAATCCAAGTTTGGAATGCTTTGGATAGTTATTTTGTGCTGTGGAATTTTGGGTCTCAAGCATGTCTAGCAGAGATGGATGGACTTCTAGGTTGAGATGGTGGGAACGTTGGATGAATTTGTGAATAATGGTGAAATAAGGGAGACGTTAGGAAATGGTTGGGGTGTGTTTAGTTGAATATTTTGTTAGTTTTTCTTTTTTCTCGGCAATGGATGGTTTCCAGATATCAATGGGAAAATCAGGTATTGGGTGCTTTGGAAGGATTAGGAGAAGATTGGATATTGATGGAATGGATCAAACTTACAGAAACTTCCAGGAAGCCTAAATTCCTGGACAAGGATCAAATATAGAGAATGAACTTGAAGGAAAGCTTCAACTGGAACTTGATAGGAAAGCTTCACACCACAAGGACTTGACTAGGCCTCACAAAATCAAGTGCCACCAACCACCTGGCTTTAAACCGCAAGGTGCATAATTGGATCAAAACCAATCCCACCAGCTTTACAATTTCTTGTTACCAGAACTACAAACTTTGGCCTCAGAACTGAATCATTTCCCTATATCTGAAAAGAACTTTTGGATACAAGGATGACTAGTTTTGCTTGTGCAAAATACTCAAAAGTAGACTCTCACATTAAAAAACGACGGCCTAACCCAATCCTTAACCTAGAAAAGCGAATGCAAAGTCTGTAGAGAAAAGAAGGATGTCAAGTGAATATGTGGATATAATTAAAGATGGGGAAAACTACATCCTGGAGTCCCTGGAACTTCATCTATCCATTAATCCCTTGTGTTTCTAAAGATTCTTACAGACATACCCTTACTGTCTGACGCCATATCACTAGGTTGAACTAAAATGCTATGCTTTGGAGGTCCAAACTGAAAAAGTAATGCACTAGGTATTGAACCATCTTCTGTTCAACCATCATTGATTACCACAAATCAGAATGGTTGTTATTGTATGTGTGCATCTGTCTGTTCCATAGGCCACATTTTCTGATGCAGGATAATCCCCAATGATGGTTCCCTATCTAACTTCTTCCCACAAGAGAGCAGTGGCCAAGGGAGGATCAGAGATCTTTGGGACTCTTCAGATCAAACTCAAGTGTCTGTTTTACTCGCTTTGATTCTCAAAGATACTTTTCTAGATTGTTCTTCGGTTAATGTATGCATTTGGCAAGGATCTTCTAACTCATACTTCTTTCTCTGATAAGAAATCAATCAGGAAGCGAACTTTCAAAGTTTGTGCAGAAAATTGAGTTCCATTTCGAGTTAAAATCTAGGGCTCTCTTAGTTGGAATTGTGGTAAACTTTGGCAAAGTACAAACCATACCAATATGCTCCATTTGATTTGATATTTGGAGAGTTAGTTTCTCTACCAGGGATGACTCTAGATCCTTTGTAAACACTTCATTTAGTTGAGACTTATCTAAGAAATAAATTGTTTTGTCCCTGCTGGCCAGTGGCTTTGCAAAGCGGAGATAATTCACTGGACTTCAATGGTATTCCTATGTCATACTTAGGCCTGCAGACTTTTTCTACAAGGACCATTTGCTAACTTCTGGTTCCCTAAGTTCCACAAATATGTGTGGAGGACTATCATGACTGTTGTTATGAGATGGTTACAGTTCATCCAGTGGCAAATTTTAGGAGCTACTTGTCACATTTTATCGGATCATTCGAGTAGACACATCTGCAGACTAATCATGGCTTTGTTCATCTCTGGCTGCACAGTTAATTACGCTCTTTTTTCTCATCTCTCCTTTTCACATAAGCAAGCAACCAATATTAAACAGCCAAGAAACATAATTATGTAGCTTATCCCATAAAAGAAAACATATTCATGTATTACTCAGACAAAAATACTTACGCCCAATTATGTTCATGTCATCACTCTTGACAACAGCCAAACAATAGACAAGTTCAGCCTGCAAAATATTAAAGACAAAATCAAATCAAGTTGCAGGATGTAAGACTATTCTCACATAATCAAAATCTTACCCGAGTAGAGATGATAATTATAGGATCATACACAGGAAACCGACCCCCGCCTTTCATGGTTAGGCTCATGCTAGGTATCAAACTACTATTTGCACCAGGACTGCATACAAAAATGAGAAAAATTAACCTTGAGTTTGAATGTTTCCTATGATAATACAAGCAGATTTGAGCCAAAGTGACCTCATGTCATAACAATATTCAAAAGGGATTCTTGGATCTGGTGGACGACGTCTGTCTTTTGACTGTGAATCAAACTGCAACAAGCAAAGAAGGTCACCATCAACAATTTAAACCATCAAATCACTACATAAATCACTTTCACCCTTTTTAGTACTTACATTCTCAGAGAGCCGTGTATATGCAGGATCGACAAGGTAGGTAAAGGAAGTACCAGAATCGAAAAGTGCACTAAAATCAGTATCTATCAGACTTGTCCCCACACGCATTTGAGTTACACTGATATTATACATTGGTCTGGCACAATATACAGCTGTTATGCTTTCTTATCAAAATCTATAACCAAGAAAAGGGTTGCACAAGCAACCAAAGTGAAAAGAATGATCACTCACTGATATTGGTCAAGATTGAAATCAGTTTCTTCTTGGTCAGGGCTGCCCTTGTCTCCAAAGCTAATCCTTCCAACTCCATCACGTCCAAAACACATAGAGAAAGAATCGTCTATAAGGCCTTCTTTGGACAAAATGCTAGGAACAGAAACCTTCTCCATTCCAAGCCCAAACAAACCATTGGGTGCCGCAACATCAAGAAAGGAACCAGTCTGGACCTGCCCACACCTGCAACAAGCAATCACTATTAGAAGATTAACAAGTATTAGCATTGGGATGTACAAACCAAGTTCCCACTGTATACAAGGGGATCCAATACAGAAGAACAAATATCTTTTGGTTCTTACTCCGTTGACATACTCCACCAGTCCATGATCATGTTTCTAATTTGAGTTTACCCAAAAGAGTTTCTTTTCTTTTTTGGGCTGAGACCATCAGAGTGTGTTTGTTTGATGGAAAAAAGGGATTACATAGTTCAATGAGTGGGACCCATGTTACATGTGGTGAGGGGGCATAAAAGGAAAGGGAAGTAAAGAAATTAATGGGAAAAGTGAAGGTTGTAGGCTCCACTATCATAAATTATGCTTTCCTCTCCTTCCCACAAGGTTTTCCCATTTTCAGTGGGACTTCTTAAGGCATGGGGTAGGGAAATTCCATTGCAAACTCAGTACTCAGTAGACAACCTCCTTAGTTTATGGAAGCTTGTCTCTTCATTCTCCCATCCCCACTTAACAAAACAGACTTACATTTGGATATTTTGTAGGCAAATGTACATTTATTCCACCCATTTTTACGGTTTTCCTCATTTAGCCACCAAACAACACACCCAAAAGGAATAGCAGAGCTCTGATGATATGCATAGACCGAAAAAAAAATGTTCTTTAGGACCAAAAAAAACTCAACTATGAACACTATTAAGCAGAATCAGTTGAAATGATTCACTCAGACCATAGAATCACATTTTCTATATTAAGCTTATCCAGAAAATACAGAAGAGTGAAGCAGTATCCATCCCTACAGGCTAAATGCTAAATACACACCCAAAAATTATTGCAGCATCAACAACTTGTGGAGAACTATCCTCTGTTTTCAAGTGCAGAATATCCTCCATTAGAATGCCTGAAGTTGAGGTATCGACTGAAACATATGAAATAACATATGGGCAATCACTGGACGTTCCAAGGCATCTACTTCTTTGAGCGCATAAAATGTTGTTGCATGCTACTTTTTTTCGTGTTGATGATTCATCAGGATTATAGGGATTAACCTCAATATCCTGCCACATGAAAAGATTTTCTTCAGATCTATGACTAAATAAAAAAAGGAGGGACTTGGGGGGAAAGGTGGGGGAACTATTTAGAAAGTGAATTCTACCAAAAAATTAATAATAATTCAATGCAGCATTACCAATGAAAAATGAAATACAATTTTTTCTCATTATCCTAGCAGACAGGCTAAGAGGGTTCATGCTTGAAGTTGTAGAGGAGAGAGAAAGCATGACTTTTTTACCCAATCAATTCTGGGAGAACTAACCAGATAATATGTGAATATTGAACAATGCTACATGAATACAGAGGTAGGTGTCCCAGTTCATGTTTATATTGGCTGTGTTTCTAGTTTAGAAGGCACATAATAAAAAGCTGAGTCACATCATCATTATGAGGCAGGGTGTAAGAGTTTCAAGTTAAAACAAAAACTGTAAAGGAAAATATTCGTTTGTTTAAAATTTCTGTCAGGTGGCTAGTATTGTTGTGCAGTTGTCTCAATTTTAAGGGTGGGATGACAGATAGATGTAACAATACAAGGATGGTCCTACTCCAGTTCCAATATCAGGAGGACTCAATAGATCATACAGAACCACCAAAGGAAGCCAGATGGAAGTGTGCATTAAACAGTTAAATTATACATAGTGTGAGATGTTGAGGGCACAATACTAGTCACAACACAGACATGGCGAGCAAAAATTTAACCATGTAGTAATTATTCCCGAACTTACAATTTTTAAAGTTGGAAAGCTAGTTCAAGTTCACAGAGTGACAGGAATTTATTTAAACAACCAAATCAACAGCTATGAACTGTGCAGTTGTTTTTTGGTGAAGAACATGTTCCCTCAAAGCATCATCAACATGATGTGGGAATGAAAATCTATCAGGAGCACAAACAGTTTTTTCAAGTTAGAATAATATGTTTTGATCAGGATTTAGAATGAGCAATGAAAATGCTCATGAAGTTAGCAGAAGATGTTCCCTTCAGCTAATTCATTGAATCTTAAGATACCAAGTATAAATTATACAATCAAGAATACCAACAAAGACTACATACTAAATGACTTGGTTCCCTGCCCTTTCAAATAATAATTTTACTTTCCAGGAAAAAGGAAAAAAAAAATTATACACCTCAATTACATTCTAAAAACATTGCTGGTCCTGGAGACAGTAACATAACCATTGCCTTTACTTGAAAATGTAGACTTCTAGGTCTATTCTCTCAACAAGAATAAGGAATATTTTGAAAATTAAAATGCCTTCAGCGACAAACTTTTAACTTCTAGAATCACTCAAAGAAAAAATGAGAGAGGGGGTTGAGGGAAACAATCATTCCATTGCGCAGTTGTACATCTCAAATGGAAATAGAAAATGACCATTTAACAAATACTTCTCCAACATTCCCATGCTGTCTTTGTCCACAAAATTCTAGTTCCAAAGGAGGACAAACAAGTTATAGAGTTACATAAGCTGAACTACATCCCCAAAATTTTGGCTCCAAAGGAACTTCCGTGTAGCAAATTGTTTGGGCCTAAAAGAAATTTATCTTAGTTGATTATCAAAGTATATCTTTGCAAGGCAAAGGATTTCTATAATTCTAAATGGATGAATCTCTCTTTCTCTTTTAAATGCAAATTGGAGTGTACTTTTTCTTTGTTGGTGATTTTGTGCCAGGTTATGGAAGTATTGAGGAGTAATTTCTATGAGGCCTTAGAGAAGTGTGAGAAATTTTAGGCATCCCATCCACATATAACCTTGTAGTCCAAGCTCCAAGTTTAATACCGAAATTCTGGTGACTGCTGTCATTTTGAGAATCTTTTCAAAACTGAGAAGGTATGATACTTCTAAAAACTACTTGTGTATTGCCTGCTACCTAGGATGAAGTCAGGTCATGTAAGTTACTCTTTACTCCCTCTGTCACATAATGATGGTTAGGCAAAAAATAGCATGACTGTTTAAGGTGGACAATCATAACATTTAAAAATAGCTTCTCTTTTCAATTCTACTCTCCTACTTTTTTACGTCATCTCTTAGATTGCTTTTACAACAAGAGAACAATGGTAAAATTGATGAAAATATTTCCAATTTGAAATATGGACAAACTTAATGAGGTAACCAAAAAGAAGGATTCTCTTTGCAGACAGAGTATTGTTCTTCTCTCTTAGAGTTGTTACTGCAAAAATATAGCTGCAAATACATACAACAAACCCTAATCTACCATTAGGTTAGAATATGAAACTTGTTTTTAACTTCATGGGATTAATCAGTAGAAAGAGAATACTTGTTTTAAACTTCATGGGATTAATCAGTAGAAAGAATTATTCTCTCCATCCAATAGGTTAAATCGTAAAAATATCCCAATTTTCTTATTCACACACCAGCACTGGCAATTTTGTGATCCATACTGGGCAAGTAGAGAGAATTCCATCTTCTACAAAAGACTATCAAAACTCCACATACTGAAGCACACAACTAAAACTTTATTCATTACCACTTAGGGTTTCCCAAAGGAAAGCTTAATGCAAGAGCAGCAGTCAAGGAATTGAAGATTTGAGTATCCAAAAATTAACATTCAGTAAGCATAAGTGTCTTTATGATCAGTTCCTAGTGGGGGGATTTATTTCCAGATCATTATATCAACCAGTCTCCTACCTGATGAATTTCTGAGCTGCAGTTTTTAGATGGAAAAATATAATAGAAATGGCAGATTATCTGGTGAGGACATCAAGAGTTTTGACATACGTCCCAGCAATCTGTTTCAGACTTGCCTCCAAATAAATAAGAAAATCACAAGTAGAGAAAAATTATTGCATTAAAGATCATCAGTACTAGGAAGACTGCAATTTGGTTATGAGGCTCAACTGGTTGACTTCTAGCATGGCTGTAGGTCTCATCCATGTAAACTGAACAATAAAATCTCCTATGCTTATCCAATTTACAGTGATTTCCAATACCCACTGATACTAATCCTGAAACAACAAATCCATGGAAAAGCATAGCAAGACATGCATTCGAGTTTCAATACATAGTTGGATTAAAATAACATACAGATCCGTAATTTGAGCCTGACGAAGTTGCACATTTCCTGCATTCACAAGGGACCCAGAACAGGTCACTCCCAGTATCTAGTGCTACCAGAAACTTCTTAGCCGGCGTCCCCAGTGAAATGGTAGTGTAATGCAAGCTGAACCTCCAACAAAAACAACCAAACATTAGATAAATGCCTGAGTATGAATGCGTGACAGAGACAAGAAAACAGAAAGAAAGTAGGAAAAAGACGCTCACAATCCCAAGGAGCTGATCCGAAGAGTAGAGTTGCCATCGGAGAATGTGAAATGCTGATCGACATCCGTGAGTCTAATACCTCGCATGATTCGATCCCGATCAGCCAAAGCGGAATAGTAATCCACAGTTCCCTTTTCCGGCCAATGGTCGACTAGGACTCCTTTCTCTGCTCTCCCCGTCCATTTCATCACCGTTTCGGAGAATCTGTGATGCATCTTGAAGCTGAAAGTACGTCCATCGCAACCCTGGAACTCACATGTGAAGGCCAAAACCGAGAATGAAACGACAACTAACTCAAAGAAAGAAGTAGTCATGGTTAGACGATTCCGGTGAGGAATCCTTGAGTATTACTACGAAACCTTGAAGCAAATAAATGCATTTGGAAGAAAGAAAGAAAGAAACCCTCTTCTCTCGAGGTTTTAGCAGAGAAAGTGACAGTTGATTGACAAAGCTGTCAAAGATAGAGAGAGAGATCGTCGAATTCGAACAAAGATCGAAGAGAGCCGAATTAGGTAAAAAGCTGTCGGAAGTTGAAAAAACCGGCGTTGAAGGGCGTGAGTTTACTGTGACGGAAAATGGTGGGTCCCTCCCGCCTAATTCCCATGTTGACGGTTGAAAGCCTTGCGAGGGAACTTCCAGATTTTAGATGCGTTTTTTCAACTTTCAAGTTTGAAGACTTAACGGTCGGCGGTTGTACACTGTCAGTCTTGGAATCTTGAGCTCCTCCTACTCCAAGTGAAGAGAAATTCACAAGAGAACGAACGAGCAGAGCCTACACCACCACAAGTTTCGTTTATGCATTTTTATCTTTATGCCACCGACTTTTCGGGTTTAGAAAAAAATAGATTTCGATCCATATCCATATCCAAATCGGATCAACCCGTCTTCCGTATCTATCGGGTTTATTTGCATTTATCATGTGATCCGTTTGTTTTAATTTATAAACCCCGAAATTAAACAAAAATTTCTCAATCTCTTTACCATGAGAAGAACAAAATTCTCACGTTTTTATTTTTGAAATTTTTACTTTTAACTTTTCTGGATATGGGTAACCGTGCAGTGGGAAAGATGAGGAGGATAGTTGGTATTATCAATAATGTTCAACTGCTCAAGAAAACTTAGCTCAAAAGTTAGTAGGTAATTTGTGGGGATAATGACATTGTCCCCTAAACTTGAGCATGTGATTGAGAATTCAGACCTAAAAAATTGAATGATTCAAACATTTTGGCTTTTGAGTAAAATCATGGTTAGCTCGAGATATTAAGCGTAGGTGGAGTAAGTTTTCATGATTGAATGAGAAACATTTATTGTCTTTGTGTTCTTTATCACCAAATTTTGGCTGAAATAGATCATAATTGCAAATTATAAGTTTAATTACCGATTCAATTGAATCTCCATTAAGGCTTAACTACAATGACATCTTTGATCTGGAAAGACTCTCCTGTTACAAGCTATATATGAATGCAAGATAAAGAGACGAGGTGTTAACTACTAGAGTTGGACAACTTGAGCTTCAGAGAGTCCGACACTAAGAAATCAGCAAGGAGGTTGTTGTTCGATCGTCTCGACAAAAAAGTAGTAGACCAAAGAGAATGATGACACCAAAAGTCCAAAACCAACACTTCTGCTACAATCGCAGTTGCATGCCAATCTAGAGAATTGCGAAAACTGACTGTTTAGAGCTTTGAAGACTTCCAAACAATCAGTTGCATGCCCTAACTCTAATTGGTTCTCCTTTTTACTTTTTTGGTAAAATTATTTGGTCCTTTATCTGTGAGGTAGTCTTGGGCATAGTTTTTGTTTTTTATTTTACTCAAATGAATAGTTATGATAGTACTTGGTACAAATTTACATAATCTATTTCTATCTAAAAAGGGTTAAAAAAACCAAAAATAGTTGTCAAACGGATTTTTATTTTTCTATGTGAATCATTTTCAGTTGTTTGTGCAGAGGCTTTTAAAACAAATATGCTTCTAATGTGTATAAATTTGATTAAACCGGTAAATTCGTATTCTTTTATAAAACCTCTTTATCTTCACCATTTATTTTTCTACAAAACCCTCCTTTTAATCTTCTTGAAGACGTTTTCTCTTGCTTAAAAACCAAGAAAGAAATCAAGCTTTCACTATTTCATTATTGATAAACACATAATCACACCATCCAACACTCAATGCAAGAAAATCTCCCATACATCATTTGATGTTGAAAAATACAAGAAAAAGAATTATGAGACAGCAATGGTAGGAATTCAAACATAAGAACAATTTAACTGAAGCTATTGGTGCCCTTGAAAATAAGGGATCATTTCCACTGGTCGTTGTAGAGCTGACAGTGGAGTCTGGAGGTGGAGGAGGAGGTGTTGTGAGATCATTTCCACTGGTCGTTGCAGAGCCACTGGGTTTTTCTGTAGGAGTAGATGTTGGAGAGGAGATAGGTTGGGTCTTTGTGGTACTTGAGGCTTCGTAACCATAACCTGGATTAGGAGAAGCAAACAATATCAAAACAATCTCTTTCACAAGTTAAAAAACACAAAATAATCAATCACATACTGGTACTCACAGTCAGAAGCTTTCCATCCCAAAATTGATCTTTCGCGATCAAATACAATAACGTAATTAGACATGAAGTTCTCTGTGTAAAGAAAATCAAATCATTTTATAAGCTAATTTACCAAAATAATTGAACTTAAGATTAATAATGGATTCCATCAAAACATTTTAGAACAATTGGGTGAAGAATTCCCATTTACGCTAAAGCAACATATATGAGGAGTGATTAAACGAAAGAATGTACACAAAACCCATTAATGTAGACATCAGACATTAAACTCACAGGTTAAAGGAAGCTGAAAACTCTTAATTTTTTTTCTTTCTAAAAGATGGAAATTTCCAGCACATTGGGGGTATATAGCAAAGCTTGAACCGTTGGATAGGAATACTCAATTTATGTGCTTGTATCTGAATTATGTATATGTTTCTCTTTTTCTAACCAAAGTATAATATCAAAACTTGAAGATACCAAAGACTTGTCATCTATAATGTACAGTGATACCTGTGGTCATCCTCATAATCAAACTTGAAAATGATACTATAATACTTACATACTCTTCTTGGTTTATTTAATATGTTACATAAAGAATGATTTATATATTCAAAAATAAAGATCAAGAAAAAAATACTCACGTCCAATTATATTAAAGGCACTAGATCCAGTGTTCTTAAAGACAGCCAAGCAATAATATGTTTTCAGATCCTGTAACATGAACTCAAAAATTATGAATACTCTCGAAGAAGAAAGCAAGATAAGAGAATTTTTACATACAATATCTAATTACCCCGAATATGGGATTAGAAATAGGAAATTGACTTCCACCTAGCATGGTTAGACTTAATTTGGGTATTGTTGAGCTCGAATAAGTCCCACTATATACATTGAAAGAAATCTTAATTAGTGTGTTAATGATCAAAACAACGACAATGTCAACAAACCAAAATTTCAGATAAATAACCTTGCTATATAACAATATTCAAAACCATAATTGGCATTGGGAGGAAGAGGTGTGTCCAGCACCTGTGCATTAAACTGCAATAGAGAACAATATATTTTCACATTAGAAATTAGGATTGTTAGAAATCATAATGAATCTCAACAAGGGTTGCACACTATACTGTTGTAGAAATGTAATTTCTTGTTAATGAAATGTAGATATGAATCAGTACATATATAGGTATAGACAAGTGTACAACAATACAATACACGAGTATACAAAGGATTAGATTGGTGGGGCGCCTATCCTTAACAATTGTAACATTAACTCTGATACCATTTGTTGGAACTTGAATAAAACTCCTTTTTACAAGCTTTTATATTAATCCAAAATTTTTGATAGCCGATATACTTACACTTTTAGTAAGTCGAGTATAGGCTGGATCATTCAAATATGTGAATGATGTACCAGTGTCAAAAATTGCAGCAAAACCAATATGCATGAGATCTGTCCCCACAGTTATTTGAGTTGCATTGACAGTATATTTTGGGCTGAGACACAGAAATTAAAAGGAGAAAACATATTAACTTTGTATTTTAGATCAGGAATTCGATATTATGCCATAAACAAACAAAGAAATGTCCACTCGCCTTAGTTGAGTGTAGAAATTGGGGAAGAATGAAGTTTCAGCTTGGTCAGAGCTACCTGTGTCACCAAAGTTGATTCTTCCAATCCCATCGGATCCAAAGCACATTGAGAAAGAATTTGCAGTGAGGCCTGTGTTTGATAAAATGCTGGGGACAGATAATTTATCCAATCCAAGACCAAACAAACCATCAAAAGGACCACCAGAAAAAAAGTTACCAGTCTGTGACTCACTGCAGCTGCTCAAATCAAAAGCAAGAGGAATCCCATTATGCAAAAAGTGATATGAGCAAGAAAATTCCCTGGAAAAATGTCAATGTTATCAAATAGTAATAAATACCCAAATGTGATTTGCGCACCAACAACTTTTTGCTGACTGTTATCTGTTTCCATGTGAAGGAAATCCTCAACCAAATACCCAGAAGTGGAACTTTGATCAGCATAGGTAAGTTGATAGGGACATTGGCTTTGATCTGAATTACCAATGCATAGGTCTTGTTGTTTACACATATTGCTGTTGCAGGCAACATTTTTGCTCGTGGATGATTCACTAGGAATGTAAGATTTTAGATTCATACCCTGTTACAATAAGGGTTAACAGGGAGAATCTACAAGGAAAAAAAGTGCAGATTTGAATTGATAACAAGAAGGTATTGATTCATTTGACTTACAACTCCAGTATAATCATTCTTCCAGAAGGTGGTGCAGTTGAGGCAATTGCAGGGCACCCAAAATACATCACTTCCGGTGTCAAGTGCTACAAAAAATGAGACACTCGGCGTTCCCAGCGAAACAGTGGTGTAATGCAAACTGAAACAAGAAAAAATTATAAAATCTGCAAGTGGAAAAGCCAATTAGCTTTGCATTAGGTACAAGGAAGAACATACTATCCCCCGTTGGTCATGAGATAGGTTGTATTTCCATCAGCAAATGTGAGAATCTGACTTTTGGAGTTACTGCTGCTGCCGGCAAGTTGATAGCCATGAAATATTGTGTCTCGATGAGCCAAGAGTTTATAGTAGCTGAAACTTCCTTTCTCCGGTAAGTGATCGTGTGGAAAAACTTTTCTGATGGAATCAGAAAACCTGTGGTGAATATCAAAGCCGAAGGTCTGTTTGCCATAGCTGACCTCTGAAACAGAGATGAAAAACAAAATAAACAGATGAACAAGAAGATGGGTGAAATTACTGTTGCCAGAAGAATTGGAAGCCATGCGGTGCATAAATTATGCTGCCGAATGGGATTAATCTTAAAAATTCAATTATAAATACAAGATTGCATTACTTTGAGGGTCAAATGAGAAAAAATGCAGTAACATTGTATGGAATTCTTCAACTGTGTTTGAAGTCAATCGAATATGATAATAGAGAATGCAGAGAAGAAGGTTGTGTGCACGTACATGGACCTGTTGAGCCGTCTTTCAACTCTTACAGTGTTCACAGCCGGCGTTAGTGCTGGTGCATATTCCATTAGTTTATTAAGAGGAAATGATTCAAAATGGCCGAGCTGTCAATATACTCTCTTCATGTTCTCTTGCGATATCCCACAATCCAATGATATTAGACTGAAGCTTGATAAGATCATATCGTTAAGAGTGAAGCTCGATATCTCACTGCAAGCTTCATCTGAGTTTTGTTGTCAATTTTTATCATCTGATATTAGCCCATGAAATGCTTGATGAAATGCAAGATACATTGAACCAAAAACATTTTCAAATGATGTTCGCATTCCAAATCAAAATACAACATAGATTCTTGTCGTTTCACATATGCTGGTATTACAGGGAACATCGTTGGTCGTCAATGATGCACTAGGATCGTAATTGTTTATGTATATAACCTGTAACTGTATGAGTTCAATATGGATAAACTAAAGAAAAACTGCAGATTTGAGTGGATTAGTCAACTTACAGAACCAAAAAAAAAAAATTCTACAAGGTACTGCACAATACTTTCCCCAGTTGTGCATGAGATAGATCATATTTCCATCGGCAAATGTGAGAATATGATTATCGGTGGCATTGCCGCCGCCGCCGGCGAGTCGACGGCCATGAATGATTCGCTCTCGGTGTGGGCTAGCAGTTTATAGTAGCTGAAATTCCTTATCCGGTAAGTGATCGAGTGAAACAAAAAAATGTCTTATGGCATCAGAGAACCTGTGGTGAGCGGTGAGCATCGAAGACGAATGTTTGTTGTCCATGGCTGCTCACTGTAACGGAGGTAACGAACAAAACAGACAATTGGAGTAGAAGAAAAGAAGAAGAAGAAGGGAGAAACTACTGCTTAAGAAGATTAATTCAATTCGTGGCTGCTTGAAACAAGTAAGCAAAACGCTTCCTCCGAATTCCCTTAGATTTTGCGTTGATATCCTTAGGGTGTTAGGTCATTTTGAGTGAAGCTTGGTAACATCATTTGAATCTGTCTTCCACATCTTCCTCCGATACCCAGTGGTGCCTCCGCCCGTCCAATTCCCGAAATTGAAGACTAATCAAACCATTGTAGCCCATGAAATGCTTGATGAAATGCCATATGGATACCGAAGAAACACACATCCAGAAAATGTTTGCGTTCGCAGTTATGGATGCTGAGAATGCATAACAAATAATACCTTCAATAACAAGTGATTCCATCATTGTCTCAAAAATCAGGACAACACCCACCATATCCACCAAATTACTCTCTCATACCCTTCATTGGCTTACATATATAAGGCTACTCCCTGCCTATACCCTTCGTTTCAATTTCTCTCTGATCTTATAAATGTAAACAGGATCATAAATACTAAATCAGCACCCTGTCTAAATTGGTTCTTGGAACTCTTTGAAGACCCTTAACCTGAAAAGGATCATGCCATTTGCATTTCAGCATAAATATTGCAGAGGCCAAATTCTTTTCTAGACACTTGAGGCATATGGAAATAACTTCACAGTCGCCCTAAGAGCTTCCTTTTGAAACAAGTATAGAAAACTTGAGCTTTATACACATCTACATATAGGTCATACCCTCTAATGGTGTGCAACATAAACCAACTCTTTAATTCTTGGTAGTCTTAGGCTTATGGTTGCATAGATTAAGTATTATGCTTTTTATTAAACCAAACATACTTCTGTTTCACAATTACAAGTGCATTTAAATGTAAAGCATTTTCCTAATATGTTATTGGAGATAAATCCAATCAAGAAAATATGCATAGCGTGCACAATATCATCTTCATAAGAAGAAATGTGGAGTTCCATTCCCCGGTTAGTGCTGCGCATTGATCAATGGATCAATGATGCTTCTCCACGCATCGTAGGCCACACTTAAGCCAGAATTGGGTAGTGGAAACCCATTCACAAAGAATGTAGGTGTCCTTGCCACCCCTCTTGAACATCCGTACTACATGCAAAAATTTTGAATTATGAAGAAGAAAATTAAAACAAAGAATAAACCCAAGATATGAAAAAGAAGGGGGTGTCTTTAGATAATTGACAATAAAGTTCTTACCTCGAAGGAAACTTTAGTTGCAAGATCAGTACTGTTGTCATTGAAGCCAGATGCAACCACAGATGATGAGTCAGTCCCAACAGTTTTAGTTACGAACCTTGCAATCAGATCCACAATAGAAGCTCTAGACATATGTTTGGTTTGCTGGTTGTAAAACATCTCCTGATTAACATCCACAGCAACCAGAGTTAGTCTGGATAGAACTGAAAGCATCAATCAAGAAAAAGTTGGAATTTAATCACAGAAATGTCACCAAAATCAGTAAATGAACTTTTGGCAGGTCATCATGGTTTCACAAGGTTGAGTTTCAGAGCACTTCCAATGTATTTTCATAGTTTAGGCAGATTTTAGGCTGTCTTCAGCAATTTTGAGTGTTTCAAAAGTCAGACTTGACTGGATCAGTCATGGCTGGTCATATTTAGCAATTTTAGGCTTTTTAAGTGACTCCGAATGTTCAAAAATTGGAATTGGATCAGTTGAATAAGCCTATTCGATCCTAAGTTATGAGGGCAATCTTTTCAATATGGATGTTACAAAACCTATAACACCATTACTTTCATACACTTAGCTTACTAGTATTGGCATTGCCAGGCGGGGAAAAAACAGATCACTTTGTCCCTACTGAAAAAAGGATAATTTCAAACTTGTAAAGCACCAAACCTGATGTTTGAAGAACTGCTCCAACAAGTCGTATGTAGCAGAGGAATTCAGCTTATTTACAACGTGAAGAGCACGATTAGCAACGAAAGCATTATCATGATAACTGCATTTTCCATAAAACAAATCTATCAGGGCCTTTGGCTTCCAAATCATGTACAGTAGAATGTCTAAAATAACAACATATGTGGACATAGATAAAGATATTAGAACTAGCAGATGTCATAAAACATAATATGGGTTTGGATGAATGGACATTCACAAGGAATCCCAACGGATAACAACAATGATACCTACATTAAGTCACTCTATATGAGAAATTATCAACCATATGCAGCAGGATGAAGTACGAAAACCTAACTAAATAGAGCTCAGCATTTTGTTTTGTAGCTAACAATAGAAATGGTACTCAGAAGACCACCCAGCCTATGGGTAGTCAATACATGGCCAAGCCAGAGTTGCTGGGGGCACCATAGAAGGAAGGACTCTTCCCTGCCTCCACTGCCCATCCTATATACATGAAGTTACTGTACTGGGTATACAGGTGTAAATTTGGAAACCATTCACCGATCATTAGCATTTGATTATCTACTATTGCCCAGTCCAGAGTTTTTGACTTAAGCAACACAGAATCCTTCTCAGAGTCCCCTCTGATCTTCTCTGCTGCTTGGTCCTCTGGTCTTTGATGCACAGGTCTCTCTTCAGGCCCAACAAGAAGCAAAAGCCTATAGAGACAGAGAGACACAGAGAGTGGGGAAGTATATTGTGAATTTTAGAAAAATCTATAAATAAGCCAAACCCCATGTCACCCCTGATCTCTGAGAAGAAGGGAAAGTAAGTTTAGGCAATTAACATCATATCAGAAACTGAATACATGAGATAAAACAAAACTAATCAATTGCTCTCTTAAAAAAAGGACATTAAAACGGAAACTCACGGTAGCGGGAAGGGGTGAACGGTATGTGAAATTCGAGAACCATAGTGGTCAAGAACCCGTTTCAGAGAGGGCCAAGATTCCCTACTATGTGGGCAGACAGGGTCCAAAAAAGTTTCCATCATTATCGTATCCGCATGAGGTAGGCGATTCTTGTAGACGAAGCCATCAAACCTGGCAGGTATCGAGACCTGCGCCTGGATTATCCATGCAGGTAAGTTGCACACAAGAAGTAAAGCTGAAAGTAATATTAGAAGCCCCTGCTTTGGTTTACGAATCGCCATTTCCAGTTGTTCTTCTGCTGCTACTACTGAGAGTTGCTTTGAAGCGTTACTCTAAGCAGACAGTTGAAGACTAAGAATAAACGATAACATTTTAAAGAACACAAAACAAGAAAAATCAGAATGAAACATGCCAACGGCTTGTTTTGAACCACTTACAAGGCGACGGTCGAGATCAAAATTAGATCGAAATTCGATCTCCACCATTCACAGTGCATTTAATGCACAATGCCCGCCAAATGGGTCGTTCTCGCTCTCGGCCACCAAGGCACCAAACACAAGTTGTATTTTTGAGTCTCTCTTCTACCAAATTTGCCCTTCAACCGCTTCAGGTATAGGATCGGAAACCCAAAAGTCCAGGGTTCCACCCGTCAATTACTCTAGCGATATTTATGTTGGTGAATTTTTTCATTTTTTTTATTTAATCCTTAAATTATCTCAGTTTTCTAGTAATTTTTTATTTGATTTTGAGAAGGATTTTTATACACGGTGGTATACCAGTGTAAAATAATTTACATTTAAATTCGTATAAAAGGGTTTTTATAGAATTGTCCAAAATAAAAGACTATATATATACATGCGTTAGAACACGAAACAAAAGACTATACATCCCTACTTATACTAACAAATATCTCATTTTAACTCACCTGGTAGTCCCTTATCTATTTTATTGCGATTCTCACACTAGAAATTAGAAAGTATAGGAACCATACATTATAAAATTTTCCAAACCAACCACATAAAACATAGAAAAGAATAGAATTGTCTTCCACCATTCATTGGACAACTGTCCTTCCGATGAGGTTTTTTTTTTCTTAATATTTTATTTATGGACCAACCCTACATAATATGTGGTTCTAATGCCGCCGGAATGCTTCCCGTCAGGGGAGATGATCCAGACTCCAGTTTAGGATGGTACCTGTCAATTTCATCCTGATGGAATATAATACAACACCTTCCGTGATATATATAATAATAGATTTGGAACTTTTTTTTTTTTTTTTTTGCATAGGGACTAATTGCCAAATCTTGACTTCTACCATATTAATATTTAATAGATGCTTATACTTAATAGCAACTCCTTTCTCAATGTACCTTTCTTTAACAAAGAAAAGGGAAACTTTATATTCGAAACCTTATTTGAATCATCACTCAAAAATTCTCACTTTTGTCTATTACATTAAACCGCAACAAGTAATGGTAGGGTTTACCAAAAAAAAACAACAACTACTAGTACATGTAAGACCCACGTTGATCACATCTTAATTTTATTATTATTCAAATGTAGATTCCATACAAAATTTGTGGCAAAAAAGTGTCAGGGAGCCGTATGTACTCCGACGGAGAGGTGATCTTGATGCATTAGATAAATAAATTAAGGTCGAAGAATAAAAGAAAATTGTATGTACGTTTGCACCACTCTCCTGCGTCAACATAGGCGATTAAGATTCAAAAGTGAAGGAGTTATATGTAAATATAAGACTCTTATTTTATTAAACTTATTTTTAAGTTTTTAAATTTACAAATTATACTCTGTGGATGGAGGAAACTTATTCGTTTCGTATTCGAATACTCTTAGTATGGGTAACTACAGCATGATGAAGCGTTCCGTCAAGATTCATGCGGAGAAGACTATGAATAAAGGATTGAGCACAAATTTTGGGATGGTTTGAGTAAAAATCTTGGCTATTTTTTCTGAGTTTTTATGCTGTTGAGAAACAACACGTAAAGCATTGACATCCCAAACCTGATTATTCTCGTCTTTCATCTTTTCTTCTTTTTCTTCCTCCCAAGTACATCTTTTACCATTCAAGCTGCTGTTGAAGGAGATCTTCAACAATTTTTTCTTGAACCATCCCCAATCTCAAATGTTTTGGAAATTCTCTAAACCATAAACTGTAGCTTCTCCTCTGGCTCGGGAATCGATCTACTAACCGTAAAACTGACGCTTACCCTCCGTGTGAAGGTTTGCAGGTGGCGATCGTGGTGGAACGACCAGGAAGTGGAGTGGAAAAGCACAGAAGGTTTGGGAATTTAGGAATTGGGTGGATAGATTCAAGGACTTTATTTTATAAATTTAATAACTTTTAAATCTTTAGATGTAAAATTATTTTTTATATTTACATATATATCCCACACTTTTTTTATTGTCGTTTTGATTTAATTTGATTATGTGGTCAAATCCTAACTATAGGCAGCAATGAACAACTACTGTTGCAAATAAAAATCCTCTACATTTGAGACTTCAGCGGCTTAATTCTTTTTTAGACACTTAGCGTGTTCACATTCACACATTCACTTTAAGAGTCGAGAGCACTTTGTGCATCCTTGATGGCGGTTGACCACAAATTACAGGGGGCCAAATGATTAGGTGATGGGATTTATTTTTTTATATATTTTATTTTTTTTACTTGTGGGGCCTACAAAATTTGTGGTTGTAAAGCCCTGTGCTCCGGTCATTGGAGATGATCCACATTCCCCTAAGAGCTTCCGTTTGAAACAAGTATAGACAAATTGACCACTATACAAATCTAATACAGTCTTTTGGTGTGCAGGATAAACCAAGAGTTTATTTCTTGTTATTAATAGGCTTATGGTTCCATATATGAAGTATAACGTTTTTTAATTTTTTGATAGAAAGTATAACGCCTTTTATTAAACCAAACATACGTGTAGTTCACAATTACAAGTGCATTTAGATGTAAAGCATCTTCCTAGCATGTTATTGGAGATAAAATCCAATCAAGAAAATCTACATAGCTTTAAGAAGAAATGTAGAGTTCAATTCCCCGATTAGTGGCTTAGCGCTGTGCATTGATCTGACGATTGTAGTCTAGACTTGGGCCAGAATTGGGTGCCCAATTCTCCACCCCTTGTAGTCTAGACTTGGGCACTGGAAATCCATTCACAAAGAACATAGGTGTCCCTCTTTGAATTGGTTCTTGGAACTCTTTGAAGACCCTTAACCTGAAAAGGATCATGCCATTTGCATTTCAGCATAAATATTTCAGAGGCCAAATTCTTTTCTAGACCCTTGAGGCATATGGAAAGTTCTCCACAGTCGCCCTAAGAGCTTCCGTTTGAAACAAGTATAGAAAGATTGAGCATTATACACATCTACCTATAGGTCATACACTCTAATGGTGTGCAGCATAAACCAAGTCTTTAATTCTTGGTAGTCTTAGGCTTATGGTTGCATATATGAAGTATTATGCTTTTTATTAAACCAAACATACTTCTGTTTCATAATTACAAGTGCATTTAGATGTAAAGCATTTTCCTGGTATGTCATTGGAGATAAAATCCAATCAAGAAGAGATGCATAGCATGCATCATGTCATCTTCATAAGAAGAAATGTGGAGTTCTATTCCCCTGTTGGTGCTTCGCATTGATCAGCGGATCGATGATGCTTCTCCACGCATTGTAGTCCACACTTGAGCCAGAATTGGGTAGTGGAAACCCATTCACAAAGAATGAAGGTGTCCCTGCCACCCCTCTTGAACATCCGTACTACATGCAAAAATTTTGAATTATGAAGAAGAAAATTAAAACAAAGAATAAGACCAACATATGAAAAAGAAGGATAGTGTCTTTAGATAATTGACAATAAAGCTCCTACCTTGAAGGAAACTCTAGTTGCAAGATCAGTACTGCTGTCATTGAAGCCAGATGCAACCACAGATGATGAGTCAGTCCCAACAGTTTTAGTTACGAACCTTGCAATCAGATCCACAACAGAAGCTCTAGACATATGTTTGGTTTGCTGGTTGTAAAACGTCTCCTGATTAACATCCACAGCAACCAGAGTTAGTTAAGCACAAGTCGGAATTTAATCACAGAAATGTCACCAAAATCAATAAATGAATTTTTGGCAGGTCATCATGGTTTCACAAGGTTCAGTTCCAGAGCACTTTCAATGTTTTTTCATATTTTACGCAGATTTAGGCTGTCTTCAGCAATTTTGAATGTTTCAAAAGTCAGATTTGACTGGATCAGTCATGGCTGATCATATTTAGCAATTTTAGGCTTATTGAGTAACTCCCAATGTTCAAAAATTCGAATTGGATCAGTTGAATAAGCCTATTCGACCCTAAATTCTGATCCTCATAACTTTGGCAATCTTTTAAATATGGATGTTACACAAAACCTATAACACGATTACTTTCATACTCTTAGCTTTCTAGTATTGGCATTGCCGGGCAGGGAAAAAACAGATCACTTTGTCCCTACTGAAAAAAGGGTAATTTCAAACTCGTAGAGCACCAAACCTGATGCTTGAAGAACTGCTCCAACAAGTCGTATGTAGCAGAGGCATTCAGCTTATTTACAATGTGAAGAGCACGACTAGCAACGAAAGCATTATCATGATAACTGCATTTTCCATAAAACAAATATATCAGGGCCTTCGGCTTTAGAATGTCTAAAATAACAACATATGTGGTCATAGATAAAGATATTAGAAATAGCAGATGTTGTCAGTGGATATAAAATACAATGGGTTTGGATTGAATGGACATTCACATGGAATCCCATGGATCACAACAGTGATACCTACATTAAGAGTTACACTCTATATGAGAAAAATAAGTGTGTACATTATCAACCATATGCAGCTGGATGAAGTAACAAAAGCTAGCTAAATAAAGCCTCAGCAATTTGTTCTGTAGCTAACAAGATAAATGGTACTCAGAAGACCACCCAGCCTATGGGGTAGTCAATACATGGCCAAGCCAGAGGTGCTGGGGCACCATAGAAGGAAGGACTCTCCCCTGCCTCCACTGCCCATCCTATATACATGAAGTTACTGTACTGGGTATACGGGTGGAAATTTGGAAACCATTAACCGATCATTAGCATTTGATCATCTAAACTGTTTCCTCATTCCCCAGCTCATACTACTATTGCCCAGTCCAGAGTTTTTGACTAAAGCAACACAGAATCCTTCTCAGAGTCCTCTCTGATCTGCTCTGCTGCTTGGTCCTCTGGTCTTTGATGCACAGGTCTCTCTTCAGGCCCAACAAGAAAGCAAAAGCCTATAGAGACAGAGAGAGTGGGGAAATATATTGTGAATTTTAGAAAAATCTATAAATAAGCCAAACCCCATGTCGCCCCTGATCTCTGAGAAGAAGGGAAAGTAAGTTTTAGGCAATTAATATCATATCAGATAGGCAATTAATATCATATCAGAAACTGAATCGATGAGATAAAACAAAGCTATTCAATTACTCTTCTATAAGAAAGACATTAAAACGGAAACTCACGGTAGCGCGAAGGGGTGGACGACATGTGAAATTCGAGAACCATAGTGGTCCAGAACCCGCTTCAGAGGGGGCCAAGAGTCCCTACTATCTGGGCAGACAGGGTCGAAGAATGTTTCGATCATTATCGTATCCGCATGAGGTAGCCGATTCTTGTAGACGAAGCCATCAAACCTTGCAGGGATCGATAACTGCGCTTGGATTATCCATGCAGGTAAGTTGCACACAAGAAGTAAAGCTGAAAGTAATATTAGAAGCCCCTGTTTTGGTTTATGAATCGCCATTTCCAATTGTTCTTCTGCTGCTACTAAGAATTGCTTTGAAGCGTTACTCTAAACAGACAGTTGAAGACTTAAAACTATAACATTTTAAAGAACACGCAACCAGACGCAAACATGCCAATGGGTCGCTCTCGGCCACCAACACAAGTTGTATTTTTAGCTTCTTTTCTGCCAAAATTGCCCTTCAACCGCTTCAGGTATAAGGCCGGAAACCCAAAATTCCAGGGGTTCCACCGGTCAATTGCTCTAGCGAATATTTATCATTTATGTTGGTGCATCTTTTTCCCACTACGATTCCCACTACTTTATGCAATTTTCTATATTTTTTATTTAGAACTGCAACATGTGGTAGTTAATTAGTAAATGATTATAATTAAAATCTAATTAAAAATTCAATCTAATAAATTCTTTAATTTTCTCTCTCCTTTTTTCTTAAGACTTAATTTTAAAAATTTATTAGATTCAGTTCCTAATCTTAAATATGAATTACAGAATTGTAGAGGATGTGAACCTCTTTTTCATCTTTTTTTATTTAATCCTTAAAATATCTCAATTTTCTTGTAATTTTTTATTTCAATTTGAGGAGAGAATTTTTATATATAGCAGTGTAAAAATAATTTACATTTAAAATATATAAAAAAGTGTTTTTATAGAATTATCTTTATATATATATATATATATATATATATATATTAGAACACATAGCAAAAGACTATGTATCTTTACTCTCCTGTTGGTACCTTATCTATTTTATTATGACACTAGAAAATAATGAATCATACATTATAAAATTCTCCAAACCAACCATAAGAAACATCAGGGAGAAAATGGAATTGTCTTCCACTTATAGGATAAGTGTCCTTTTATTGTAATTAAAGAACATAACAAAACAAGTGGCTAGACGGTTTAGCATACTACTTATCAATTTTGGACTGATGGAACGTGATACACACATTTCATGATATAGACATAAAAAGCTTAGGGCCTTTTCTTTTTTCTTTACATGGGACCAATTGCAAATTCTTGACTTCTACATTATTGATTAATTATCAATTCTTGACTTCTACAATATTAATAATTAGTAGATGCTCATACTTAATAACAACTCAATATTTAGTAGATGCTTAATAACAACTCCTTTGGGCCCATGGGGACTCACTGCAGTCACACTTCAAATATTTTTTTAGTTTTTATTATTATTTAAATGTAGATTCTACACAAAATTGTGGCAAAAAAGTGTTGGGGAGTACACGGGAGGTGATTTCGATGCAATTAGATGTGAGAAATAAGAGACAAGCAGAACAAATAAATTAAGGTCGAAGAAGAAAAGAAAGTTGTATGTACGTTCGCACTATAGGTCCTGCGTGAATTCTATTATTATTGTGTGATAGAAAAACGTGAAGAAAACACATTTTTTCTCTGACGGGAAGGTGAGCCAACATGGGCCATGTACATTTCAGATTTCGAAAGCCTAATTATTTTTTAAACCCTTAAGACAATAAGGCATATGGAAAGTTCTTTGTAGCAACCCTAAGAGCTTTCGTCTGAAACAAGTACAAAATATTGACCATTATACAAATCTGCAATTAGGTAAGATACTCTACTGTTGTGCAGGATAAACCAGGAGTTTATTTCTTGTTAGTCATAGGCATGGTTCCATATATGAAGTATCATGCTTTTTATTAAATCAAACATACTTGTAGTTCACAGTTACAAGTAATGTAAAGCATCTTCCTGCTTGTTATTGGAGATAAACTCCAATCAAGAAAATATGCATAGCATGCACAATATCATTTTCATAAGAAGAAATGTGGAGTTCCATTCCCCGGTTAGCGGCTCAGTGCTGCGCATTGATCATCGGATCAATGATGCTTCTCCACCCCTTGTAATCCAGATTTTGATCAAAATTGGGCATTGGAAATCCATTCACAAAGAACATAGGTGTCCCTGCCACCCCTCTTATACATCCGTACTACATGTAAAAGTTTGAATTATGAAAGAAAATTAAACCAGGGAATAAGCCCAAGACATGAAAAAAACAGAGGAGTTTCATTTGATTATTAATAATAAAGCTCTTACCCTGAAGGAAATCCTAGTTGTGCGATCAGTACTGCTGTCATTGAAGCCAGATGCAACAGCAAATGATGAATCCTTCCCAACAGTTTTAGCTACAAACCTTACAATCTGATCCACAACAGAAGCTCTAGACATGTATTCAGTTTGCTGGTTGTAAAACATCTCCTGATTAACATCCACAGCGACCAAAGTTAGTCTGGATTGAAATCAATAAATGAATTCACAAGGTTCAGTTTCCAGAGCACTTAGCAATGTTTTTTTTTCATATTTGAGGCAGATTTAGGTTGTGTAAGCAATTTTGAGTGTTTCAAAAGTCAGATTTGATTGGATCAGTCATGGCTGATCATATTTTGCAAGTATAGGCTTTTTAAGTGACTTTCAATGTTCAAAAATTGGAATTGCATCAGTTGAATTGGCCTATTTAATCCCCAAACCTGATTTTAATAATCTTGTGGATGGTACAGAACCTATAACACAATTACTTTCATACGCTTAGCTTACCTGTATTGGCATAATTAATGTTGAGGCTAAGATAGGATACAACAGTATTTATTCTAAAATCCAGTTTTCCCCCATTGATAAATGGGTAAATTTCAAAACATGTAAAGCACCAAACCTGATTCTCGAAGAACTGCTCCAACAAGTCATATGTAGCAGAGGCATTCAGCTTGTTTACAATGTGAAGAGCACGACTAGTAAGGAAAGCATTATCATGATAACTGCATTTTCCATAAAATAAATCTATCAGGCTCTTTGGCTTCCAAATCACTGTACATTAGAATGCTTAAAAATAGCATACCTTGACATAGATAAAGATAACAGAATTTTACAAAACTGAACTAAAGGAATTAACAAAACATAGTTGGAGAAAGACCAAGTTCTTAAGCAAATGATGTTAATGGATATGTTGAGTATGGCCTATGCTTCACATTCTATTGCCGTGCCCCCAGAGCTTATAGAGCTCCTATGTCACTTTGGGCTTCGGAGTTTCTTGCAGTTTGGGTTTGGACCCATGAATAGCTGTAGTTTAGAGTTTTTAACATCTTTTATGTATTGTTTTGAGAAGAATATGGTGGAAAACCTAATGTTGAACGTAGGTGAAATAGGGTAAAATTCGTGTCTCCTTTTCTTCTTGTTTTGTCCAATTTGGTGTGATTGATTGCTCTAATCCTAACAAGATATGAAATATAATATGGGTTAGGATTGAACAGAGATTCATGGAATCCTCTGTATGAGAAAAATATGTATGTACAAAAAGCCAAACCCCATCTCACCCTTGATCTCTGAGAAGAAGGGAAGATAAGTTTTAGGCCTCATAAGTTGTTTACAATTCACAAGTCGAAGAACAAGAGGAATCTGAAAACAACAATTTTGGCACTAATGCAAATCAGAATGAAACAGAACCAAAATGTTATCAGAATCATAAACTAATCTACTCACGGTAATGCGAAAGGGTGAAGGATATGTGAAATTCGAGAACCATAGTGGTCGAGAATCTGTTTCAGAGGAGGCCAAGAGTCCCTACTAAATGGGCAAACAGGGTCGAAAAATGTTTCGATCACTATCGTATCAGCATTTGGTAGGCGATTCTTGTAGACGAACCCATCAAACCTGGCAGGGATGGAGACCTGCGCGTGGATTATCCATGCAGGTAGATTGAATAGAAGAAGCAAAGCTGAGACTATTATCAGAAACCCCTGCTTTGGTTTATGAATTTCCATTTCCCGTCTGCTGGGAGGTGCTTTGAAGCTTAGCAAACAGTTGAAGACTTCGAGTAAACGATACCATTTTAAAGAAGGACTTCTGCGAAGGATTAATTTGATGTAATTTTCAACCCAACCGTTAAACCGGCCCCACCCCCCCCGGTAGGCCCCCCCGCCCCGCCCCCCCCCCCCCGGCCGGGGGGGGGGGGGGCGGGGCCCCCCCCCCCGCGCGCGGCCCGGCCCCCCCCCCCCGCGCCCCCCCCCCCCCCGTCCAAAAAAATGTTAGAAAATTTGGTGTTAAAACCGGGGGTTTTTTTTTTTTTTTTTTTTTTTTTTTTTTTTTTTTAAAATCCCCCCTTTTTTTTTTTTTTTTTTTTTTTTTTTTATTCCCCTTCTTTCTTTTTTTTTTTTTTTTTTTTTTTTTTAACCCCCCTCCCCCTCTTTCCCCCTCCCCCCCCCCCCCCCCCCCCCCCCCCCCCCCCCCCCCCGCCCCCCCCCCCCCCCCCCCCCCCCCCCCCCCCCCCCCCCCCAAAATTATGTGTTTATTTATTTATTTCACTGATATTTGATTTTTATAGCCACAAATGTCTCTTGGGCACGATTGACTCATAATTTTGGTATTAATAAATTTTTTTTTTCTCAAAACAAGTTTATTAATCATAAATGTTTTTTTTTTTCATTCTTGGAACGAATTTATCAAACACCAACTTGTTCAGAAAATATTATCATAATGAGTTTATCAAACACTTAATTTTTAAACAAAAAATTGTCTCTCAGCAAAATATGTAAAAACGATTATATGTAAGAACTAATCTCTTAAAATGAAAATGTTACCATACACATACAAAGATTTAAGCTTTGAACCTCCTTTTTGCTAAATTTAAACGTCAAGAATCTAATGGAAAATCCAAGAGACCATGGGTTCCATCGGTCATATGGTCTAGCTATATTTATGTTGATGCATCTTTTTCATCTTTTTTATTTATTCATTAAATAATCTCAATGTTTTGTATTTTTTATTTCAATTTGAGGAGGATTTTGACACATGATTGTGCTCCATTGTAAAACTAATCTACATTTAAATTTTGTATAAAGAGGATTATGATAGAACAATCCAAAATAAAAGAGTTTAGATCCACAAATGTCTCATTGACTCTTTTGGTAGTTCCTTATGAGTCCTAGTTTATTTTATTATGATTCTCACAATAAAAACTAATGAATCATATATTTCAAAATTCCTAAACCACCCACATGAAATGCTAGAGAAAACATAAAAATGCCTTCCATTCATAGAATATCATCTTGATGATGTTAATGTAAATAAAAAAATATAGCAAAACAAGTAGCCAAATGGATGGTTCAGCACAATGCTTGTCAATTTTGTCAATTTTGGACTCGTAGAATGTGATACGGCTCCTTCGACGATATTAAAACAAAATGTTCACAAAGGCATTTAATGCCCATTCTTTATTTCTGAAATATTGTATAGTAAAAGCAAGTGCTTGTAGCAACTCTTTTTTCTGAATGGACATTTTTTCTAATATGAATCTTACACTAGAAGTAGTGAATTGTATATCTCAAAATTCTTAAACCACCCACATGAAGCACTAGAAAAAAAAGATGGAAAAGTCTTCCATTCATAGGACAACCATCTTTAAAGATTCTCAATTTTCTTGTTGTTTTTTATTAGCCACTTATGGGTCTCGGTCTCTTTTATAATGATTCTTACACTAGAAAATAACAAATCATTAAATTCATAAACCGCTCATATGAAGCATTAGAAGAAAAAAAGAGAGGATAGAAAGGCCTTCCATTCATAGGCAACTATCCTTATAATGTGACTAAAGAACATGAAAAAACAAGTAGCCAAATGGATGCTTTAACATAATACTTATAAATTTTGGACCGATAGATGATATTGACACAAACGGATTAATTGTCAATTCTTGACTTCTGCAATATTGGCTGTAAATGCCAATGCACATACCAATTCTTTTTCTAGTCGAACTCTTTTTTTTTTTTTTTTCATGAAGAAAATAAAAAAATTTGTAAAAATCTTGTCTGAATCAGTAGTCAAAAATTCCCAATTTTGTTGATTGAAGGGGAAAAGAAAAAAAAAAAAAAACACCAATAGAGGATCATGGGTCACTCTCATCTATGGGCCACCAGGTACACGGCCCAAGGCCCACAGCCCACCACGGATCACTACTTGATGGGTGACGCCTATATAATACAGGATCATCCATATACAAATATGAATTGAGTTTCCTCAATTCTTCTAAGTAGATACTAAAAGGATTCACATCGTCTGTAATTCCTTTCCCTGCAATTCCTTATAATTTCTTTCCTTGCAATTCCTTGCATTCCTTGAAAGGAATTACAGATGATGTGAATCCGATACTAAAAATTATCTCTGTCAACCATGTAGAGTTCTGTCTGGTTCGAGTTTTGCCCAACGGTTTCAGAATTTATCTGGGTCTGATTCAAGCTTAGAGGAAGTAGAAGGGAAAGGAAAAGACATCGTCTTGTGCATTTGTCATCGAATCTCCATAATTGAAACGAAACAAATGCATTCTTGTTTTTGCTCTTTCGAATGGTAGTGTCGGCAATTTATTACCTTGGTAGATTGAAAAGAATTCTGTTCTAACAAATCAATTTATTAGCTTGGATTGATAGAATGTGACACTGCTCATTTGATGATATTGAAACAAAATGTTCATGTACGATTTAACGCCCATTTTTTACCTCTTAAATATTGTTTAGTAAAAGCAAGAATTTGTTGCAATTCTTTTTTGCACTTACATGAAGCAATAGAAAAAAAAATGGAAAGGTCTTCCATTCATAGGACAACTATCTTTAAAGTTTCTCAATTTTCTTCTTGTTGTTGTTTTTTTATTTTTGTTGCCAACCCCGATTTTCAAGGCTTTGTCCTGACTAATCCGGTGTTCGACCCGGATCGCACACCTAGCTGTAGTGGGTGAGTCTCTCAATGAAGATTTTTTACATCTACAAGGTTTTCGATACCGGAACCTTGCTTAAGCGGACCAAGTTGCTTACCACTTGGACCAACCCTAGTTATTTTGTTGTTTTTTATTTAGCCACTTAAGGGTCTCAGCCTACGATTTTTACACTAAAAAGTAATAAATCATTAAATTCATAAACCGCTTACATGGAGCACTAGAAAAGAAGAAGATAGAAATGCCTTCTATTCACACATCCACCTTCCCTCCACCACCACCACCACACACACACACACAAATCTTGTTGAATACAAAAGTTTTTCTTATTAAAAAGAGGATACTTATCTTTCCCCACTTATGTGGATAATTCTTGATAATTCTTACTTTATTATTCAATCTGTTCTATTAATTTTTACTTTATTTATATATGTATGGGATAAAGGTTACAAATGGCGGATTCATCACGAGTGTGAATCATCTCCCTTGATGGGGAGAGCACTCTGTGCTGTACTCCCTGACAGCAGCATTAAAATTATAAATTATGTAGAGCTCGTAATTAAAAAATAATAAAATATTAAAAATAAATTAATTCTATCACTCTAATCCTGTGAGTCCCTTAATATTGATGATCACATTTACATGAACAGAGGGAAGGAAATCCGATTCGAATAAGAGCTAGCTGAGGTTCATCAGCTCATTCTCCACATTGTTTTTGCCAAAAAGAAATTATATAATAATGACTTCAAAATGAGAGGTTCATTTTGATAACTCTCTGAGAAAACGGTTTTTATAACTATCAACCGTAATGAGATATATCATTTATATAAACAACTCGATCGTACCAAAAATAAAAATAAAAAATTTCTAACCATTTCTTGTTCAATTTTATTTTCAAGAAAGAATTTAGTTTTCCCAGCTGTAACCCACTGTTTTTCTATTCATTCTTCCGGAAAGAATCCAATTTGCATGACTGCAACCCAATGCTAATTAAGATAGAGAGTCCTTCACAGTCTGATCGTTGGAGAAACACTGAAAAATCACTTCTTCTCCCAGTTTCCTTTCTGTTGGGAAAACTGTGAGCCTTTCTTGGTTTCTGATTTATATTTCTGCAAGCCCGTGTCTGATCCTGTGCTTGTCTTTCTCTCTATCTGCTGGTTTGGAAACAGAAACCCGGGATCATTCTGTACGTTCGACTCAAGATCCGAGAGGCAAAGATTCTCCAGCTCTGAGTTAATGTCCGAGAAATTCTCCCTCTCAATCATGTCGACTCTGGGTCTGAGAATTTTTCTGGGTCTGATTCAAGCTTGGAGGAAATCGAAGGGAAAGGGAAAGCCATTGTCTTGTGCATTTGTCCTCAAATCTCCATGGCTGAAACAGAAAAACGCATTCTTGTTTTTTCTCTTTGGAGTGGGTAGTGTCGGCAATTTATTTCATTGGTAGATTAGAAACACTACTGTAATAACAAATCAATTACTGAAAATTGAAGCCCAAGATTAATTTTGAGAGAATTACTATGAAATATCAGTAGTTCTACTAGGAATTCCAACCAAAAGTCATGGGTGATATTTTTTAGTCAAGGAATGTATAGAACCTGTGACAAGTTTCAAAGTTGTAATTTTCTTTTTGTTTCTAGAGAGTCCAATGATGTTGTTTATTCTCTAGCCAAGAAAACCAGGCCAGTTTCTAGTAGGACTTTAATTAAATGAAAGTGTTAGATTACTAAAAAAATAAAAAAAGTCATGGGTGATATTTTGGCACAGAAAACTAGTAAAACCTCTGGATTTGGTGATTATTATAATCATCTGAATAATATGACGTGTAGATTAGAATGAATAATGGCAAAGGTAAATTTCTACTGATAATTCTTCATTATATTCAAACAATTATTTTTTGATTATTTCTTAAATAGGAGGAATTTTCTAGACTTTTTACTGTAAATAAAGGATATAATTGACAATAAAAAACATAGAGATGTTTGATTTATCTTAGCTTTGATTGGCAACATATAGTAACTCATTATGAATTTTAATAATTAAAAAGTGAAATACTACCGTAATTCAGCTTGATATGTTTTTCATATTAACTAATTAAACTTGTCTATTTCCCAATTTTTCATTTTTTTTTTCATCTCTTGTGCTTTTGATTTCGGTTTCTGTAGCTTATTAATTGTTTTTTTCTCCTTTAAATAAATACTTGTATTTAGTTTTTTTTATCTTAGTTTCTTGTCTCCTCCATCCCCTCTTCTATAGGATCCCATTTATATTAGTTTCTTGGACCCCCTTTCTGTCAAATTTTCCCTTTAATAGTGTCAATAATTGAATGGAAAACCCAAGAGACCAGGAGTTCCATTGGTCATTTGGTCTAGCAATATTTATGTGGTTTGCATTTTTTTCATTTTTCTTATTTAATCTTAAATTATCTCAATTTTTTTTGTAATTTTTTATTTCAATTTGGGGAGGATTTTGATACATGGTTGTATTCTATTGTAAAAATAATCTACATATAAATTTTGTATAAAGAGTATATGATAGAATAATCCAAAATAAATTAAAGAGTTTAGATCCCACTTAGTAAATGTGTCTCATTGACTCTCTTGTTAGTTCCTATAAGTCCTAGTTTATTTTATTATGATTCTCACAATAAAAAATAATGAATCTTACATTTCAAATTTTCTAAACCACCCACATGAAACACTAGAGAAAACATAAAAATGCCTTCCATGATCATCTTGATGATGTTAATATGATTAAAGAACACAACAAAACAAGTAGCCAAATGGATGGTGCAGCACAATGCTTGTCAATTTTGGACTCATAAATGTGATACAGCTCCTTCGAAGATGTTAAAACAAAATGTTCATAAAGGGATTTATTGCCCATTTTTATTTCTGAAATATTGTTTAGTAAAAGCAAGTGTTTGTATACTCTTTTGTTTTTTTCTTCTGAATAACCATCCTTCTATTATGATTCTTACGGTAGGAAGTAGTGAATTGTATATATCAAATTTTTAAACCACCCACATGAAGCACTAGAAAAAAGACGGAATGGCCTTCTTCTATTCATAGGACAACCATCGTTAAAGTATCTCAATTTTCATGTAGTTTTTTATTTAGCCATTTATAGGTCTTGGTCTCTTTTATTACGATTCTTACTCTAGAAAGTAACAAATCATTTAAATTCATAAACGGCTCACATGAAGCACTAGAAAAAAAGATAGAAAGGCCTTCCTTCATAGTCAATTGTCCTTCTAATGTAACTAAAGAACATGATAAAACAAGTAGCCAAATGGATGGTTTGGTTTAACATATTGCTTTTCAATTTTGAACCAATAGACGATATTAACACAAAGGGATTAATTGCCAATTATTGACTTATGCTATATTGTTCAGTAAATGCAAATGCTCATAGCAACTCTTTTTTCTGGCGAGCCTTTCTTTCATGAAGGAAAGGAAAACATTCTAATTCTGAAAATCTTAAGGGGATCATCATTCAAAAATTCTCGATTTTGCTGATTGAAGGGGAAAAAAAGCAGCAACTAGTCCAACAACATTTGAGGTAGTATAGAAAACCAATTGTAACATTTGAGAAAGAGGGAGAGAGAATTAGAATAGCATAGAAAAGCAAATGTGAGAAGTCCAGCAAGGGTATAGGATTGAAGATATATTGAAAGAAAATACAAAACAAATTTGTGTTTTAGGTCTTCAGCATAGGTGTTTAATTTGGAAAAAAATCATCTACTGTGCACATCTCTCTGCTGTGCACAGCAGTGCAGCACCACAGTTTGACATGTGTCAAATTCTTAATTAATGGCACAGATTAAAAGGCTGAGTTTTAAGTGAAAAATACTCATGTTTATGAGCCGTTTTAGCCAACCCCACCCGTTTATTTGACCCGGTTCTAAGAGGTGAAAAAAACCCACTGTGAAGCTCTTTCCATCATTCGCTCTCGCTCCCTTTCCTCCATCTCTCTACAAGCTAATGGTAGAATTTCTTGTTTCCCCTAGACTGAACCGCTAGTGGAATGCTTAGATTAATATGATCTGCATTTTGCCTCTGCTGTGTTTGTTACTGGTTTTGTGTGCACAAAGAGGTTTGAAAAACAATAAGATCACTAGATCTTGACCTCCATGGATGTTTCTTGTTCTATTCTAGTCTTTCGTTTTTATGGATTTGTTGGGTCATGTCTTGGTTGTATTTAATGGGGGTGTGACAGGAGTTTTTTTGCCGCACTGCAGTTTCGTTTATTAGTTTCTCTTTGAATCTTGGATTGTTAGATTGAAGTTTTATTTGATTTATCTTCATCTTGGAATCCTGACTCTGTTTTTATCTCTTGTTTTAACTCAATGTTTTCTATTGGTTAAGTTTTCTCTATCTAGAATGAGGATTTTCAAATCCCTACCTTTCTGAAATCTTGTGGTTGGTGGTCTGTCTTATAATCGTAGGCAGTGCTATGGCATTCGAAATTCTTCTTGACTTCTGGTTTGGCTTTATTAGAGTCCTTGCTTTTCCTGCAATATGAGAATTAAGGCGAGAAATTCATATTTTATATTTTTAAAGTTTAACAAGTTAGGGCGAGTTGAAAATGCCGGGAAACACATAATGAAGAGATGAAGAAAAAAGGTTTTCAAATAAAGAGAAACAATAATGAAGAAGAAAGCATAAGATGAGGAAGAGACCATGAAAGAACGCAGTAAGAGGAAAGAAGATGGAGTTGAAATGGCAAACGGTTTTCCTTTCTTTTAGAAACGGGTGGGTTGGCTAAAATGGGTCATAAACCTTGGGTATTTTTCATTAAAACTCAGCTTTTTAATCTGTACCATTAAATAAGAATTTGACACATGTCAAACTGTGGTGCCACACTGCTGTGCACAGCAGAGAGATGTGCACAGTAGAAGATTTTTTCCCATTTAATTTATTATCAAGAAAGAATTTAATTTTCACAGCTGTAGCCCACTGTTTTTCTATTAATTCTTCAAGAAGGAATCCAATTTGCATGACTGCAACCCAATGTGAATGAAGATAGAGAAAAAACTGTCTGCAGTTTGTGTAGTTGGAAGCCATGCTACTTATCTATTCCTGTTGATAGTCGATGAAATAGAATCATTTAAAATTTGTCTTTCCATTTACAAAAATCCTCAGCTAAAATTGCAATCAAGAGACATGAAGGTAATCCGTGAGCTAAATATGTATAAACGCTGAGCGAAACTATAGTTTCGCACTCTTGACCAGACCGAAAATAATCAAAAAGTTAAGCTCAAGGGAAGTCGAAGGGAAGGGGAAAGCCATTCTCTTGTGCTTTTGTCCTCGAAGTTCCATTCCTAAAATCTGAAGAGAGAAATGAAACACACAAGAAAAATGCATATTGTTTTTGCTCTTTGGAGTGGGTAGTTTCGGCAATTTATTAACTTAATAGATTGGAAAGAGAGTTTCGATAATACCCAGATTATTAAAAATTGAAGGTGGAAGGTGGAGAATTACTATGAAATATAATTTGATGACATTTTAGCACTTCCAGAAAATTAATATGATATTTTGGCACTTACGAATGTTAGATTAAAAATATACTTTTCTATCTTCATCCATGAATGTTTTAGTCATTCAATTAGATGTCTTCATCGAATTCAAACAAAATTATTCATAGTTTACTTTTTCAATGTATACTTTACTTTTGGATAAAATCAGGAGAATTTATATTCTTTCTTAAATATATTATGAAAGGGGAAGGATGAAATCCTTTTAAGGAATAAAGTTTTTTATGGGAATCAATTCGAACTTTAACTATTTAAGTCCGGTTTTAGTCCGGTTTATGTTTTCTTTTCATTTGGACCCCCTGAGGTTTGGTCCAAGTCACTTTTAGTCCGGTTTATGTTTTCTTTTGCATATGGCTCCCCTATGGTTTCAAAAATGATTAAATAAGGACAAACTTAACATAAACCGTTAGTTTAATAATTTTTATGACGAAAATACCCTCTCTTTTTTTTTCAATTTATTTGTTTTAGTTTTTTTCTTTTATTTCAAAAACAAATACATCGAAAATCAACCCAAAAAATGAGATAAGATGAGAAAAATTTAGGTAACAAGAAATGCTCGAATAGCCAAGGATTTTCTCTTCAGATTCAAGGACGATGCCCAGATCAGGTAGATGGCGGCAGATCACCATGAAGGAGAACCTGTTCTGAGAAATGGTTTCTCCTTTATTTAGTTTTTTTTTTTTTTTCAATTTATTTGTTTTGTTTGAATCTCCTCCTAAATTTGTTGTTCCATTTCGATTTGGGAGCAATGGCGGTAGATCACCATGAAAGAGAACCTATTCTGAGAAATGTTTGAGACTTAAATCATTATTGAGATTTCAAGACTAGATTTTTAACAAAGGTTTTGCGACATTGAAGGATTAGGTTTAAGAAGAAGAAGACAGACCGATTCAATGTCCTGCAAAATCTGGGATGAAGAGGAAGACGGACTGGCAAGTTTAGGAAGAGGAAAATGGGGTAAAGGCTGTTGATTCACAATGGAAACAAATCGCTGTTGATTGAGACTAAATTTTTAGCAAAGGTTTTGCGACATTGAAGGATTAGGTTTAAGAAGAGGAAGACGACCTTTGCGACATTGAAGGATTAGGTTTAAGAAGAGGAAGACGGACGGATTCAAAGTCATGCAAAACCTGGGATATCAAGTTTAGGAAGAGGAAGACAGACCGATTCTGGCAAGTTTAGGAAGAGGAAAACGGGGTAAAGGTTGTTGATTCATGGAAACAAATTGTTGTTGATTGATCTCTCTTCTCTTCCATCTTCACCATTCTTCTGCTCAACGATTCTCTATGATCCTTAACAGAGCTTTTGATTTTAAAGAAATTTTCTTTCGGTTGGGATGAATGTTTTCCCCCTTTTTTGGATTTTTCTTTCTCTCATCGTTTGAGATTTTTTTAAGATTAGCTCTGTCTGGTTTTTTTTGGCTTCCCTTCCTTATTGTTCTAAGTTCTCATTATGTTTATTTTTTGAAGTTACTTGTTTGGTATGACTGTGTTGTGATGAAGCTTTTGTGGACCAGAGTTTTGGATCTGGCACTGGGCATCGTCCTTGAATCTGAAGAGAAAATCCTTGGCTCTTCGAGCATTTCTTGTTACCTGAGTTTTTCTCATCTTATCTCATTTTTTGGGTTGATTTTCGATTTATTTGTTTTTTTTTTAATTATTTTTTGTTTTGATAGATTAAATAAAAGAAAAAAACTAGAACAAATAAATTGAAAAAAAAAAAAAAACAAGGGTATTTTTGTCACAAAAATTATTAAACTAACGGTTTATGTAAAGTTTGTCCTTATTTAATCATTTTTGAAACCACAAGGGAGCCATATGCAAAAGAATACGTAAACTGGACTAAAAGTGACTTGGACCAAACCTCGGGGGTCCAGATGAAAATTACCCTTAAAAGAATCATACTTTTACCACTAAACTATACCCGATACACTGTACAATGTATTGTAAATGAAAGGTCCAATTGTTCGTAAATCACATGTTCTCACAGTTAATGTTAGGAAATTTGTAATCCTTCTTCGTTTCTGATTTATATTATGCTCTCCCATGTCTGATCCTGTGCTTCTATCTCTATATCTTCTTGTTTGGAAATAACAATCCTAGATCATGTTGTGGGCTTGACTATAGGTCCAAAAGGGATACAAGCTTATACGTGATGATAGGAATGTCAATTTGTAGCCCGAACCGTTAAAACCGAACCGCACCGAACGTTAATGGGTCGTAATTGACCGAGGGTGTGTGGAGCCCGCACCAACCTGAAACCAAACTGCAACCCGTTATAACCCATTTTGTAATTACATTAAATAGTATTTGAATCATTATATTACCATTAGGTAGTTAGTATAGAAAATTAAAAAAATTAAGCATGAATTCAAAGATCAAATAGTCGTTTTACTATTTAATAGCTAGGTTCTTGATTTCTATAGAATGGGTGAACTTTTTTTTTAATGGAAATTTACCAATAGCAACTTTGCTTTCCATATAATTTTCGCTTTTATTGTAGGATGCTTAATTGTTTCTTCTTGTTCTTTTTCTTACACACCATAAACTGTTAATCAACTCGAATCTAAATCGTTAGTCTAAACGTTATTTAACCCGAATCCAAACCACACCAAACCGAAACCAGCCCAAAACCGTTATTTTGCTAATGAGCCGTGTTTGGGCTAGGTGTTTTTCAGCCCGAAACCGCACTGTTGACACCCCTACAGGATGACAAGGGTTTTGTCATAATCTTGAATGACAAAACAACCATCATGAACCTCCTTGACATTGTGGCATGATTACAAGGATTCTCGATGAAATGGCTTAGTCTCAGGAGTCTTGAGGTATCAATGTCTTGGAAACTCTTCCCTCTTTCTCTCTTTAACACATTAGTTGATGATTACTGATTAGTTCTCCAGACTGTGAATCGAGAGTTTTTTTTGGGTAATGGATTTTGTTGCCGATGTTTGATCCATTAGAGCAGCTTTAGGCTATATGGTTCAGTTTTGCCTTCCTTGCAGCACTGTTATGAAAGAACTACCTTTCTGTTTTCATCTAGCTAGGCGTGCTTTGCTATGTTTCCAGATCTATATAATTCACTGATGGAAAGTCCTGATGTTTTGCAAAATTGAATTATGTTGTTTACAAAATAAAAAAAAATTGATTTATGTTGGGTGGAATTTGAAGAAATTGTTAATGGGCCTGTTGGTCCTACGAACGTCAGCATAATCCAGTGGTTTGCTTATGCATTAAGAATAAAGAGCCAGTTTGGAAGTAGCTTTAGAACCGCAAAAACCCTAGTTGGATTGAAATCTTGGCGAGTTGGTTATACATTTTTCTTAGAGCAAATTGCACGGGCACCCCCAAATGGAGGCCTTAAAGAACTAACACCCCCATTTTATGTTTAAAAAACACAAAGACCCTAAAATTGAATTTTCATTCGATATATTTAAACAATTTATCACTGAAAATAGTCCAGATACTATTTATTGTAAGGATATTTGCTTTAAGGCCTCAATTTTGAGGTATTGGTGCAATTTGCTCTTTTTCTTAATGAATCGAAGTTATATTTCCCTAGGAAACAATGAAACATAAAATTATAGTAGAATCTGAGACATTAGCTCATATCTCATCTCATCCCAAAATCTCAAAAAAATAAAGATGCATAATTGTGGTAGAACTAGAGAGGGCTTGGATTTTTTAGGCTGTGTTTGTTTGCAAAAATGAAGTGGAAAAAAATAGATGGGTCCCATATGTAGCGGGGGTGAAGAAAAATAAAATAAAGGGTAATTTTCATCTGGACCCCCTAAGGTTTGGTCCATGTCACTTTTAGTCCGAAAAAAGTTCCCCTTTCCATATGGCTCCCCTGTGGTTTCTAAAAATGATTAACTAAGGACAAATCATAATTTGATGACCAAAATACCCTTATGGGTGCAAATTGTTCCATGTACACAGACAAAGTAAAATTGCAATTTTAATCTTTTTATTTTATATTCAAGGGTTTAAAAGGTTTCAAATTTACAAATTTATACCCTTGATTGAAACTCAATGAAATTTCACGGTCCATTCCCATGAGCCGTGAGGAAGGTCACATGGACCTCAATGAGCCCTTAACCTTCTGGTGTTCAAACGACAAGGCCTGTTGGATGGAGTTTCCGGCGATGAAGTCAGATACCTGGAACCTGTCACCTGGATGCTTGCTTTATGTTTTCTGAGATTGTATTGCTTGGACAGAAATGGAGATCTCTGCAACTATAACAATGGCTGCCGCAAATCCATACCTCTCGCATTTGTTGTATTCCTCTTCGTCGTCTGGCTTCTTACTCTTCTGCGCCATTATCTCGATGCCTGCTCTCTCGTAAATCATCAAGCTTCGGTTATTGTATGGGTGCTACTAAAATAAATGAGAAGGGGAAGAAAAAAAAAAGTCCAATTTGTTCGTGAGAAAAGGAAGAGAAAGAGCAAGAGATAAATAGAGAACATTGAACACCCAAGTTTTGAAAGAGAAGCAGAAAAGAGAGAACCAGAGGAAGAAGTAGAGCAGAGAAAGAGATATAGCTATATAGCTAAATGGAAGATAATGAACGATTCTTTTTGGTAAAATAAGAAAATTTCCTTTGATTTTGACAAAATCTATCACTTACTTTTCAAAATCTAATCTTCTTTCGAGCTTTTTTTTTTTGCTGGGTCCTTTGTAATGGATGCTTTCTTTTTCTTGTGACTTTTCGTCTTCGTTTCTTGTTTTGCATTCTCTTTTCTTGTTTTTCCTTCGTGTGATTCTTTTTTAAATGGAAACTCTTGAATGCGTTGAATTGCAGGTTAATCTGAAATAGTGTAGGTATTTTGTGGATCTTAGTATTCTTCAAAGTGTGGTTTTCTTTTCTTGTAGAAAGGGAAAGGGAATGGGATTTCATTGAGTTTCAAAAGGGTAGAAATTTGTAAATTTAAAATTTTAAGACCCTTGAATATAAAATAAAAAGATTAAAATTGTAATTAAAATTTGTCTTTTTAACATAAACCATTAGATCGAAATGGTATACATGGTACAATCTTGACCATTGCACCATAAGGGTATTTTGGTCATCAAAATTATGATTTGTCCTTAATTAGTCATTTATAAAAACCTTAGGGGAGCCATATGCAAAGAGCAATTTTTTTTGGACTAAAAGTGACCTGGACCAAACCTTAGGGGGTCCAGATGAAAATTACCCTAAAATAAAATAAAGGAATTATATGGAAAAGTGTTAAATGCAGGTTTTACATTTTAATTTTTTGCACTTTTCTCATAAAATTTTACATATTTTGTAGAGTTTTGAAAAAAAATAGAATGAGAAAATTAGCATGCCACCTCAAATTTCCTTAACTCAAGTTTTTTGGGTCTTTTGACCCCGTTTTGTAACCAAAAAAAAAAAAAAAAAAAAAAAAAAAAAAAAAAAGAAAAAAAAAAAAAAAAAAACTTATCTTTAACTTTTTCACTTAGAACAACCAAACAAACCACAATTTTCTTAATTCTTTTAAGTAGATACTCATGCATCGCACTCCTTTTTGCGCAGAAAAAAAGAAGAAAAAAAAACTTAATCGTGTTGAATAAAATAGAATGATGTGTTTAGTCTAAATATATATATATATATTGTCAAGTAATAAAATATTCATTTTTTAATAAAATAAAATAAATTTCATCTATTAAATATAGGATAAAAATTACAAATGGTGAGCCACTTCTACAAGAACAAGGGGAAGGAGATCCCATTCGAATAAGAGTTGAGGTTCATTTTAGGGGTGTAAGTTTGGCTTATGGTCCTGACCCACCCTAAGCCACCCCTGAGCCCGAGCAGAGCTTTGTTTCAAGATTTTGACATTGAGGGCGGGTTAGGGTCAAAAAATTATGTCCCTTGACTAAGGTTAACGACGGATTTTGCATTACTCTTTAGCCATCCGTATCTATTTTTCATTCTGTTTTTCAAGAAAGACATTAATTTTCATAGCTGTAGCCCCCGGACTTCTATTCATTCTTCCAGAAAGAATCCAATTTGCATGACTGCAACCCAATGTTGATGATGAAGATAGAGAAAAACCTGTCGGCAATTTGTGTAAATGGAAATTCTCCTGTTACTTATCCCTGTTGATAGTCGATGAAATTGAATAATTTAATTTTTTTTCTTTCTGTTCACAAAAATCTTCAGTGTTTCTGGTAAATCTCTTCTTCTCACAGTTTCTGTTCGAAAAACTGTGACCCTTTCCTCGTGCTCTGAGGTTTCAAAATTTTTGGGTCTGATTCAAGCTAGAGGAAGTCGAACGCACAAAGTTATTGTCATGTGCATTTGTGTTGTTTGGAGTGGGTAGTCTCGAGAATTTATTATTTACAAGATCAATAATAACAACTCATCAATTACTGAAAATTGAGCCAAAGACTTAATTTCAAGGGTATCAGTTTCAGATATAGTAATTTATGAAAATCATGGGTGATATTTTTTGGCACACTCAAAAAAATTTTAATGTAAAAAATTCAATGAAATACACAAAATTATTTCTAATGTAAAAAATTCACATGACTCTGCAAATCATTATTTGTTCTTAGTCTTTGGATTGGTAAAAGAGTTCAATTAGTGAAGTTTGAATCCCAAGAAGAAAGTTCTCAGAACTCCATTATTCATAAAGAGTTTTTTTTTTTCTTTCCATAATTGAATTTGTTAGATATGCTTGACTCATTGGAGTCGCTTTTATGCTTCAGTTTTGTCTACTTGAAAGACTGTTGTGAAAGTAGCTCACTGTTTGATATTCTTTCAATTGAGCGTTTTGCTGATCCACCCCATTCCTTTATCCTGGATTCTGCAGCCCGAGCCTGTAACAGAGAGGTAGAAAGACATTAAACCCAAACTTTATTTGTGCTTCAGACAGAAAGAGATAACATCAGTTAAATAATGATGATATCAATTAATAAATATATTAAATATTTATGTTATTCTATTTTTTTTTCAGGTTTTCTTTAAAAGACAAATTACATATAGATCCCCTGGATTTCGAATCAATAACATCTACTACCCTTAAAAAAAATCAATTACAAATGTTTATTTATTTTTAAGTGTTGAAGTTAAAATGATAATATAGTACACTAACCTAAAAGAAGTAGTATAAAATTCCTAGAGCATAGGTTAGTGTAATATATTATTATTTAACTTCAACACTTAACAGTAGAGGAGTATTTGTAATGGAATTTTTTTACTCTCATAAATAGTAGATGTAATCGATTTAAAATTTAAAGGGTTTTTTTACTCAATTCCCAACTCACATTGCTTAATTAGGGGCTAAACAATTCAAAGGAAAAAAAAATTTTTAACAAGATTATCCACCATGAGAATTCCTTCTCCTCTAGCTGGAGAATCCGGAAAGAATGCCCATGTGTCCAAGGAATAAAGTTTTTCCGTGGACATTCGGTCAACTACTTTTTTCGCTCCTCTCCCAATATGAACAACACCCTTCCGTTAAAGACTGAAAGGATTTTTATTTCCTCAACGATGCGAACAATATGCAAGTGCATGCTTATAAGGGTCAAATCCAAACTCCAAGCCAACCTAACACAATCTTATATTTTTTTTTATTTATACAAAGGGAGGGGCTTTATTAAGTCGGGGGATGGAGATATTAATATACCTTAGCGAGAGTCGAACCCACGACCTCTTCACTAAGAAGTGTTGGTTTCAACCTCTAGAACAGCTCTACGTTGGCACCTAACGTAATTTTTAGTTTGCAAGTTTCTCACATATACATTTGGATAATCAAATTCTATCAAGAATAATTCATATAAGAAAAGAATTATCCTTTTCTATTTATATCTAAAAATACTCATTTACTGAATTTTATTTTTTTTTGGTAAACTGAAATTTATTTCAAAGAGCTTCATCATACAAGGTGTCAGAGTTACACAAATCTAACGACCAAGAAGAGGAATTTGGCTAGATAATCCTCATTGCCAAGGTAATAGCCTTTCCAGCTAGGGAATGAGCAACAGTATCGCATCCCCTACAAACAAAAGAAAAATTACATGAAATAAAATAGGAAACCAAATGAATGATGTCTTCCACAATGTTCAAAAGACCCACTGGAGTAGAAACTTGTGAATTAATAGTGTTAATCAGGTCTAAGCAATCACTTTCTACCTGCAAATGATCAATCCCTTCAGCTGCTACAAGTAGCAAACCTTCACGAATGCCTATGGCCTCGCCTTCAATTGGTGTAGAGAAAGAGTAGGGAATTGAGACTGCAGCTAATGGAGCTCATTGATAATCTCTCAACACTATCCCCAAGCCCCCTAAGCTATGTTTTAGCGATGTTTTTTAACTGAAAATTTCTTTTAAAATTGCATAATCAAAAGAGTTCGCCAAATCCAAAAAAAAATTAAAATCCTCGAGCTATTATGTGCAAGTTTTGTTCAAAAAGAAGAAGAAAAAAAATCCTTATATTTTGGTATTATTCTTTCCTGGAGTAATTTCAAACACTCATTATTCATAATACATTCTCTATATTTCTTTTTTCAATTAGATTTCTAGACTTTTATAATGTAGTTTGTCAACTTAATTTTTTGGAATGGAAGTTTGTCCAGGCTAGTTTATGCACACATCAATTTCATCCTTAGAAGGATAACTTTATATATAATTTAAATATAAGGAAGGACTTCAATGTTAACTCTAAGTAATTTGAATTCTAAATCTCATATTATTTGATGTTAGTCTTTGCCAACTATGTCCATCTCTAGAAGTTTATACTTTTTAACTTTTATTTGACCTAAAACTTAATTGACATGTGTTCGAAAATAAAACAGTAATTATCATGCCTAAACATAACTAGAAATTCTTTACTAATATGTGAGCAGGAAAAAAAGAAAATCCTTTACATAAATAATCATGTGGCAAGTGTAATAATGTTGTGGAGACTTTTGGTTGGACCATGTTAGAATAACAATTTTATCTTTAAAGTGTGTGCGTGGAAATATATGAATATATTTGCTTGTTTATTTCCAATTAATTCTCATATCTTAAATAAGGAAGACAAAGAGAAAAGTATAAGAAGATGATGATGCACCTTTAATGTCACTTGCTTTTTTGCATCTTGAAGCTTTACTTCTATTTCCAACTCCAAGGTACCAACCATAAGCCTATCTTCTTTTCTTTTTTTTTAATATGAGTCAGTCAATATCTAACTAAAAGTTTCCTGAAATGACCTTTAAAAAATAATCAGAAGATGTAGGTGTTACTAGATGCATATCAAGCATGAAATCAATTTGATATATTCTAGATATGAGCTAAATAAAATATTTAACACGCAGATTTATTGAGATTTGTATATCCAGATAGAAGTTAGAACACGACACATAGAATCGTTAAGCTTTTGAATACGTTGTGCATGAGGATAATCAATTATAATTTGAAAATAACTTGTGATTGGGTTGGTAAGGAGAATTTTTCTTGCATGTAATTGTATATATCAAAACAGCATAACCCTTTCAATTGAACTGTATTTCGATTCAGCAAAGATGTTATTTGTGGGAAAATTTTGAATTGTAAATCACACTTAGACATTACAAAATTGATGAGAGTAACCTCATCCTTCGGGTTTTAATCAAGTTTAATAGCTACATTTAAAATGGTTAGAATATCATACAAAAGTGACAATGAGAATATCATACAAGATAATTATAATCCAAACGTTACAAGCCAGTTATAGAGGTTTTGATGGGTTTTGATTATAATCTACTTAGGTGTGCCAATATTAATTCCCTAAAAGTACCCAAAAAAAAACCATTTCTTTTTCAATTTTTTGTTCAGAAATAATTAAATTTTCACAGCTGTAGCACACTGTTTGTGGATTCATTCTTCGAGGAAGAATCCAATTTGCATGACTGCAACCCAATGTGAATGAAGATAGAGAAAAAAACCTTTGTGCAATTTGTGTAGCTGGAAACTCTCGTGCTACTTATCCCTACTTATCCCTGTTGACAGTTGATGAAATAGAATAATTTAATTTTTTTCTTCTTCTGTCTGTTCACAAAATCTTCAGCGGAGAGGTCTTTACAGTTTGATCACTTCTTTCCTTTCTTGGTTTCTAATTAATAATTCTGCAAGCCTGTGGTTGTCTTTCTGATCTCTATCTGTCTGCTTCTTCGGTAACGGCAACCCGGGATATATCATAGCTGTACGTTCGACTTTAGATCCGAGAGGCATACAAGCTTATACAGGACGACAAGATATCATCACACTCTACTCGAATGTCGAATGACGAAAACGCCACGAACCTCGTTGTTATGAATGTAACTTGCTATGGGAAGATCTCCATACGAACCCATAATATCATATACCAATAGAGCAAAATCTCCGACCGATACCCACCGAGTCCGAACGCCCAAAACCTTAAAACCACTAACCCGACAAAACACTTCACACAAAATCCGTGGAAATAACTTGACGGACCAGAATAAACAAAATATCTTTCTTTCTTTTCTTCTTTTTTTTTCACTTCTTCACACGTCCTTCCACTCACACAACCTCTTTTAAAAAAAATCCAAAAAGAAAGATCAAAAAACTAATGGGCGCTCTTCTTCCGGCCTCCTCTTTTTTTTTTTTTTTCAACGATTTCAACAGAATCGTTTTCCCTTTAACGATAAAAACCGGATCAACGATCACAACCGTTTTTTTTATCCGATCTAACAAAGCACAAAGAAAAGAAAAGAAACTAAATAAAAGAAACGCACGATCTAGTATTTAAAATCGACCTTTGACCAATCAATCAAAAACCATTGTTCTCCGCCACATATTCAGATTCTAGATCTCCACACAACCGACAACAACACGAACCGCCGATACCAGTGAATTTATCAAAACAATCACACAAGAACCAAGAAAACGGGTTCGGCATCATGGAAGCCACATCCACGGATACGGGTGAGGTTTCATTATCTTTAAATAGAAAAGAGTAAGAGTTTTACAATAAGTCAAATTCTAACTCCCCCTCTCTGCTAGTCTCCTTATAGAGTTGGGAGACTAGCAAGTTACATTCATAACACTCGTTGACATAGGCTGCAGCAAAGATTCTCGACAATGTCGAATTCGGTCTGGTTCAAGCTCTGTCTGACGGTTGCAGAATTTTTCTGGGTCTGATTAAAGCTCAGAGGAAGTAGACAAGCTCATTCTTGTTTTTGCTGTTTGGAGTGGGTAGTATCGGCAATTTATTATTAAGTAGATTTGGAAAAACTCCGGCAATAACAGGCGGATTTCTGTTCGCGACTGATCGTCCTCCGTGCAGGCGTATAGTGGTGACACATGGCAATTAAAAAATCCAGCAGTTCTAATCTCCTGCTGCTAATATCCCAGCGGCCGCTGGATGGGCCCACATGTCAGTGGTTGAAATCTCAGCCGCTAACACTTAATTGGTGGTTTTTCAAACGGTTGGGTAAATCAATATAATTGACCGGTTTGGTTTTTGTAAACAGGTCCATTGTTTCTTTAATTTTTCAAAATATAAAATTTTAATAATATATTAAAAACCTAAAACTAAATCAGCATTTCTATTCATTCGACGGAAAGAAAAAAAAACCTAACTTTCTGAATCGTCTTCTCCGTCGAACGACTGAGACCACTACGGCACTACTACTACAAAAATGAAGATTGTAAGCAGGCGTTCCTATCAATTCTTCATTCAATAAGCTTCAAGAATTTTCCTATCAACGGCTTGTGGCTCTCCATGTTTTGTAGCTCCAGAGGTAAGCAGGGATTGTACCTGATTCGGATCAATTATACTTTTGGATCCAACTGAGCCTCCTCTCGTATTCAGGACGATGAATCCTGCAAACAAGGTTAGATGCGTGTCGGCTTGTGTGCCGGGCAGCCGCCTCCGATGGTAAAGTCAGATAATGAACAGAGTGAGGTCTCGTGTAAAAACTACACAAGATTATACTCAGAGTGTATTGGATGCTTACCGGAGGGGTATGTCTGTGTACTTATAGTGTGAGTGTTACCTTTTATGTATTTTGGTAAGTTAACCCGACAAGGGCGTTATTTCTCCTGAGATCACGTCTTCCTGTTATTGGTTCCAGCACAATCGTCGACGGAGTTGACTTTCTTAATAGGGAATGACTGCCTTATTTGTTAAGCATGATGCGCGTCTTGATTGACTAAATCGGTTATGTCCCGACTGGATGTGAAGCCCCGCTCGAGCATAACCCGATGATATAAGAAAAATGTGCCAATGAGATCTCCTGACTGGACTTGATGATGAGTCCGGGTTATACTCGGTTGGATATAAACCTTCCGTATCAGTACCTAATTCTTTTTTCCCAACTCTAAGATTGGCGTTGACTTTGTTCTTGGCAAGTAATTGCAAACAAGAAGTACCATGGAGCAACTGCTAACACCTGGTCATGTGGAGTTATCTTATTTGAATTACTTGCTGGTTATCTACCCTTCGATGACCGTAATCTAATGAACCTGTATCGGAAGGTAAGTTTCTGAAGAGATTCAATTTCTTTGAATGCAAATGTTCAAAATGCTGATACATCTATCGGTGCAAAGATATACAGAGCAGAGTATACATGTCCAAAGTGGTTTACAGCAAATCAAAGGAAAATAAACCATATCTTTAAATTTAGCAGTTCAAAAAATGAGGGTGTAATCTTACACGTAATTTGTTGGAATTTCAGTTTTCCTTTTACCTTTATCTAATTCACCAAATAAACCATATTTTTAAATTTGAGAGAAAATCCACCGTAAACCTAGATAAAATCTCTCATTCGTCACTGTAGACGAACGTTCTACAATCTGTATAGAACTAGACCATTTCCATCGTCTACATTCGGTCTTGGCCTCCTCCTTTCTTTTTTTATATCTAACCCTTTGAAATTTCAGGAGGAGACCCACAACATTCCATCTCTTTACATCTCAATAGTCTTTGGAAACTCCTTCATCTGCTCTCTCTTTCTTGTGTTTTATTATCTCTCATATTCTAACCCACAATCAATTACTATATTTTGTTGAGTCTTTATTCAACTTCTCATTCTTCTTCTTTTTTTTTTTTTTTTCATCACTAATACCTAAAATTGCAAAACTTTAAGCACCAAAGAAGATGAAGTGGCTGATGAGTTACCGGAGATAAAGGGCAAAATAGCGCCTAGGGTTACGAGAGAATATTGGACTTGTTTTGTAAATTTAATATTTTCTAAGAGTTTCTTAAGAAAAGAAAAATATTTTCTAGAAGGGTGTAACTATACTATAATTTTGAAAGATTTTTTAACTTAAAAAATTAAGCTATAAAATCTGACCTTTGAATTTTTCAAATGAAACGTATCACTATTCCACGAACAAAAATCCATAACAACCCTAATTACTGCAAAATGAAGGTGCAAATTAAAGGTAGAGAATTATGTAATCAATCAATGATATTTTGATTGTCTCACCATGTTTCTAGATCTATGTAATTCACTGATAAAAGTCCTGATCTCGGGAAAATTTAATTATGTTGATTGCAATTAATAAATTGTTAATGGACCTATTCATAGGATATCATCTTGATGATGTTAATGTGATTAAAGAACATAGCAAAACAAGTACCCAAATGGGTGGTTCAGCACAATGCTTGTCAATTTCGGACTAATAGAATGTAATACAGCTTCTTCAATGATATTGAAACAAGATGTTTAGTAAAAAGAAGATGTTTAGCAAAAAGCAAGTGCTCTGACAATTAAAAAATTTTATCCTTCTATTATGATTCTTACACTAGAAAGTAGTAAATTTGTATATCTGAAAGTTCTTAAACCACTCACCTGAAGCACTAGAAAAAAGATGGAAAGGCCTTTTGTTCATCGGACAACCACCATTAAAAGTATCTCAATTTTCTTGTAGTTTTTTATTTAACCACTTATGGATCTCAGTCTCTTTTATTACGATCCTTACACTAGAAAGTATCAAATCATTTAAATTCATAAACCACTCACATAAAGCACTAGTAAAAAAAGATAGAAATTCATAGGCAACTGTTCTTCTAATGTGACAAAAGAATATTGAAATGTGTGTGCTTTTTTCTTTAGTAGATTAGACAAATCCCACCCTATGTGGAAGTTGTAAATGATGGGGTCACGCCTGTATAATAGAGGATCAGTAGCTACCCATGCATCACATCCGTTTTTGCCAAAAAAAAATTCCTTAAAACTTAGTCTATCTTGAATAAAAGAAAAAATACAAATCTTTCCCCACTTATCTTGACAATTCTTACTTTACTATTCAATTTATTCTATTAATTTTTATTTTATATGTATATATATATAGTGAAGTAATAAAAATATACATGCTTTTTTAATAAAAAAATAAAATTCATCCATTTCTTTTTTAATTTTTATTTTCAAGAAAGAATTTAGTTTTCACAGCTGTAGCCCACTGTTTTTCTATTGATTGTTCCCGAAAGAATCCAATTTGCATGACTGCAACCCAATGTTAATGAATATAGAGAAAAATGTGGCTGCAATTTGTGTAGCTGGAAACTCTCCTGCTACTTATACCTGTTGACAGTAGATGAAACAGAATAATTTAATTTTTTCCCCCTTTCTGTTCACAAAAATCTTCAGCGGAGAGGTGTTCACAGTCTGATCGACTGATAAATCACTTTCTTTTGGGAAAACTGTGACCCTTATTTTTGTCCGACTGTTGTTGAATTTTTCGTGGTTTGATTCAACTTCAGAGGAAGTCGAAGGGAAAGGGAAAGCTATTGTCTGTGCATTAGTCCTCAAACCTCCATCGCTTAAATTTGAAGGGAAAAATGAGACAGACAAGCATTATTGTTTTTGTTCTTTAGAGTGGGTAGGTTTCGGCAATTTAGGAATTTTAGCATAGAATCTATTTTTTATGCTTCTAAAATAAAATTCAGAATCATCACCTATATACAAAAAATTCAAATGAAACCAAGACTCAGCATATCATTTCTTTGTTGTTAGTCTTTGAATTGGTATAAGAGTTCAATTGGTGAAGTTTGAATCTCAAGTACGAAGTTCCCAGAACTCCATTATTCATAAACAATTTTTTTCTTTTTGGTAATTGATTTGGTTGGATATATTTGATTTATTAGAACGGCTTCTATGCTTTATGCCTCAGTTTTGTCTGCCTGGCAAGACTTTTATGAAAGTATTCTGTTTGATCTATGTGTGTTTTGCCATGTTTCTAAATCTATGTAATTCACTGATAGAAGTCTTGATCTTCGGCAAAATTTAATTATGTTGGGTTGCACTTAAAGAAATTGTCAATGGACCTATTGGTCCTACGAAATGTCAGCATAAGATCTAGCGGGTTGCTTATGCATTAGAAACTAGTTTTGGTGTTGCACATTTCAAGTCACTACTGTTGCTGTTCACTTTGGAAATTTACTCTTTGATTATCTGGACACTCAAAGTTTGCTGGACTGATGTACTTGCGTGTAGATTTCTAGTAGGTTGGTTGCATTTAAAGGATGTTACACTAAAGATCCCAATTTTGTGAAGCTTTCTTCAATTTTTTCAAGAGAGAAAAGAGGGGAAAAGAAGAATGAACAAGAGACCACATGAAGACCTCAAAATAGATAAATCAATTTCTATTACTTTGAACAACACCTTAGTAAAAGTGTACAAGATCTTGTCAACAATTCGTTCTAGATGTTTTCAGTGCTGCTTGTGTTTTCTCTCACTATTATATATATTCTGGTTGCATACATATACAAAAAAAAAAACATAACAATATTACATTGACATCCATAATCATCATCTCCATTTGAGGAATCAATCAAATTTCTGTAGCGAAAACCACAGCAATCTCGAAATGCCAGAAAACCTTGTGCTTAGCTAAAACAATTGTTGTAGGTAGAGCAGCTGGATGCATTAATTTAAGCTACCGTATGATCCCCAAAGCTTCAACAAGAAAGAAAAAGAATAATGGTACTTCCCATTAAAAATAACTGATCACACCAAAACTGTTCCATCATTGGAAGAATTGAAATCCTGCCACAAGAAGCAAAAGAATCTAATTTAGCTTCAACATGTTGGGGAATTTGTCACCATGGATGAAACAAGTAACGTTAAGGATGAATTTGATTACAAACCTTTACACTTTCAACTGGTTGTTCTGATCTACTTTCAACTGATTGTTCTGATCTACTTTCAACTGACCGTTCTACTGATCCACCCCATTCCTTTATCCTGGATTCTGCATCCTGAGCCTGTAACAGAGAGGCAGAAAGACATTAAACCCAAACTCTGTTTGTGCTTCAGACAGAGAGAGACACAGAGAGAGAAGGAGACACAGCAAGAGAGACAGAGAGAGAGAGACCTCTTTAGTCCAGTTTGTTCCAAAAGTGATGCACATCAGGATAATGGTTTGCAAAACAACACCAGAGATCATCCCAGCCCATATTCCCTGTAATTTAGAAGATGATCACACTGTAAGGACCTTCAACAAATGATGATCTATCCTACATTGTACATGAAAGGCACAATGTTGGGTTTGGTTGAGCTCTGTATTCTGTGAATCCACATGATTATTATCGACCTTGTTTTGATAATTACATGGATGGAATAGAAAATTGATTGTGTGGGTAAGTGTTTTTGAGCTCCCTTACCTCTACTCCGAAGTCTAATTGAGCTCCAAGCAAGAACCCGAGAGGAAGTCCCACAACATAATAACACCCAATGTTTACATAAGCAATCAACGACTGCCATCCTGCTCCAACAGCCACACCTGCAACCAGACATTCCAAATATTTTCAGAATTCATTAACCTTGTTATCAAAAAAAGGTAAAATCTTTTATCAAATCTTTTCTCTACAGTTTCAAAAGCAAATATTGTTGCTTTAGCTTGCATACCTGTTAGAACTGGTTGAATACTGTTGAGCAGCAGAGTAAAGGAGAAGAGGACTGCAAGGTGAGACACAACTTTGACAACTTCAGGACTATTTGTGAAGGGTAGGGCATAAACATTCCTCAGGAACAAGACACTGCTGAGGAAAACTAGACCCATCAATGCTGAAGTTAGAACCACAACAATTATTGCGAATTTTGCAGCCCTAGGCCTTCCTGCTCCGAGTTCATTTGAGATCCTCACACTGTAGCAATAAAAAAAATTGTAAGTACAAACTTATGAACCCCCACTTGGTATTTCCCCTCAACTGTGTCTGGTAATTAAAGGAAAACTTTTATTACCTGATTGCTGCATTAAAGCCAAGGAAGATCATGAGCTCCCATCCCTGGAGATTGGTACTGCATTTCATGGACAAATAAAAAGAGAGTATTATGAAAGCTGTTTAAGGTGGCCACACACAAAGAACGAAGATAAGAGCAAGCAAAGCATTTCAAGAACTGTTAATTACCAGATGGAAATGGCAGCCACAGCAGTCTGTGCATCCTTCAAGTTGCCAGCTAACACCACAAGCAGCATGTAGTACCAGAATTCAAGACTGTTTTGATCAGAGATGAAATGAATCAATGGGTTGTAAACCAGAGAGAAATAAGGTCAGTTGCATTACACTAGATTGCTATGTTTCTTACCACAACATGATGGCAGAAGCAATAGAGAGACGAGCAAAAGCACCCAAGTCACGGAAGGCTGCCCAACTGAATCCAGTCCAAGCACCTGGGCAGTTGCCCATGACAATGTAGAGAAATTGGCCCAAGTCCACCAACCACCAAGACACATTAAGTGCAATTGCTGCACCAACCAGCCCAAGCTGGAATTGAATAATTAAGAGCCAGCAGAGGAAGATATGGAAGATGAGTGCAAGTCCAGACACCCATGCCATGGCCATGACCTTGCTTTGTGCCTGCAAAAACTTCTGCATTGGGAAGTTAATGGCATACGCGAACAACTGAGGGATCATATAGAGCGAGAAAGTTCCGGCAAGCTCGGCAATCTCTTCGTCCTGGCCAAAGAATCTTAAGATTGGAGTGGCAAAGATGTAGATGGGCAAGAGGACGAAAGCCATCAAGAGGAGAATGACCCATGAACGTTGCATGTATACCCCCATCATATGTATTTGCTTTGCTCCAAATGCTTGCCCACATAGTGTTTCAAGTGCACTTCCCATTCCCAACTGCAACGTTTGAGATAGAGAATCAGATTAGTATAGAAAACCAAGCATGAAAAGTCAAGCAAAGGTGTAACATTGAAGATACATTGAAAGAAAATTCAAAACAAAATTGTGTTTTAGGTCTGTAACATACGTGGGGAGTACAGTTCAGCTTTAGTCCACCTTATTAATATTCAAAAGTTAACTTTCCTAAATGTGTGTTAGAGGGTTTCAAAATCTGCGAAAACCAAACAATAACTCCATAGTCAATGAATCCGGATCATCACTCATTACCACCACAAATTCTGTGGGCCCCACAAATGCCCCACAAATAAAAAATAATAAAACATTAAAAAAAAAATCCGTCACCCAACCCCTAGGCCCTCTATAATTTATGGTGATAAAGCCGTCGGAGAGCACTCAAGTTGTAGATCCGGAATCATAGTCAATAGTGATAGGTACGTGTGTGCTTTTTCTTTTAGTAGATCGAGACAAATCATAGCCTTTAAATAAGGGGTGGAGAAACTGTAAATTGTGGGCCCCCTATATAATAATAAAGATAGAATGCAAATGGTGAGTCATCCAGTACAATTTGGAATTGAATTTCATAGATACTCATATTGTTGACTAATAAATTATTTATAAACACATATTTTCGTATTAAAAAAAGGAAACAAATCTTTCCCTAATTATGTCTACCATTGAATCTATTCTATTTATTTTTATATATAAGTCATGTAGTGAAATATACATGTTTTTTTAATAGAATAGAATAAATTTCATTCATCAAGATTCCAAATGTCGAGCCACCTTTATAGAAGAAACAGGGGAAGGAAGATCCCATTCGAATCAGAGCTGAGATTCATTCTATTCTACCAATTAGATTAACAGCTCATACTTCACATCTTGTCAATAAGATATTACATAATATTGATTGAAAATGAGATTTACGGGGAGTTTGATAACTCTCTAAGAAAAACGTTTTTTATATATTTTTATCCAAAAAATATATATATATCATTCACATACAACCCGAATTCAACTTTTCTAACCATTTTTTTTACAAAAAAATTATTCTAGAAAGAATTTAATTTTCACAGCTCTGTAGCCCACCTTCAAATTTTTTTTTCATTCTTCCAGAAAGAATGAATCAATGGGAAAATAGAGAAAAACTTGACTGCAATTTGTGTAGCTGGAAGTTTTCTGCTACTTCTCTAGTTTTTTCGTTTAGAGTTTTTGTATTTTTATAAACATCCTTCCACGATTCCATCGATGATCTCTAACCATCCATGGATTTGCATGAGTAGCATGTTCTTGATTTCGTGACATGGAAATAATTAAGAGGAAAAGAGAGAGATGGAGAGAAAATTAATAGAAAGTAGATACCATGATGCCAAAGGCAAGGCCGGCGATGACCATGTTCTCTGTGGAGACGGCATCGAGCTCTAGCGTGGTAAGTTGGCCGGCGAACACTTGTGTGGCGGCGCCGAGAGAATACTGGGCGACGGTGGTGAAGATGGCAGGAGCTGCCAGGTACCAAAGCTTCTTGTTCTCCTTCAATGACTCCTTCAAGAATTGACTGCAACTCCTTATCTCCTCTATATCTGCTTCCTTATAACTCTGCAAAAACGGCTCCTGCAAACCATCTCCTGCCATTTTTCTTCTCTTCTTGATCTCTTGCTTGAAAGAAATAAAGAAAGAACGAAAGAAAGAAACCCAGAAGGAACAAATTCTCTTCTGTTGTTATTTGGTGGTGAAATCAACAATGCCAGCCTTCACTAGATTTATAGTCTTGGCCATCCTTATCCCTCTCTGATTTGAAACTCAAACGTCAGCCTTTAGGTAATTCTCCCTTTCTCTCCTCTCTCTCTCTGTCTCTCAGTTTTTCTCTCCTTCCTTCCTGTTTCGTGCCATCCATGACTGTTTTAATGGTTTTCTTTCTCTGTTTAAGTAAATAACACTGTCACCAGATGGGAAATTGCAGATTCTTATTATTCAAATTCACATTAAGAGTTTCATCAAATTAAATATTCCATTTCTATTTCTACTCCCAAAAACAAATATTTCCTTTCTATTTTAAAAAAAAAAAATTCCATTTCTATTATCCTAAGTTTACACAATTGCCTACCTACCAATCTCTTCAAATCATCACCAGTATCATGCCAAATATATTACGTCATAACTCATAATGATATTATATTTTGAATAATTAAAACTTGAAAATTCTAAATGTTATCCTCCTGGCCTACCCAAAGCCCATACTAGTTAATATTTTCATGATAAATTATATATAGAGCCATTGGATTTCGAATCAATTATATTTACTATTTCTCTATTAAGTAGTGGGGTTAAATGATAATGTCATCGGTTAACAAATATATTCAACATTTATTTTATCATTTTTTTCTTCTTCTAATGTTCTTTAAAAGACAAATTGCATATAGATCTCCTATATTTTGAATGAATAACATCTACTGCTCTTGAAAAAAAAAGTACAATAACCTAAAGAAAGTAATATAAAATTTTCAGAATATAGATTAGTTTAATATATTATTATTTAACTCCAACACTTAATAGTAGAAGAGCATTTGTAATTGATTTTTTGTTCTTTCATAAATAGTAGATGTGATTAATTTAAAATCTATAGGGTTTATATGTAATTTATCTTTTAAAAGACACAAGAAAAAATAAAGATAAATTAGGTATTTAATATATTTGTTAATCAATGACATCATCATTTAATCACAATACTTAACAATAGGGGCCATTTGTAATTAATTTTTTAGGAATAGTGGATGTAATTGATTCAAAATTTAAAAAGTCTATTTATAATTTGCCCCTTTTTTTTTAATAGATCAAACTTCTCACTTCATTTGGTGGTTTTTGTTTGTACATGTATACGCTGGTAATTTTTTTTTAATGGGAGATTAAGTGATTAGTTTTTAATTAGGAGTTTAAGACCCAAGGACTTGGATGCATTGAACACTATATAGTTAGCCATTAATTCCTCATGTTCATTGAGGAATTATTTAAATATGAAATGATGTTTTGTAGTTTTCTTGTTCTTCTTCATTTGATTGCATTAAACTAAGACTTCAAATCAAAACTTAGTTATTTCGTTGTTTATTTATTTATCCCAAAAAACCATCCATTGTACAAAATGACGTGATGTCTAGTTGTAGTAGTTATTACTTTTCACTCAATTCCCAACTCACATTGCTTAATTAGCAGAAAAACACAATCTCACGCATATACCTATGTCCAGGTTAGGACTCTCAGGCTATTGTGGATGTTATGGGGTAAGTGTAGTATTTCCTTGTTCGTTCAAGAGTTAGTCACGAACATTCACGCTCTCTCGCAACAATTTGATTATTGTGTTTTTCATCACCACATTCGAGAGTTAAACACTGGCGCTAACTTTTTGGCGAGTTTTTGTCTCTATGTAAATGAAGTTCTTTTCTCCCTCCTAACATTCTGGTTAATCAGAAATGACGTGGATGGGATGCTCTATTATTGTATGTAATCTTGTTTCCTTTCTTAATACAAAGTTTTCTTTTTGAGTATTGTGTTTTTCATCACCGCATTCGGGAGTTAAATATTGGTGCCAACTTTTTGTCGAGGTTTTGTCTCTATGTGAATGAAGTTCTTTTCTTCCCTCCTAACATTCTGGTTAACCAGAAATGATGTGGATGGGATACTCTTTGTGTGTAATCTTGTTTCCTTTCTTAATACAAAGCTTCTTTTTTGAGTATTGTGTTTTTCATCACCACATTCGGGAGTTAAATACTGGTGCGAACTTTTTGTCGAGTTTTTGTCTCTATGTGAATGAAGTTCTTTTCTTCCCTCCTAACATTCCGGTTAATCAAAAATGATGTGGATGGGATGCTTTATTATTGTATGTAATATTGTTTCCATTCTTAATACAAAGCTTCATTTTTCCAAAAAAGAAAACAATCTCAAAGTTATTAACCCTATCAATTGCCCCAACTGTGAGTTAGTTTTTTTTTTGTTACAAATAAGGGGCTAAACAATTCAAAGAAAAAAGAAAAAAAAAAAATAGAAAACTTACTTAAACAAGACTCTTTATCCACCATGAGAATTCCTTCTACCCTAGCTGGAGGATCCAGAAAGAATGTCTGTGTCCAAAGAACAAAGTTGTTTCGCAAACATCCAGTCAATGGCTTTTTTTGCTTCTCTCCCAATGTGAACAAACCTCACATTTCCATTAACACCTGAAAGAGTTTTTATTTCTTTAATAAAGCAAACAATACTCTCTTGTTCATGCTTGCAAAAGACGAGGAGAGCAACAACTTCCTTAGAGACAAAACCCAAACTCTAAGCCAACCTAAGGCTTAGTTTTTAATTTGCAACTTTCTCACATATACATTGGATAATCAAATTCTAGCAACAACAATTCATATTAGAAAAGAATTACTCTTTTCTATTTATATCTAAACATATTTATTTATGGATATTCATTACTTTAAAAGAAATCATACAAAAAAATGTAACTTCCAAATGAATATCTCAGCCATCTCAGTGTGCAATCTTGACGATCCGCATTCTCATATTAACCGAAGATCTTAGTAATCCATCATTCCATATCAAGATCATCTTATTGTGTATGTGAATCATATAATGTATTTCTTTGTAGACTCTGATATTTTCATATCAAAGAATATGCTAATTCCATTATATATGTAATGAATAAATTAATAGAAAAGTTGAACTCATTTTGTCCTAATTTTCTTATTTGTATTTAATATATCTTCTCTATTTTAGAATAATTTACTAAAATTTTCTTCTTAAATTGCATAATCAAGAAGAGAGTTTGCCAAATCTAAAAAAACTAAAATCCTAGAGCTATTATGTGCAATTTTTGTTCTAAAAGAAAAAAAAAAACAAAATTTTATTTTTTTTCTTTTTAAAGTATATAATTTGACACTTTTTGTTCATAATAAATGAAATATATATAAATATATATATACATATATATATATATATATATATATATATATATATATATATATATATATATATATATATATATATATATATATATTATATATATTTTTTTTATTTATTTATTTTTTATTTATATTCAACTAGATTTCTAGACTTTTATAATGTAGTTTGTCAACTTTTTTGTTTGGATTCAAAGTTTGTCCAGGTTAGTTTATACAAACATCAACTACATCCTTAGAATGATAACTTTATGTATAATTTAAATATAAGGCAGGGTTTCAACACTAATCCTAAGTAGTTCGAATTCCAAATCTCATATTATTTGTCGTTAGTCTCTGCCAACTATGTCCATCAGTAAAAGTTGTATATTTTTTATTTTGTTTGAACTAAAACTTAATTTACATGTGTTTGAAAATTTTTTAAAAATAAATAACTATCATGCCTAAACATAACCAGGACTTTTTAGTATATATTACAAATTTATTAATATGTGAGGATGTGAAGAAGAAAATCCTTTACAAAAATAATCAAGTGGCAAGTGTAATTGTGTTGTGGAAACTTTTGATTGGACTATGTTAGAATAATAATTTTATCTTAAAAGTGTGTGCGTGGAAGTATATGAATATATTGAATTGCTTATTCATTTTTAATTAATTTTCATTGAAGAAATAACAATAAAGAAGACAAAGAGAAAAGTGTAAGAAGATGATGATGCATCTTTGATGTCATTTTTGCATCTTGAGGCTTTACTTCTATCTCCAAGGTACCAACCCATAAGCCTACCTCCTTCTTTTTTTTTTTTTTTTTTTTTTTTTAATATGAGTCAGTCTAAATCTAACTAATCAGTTTTCCTCAAATGATTTTTAAAAAATAATCAGAAGATGTAGGTGTTACTAGATGCATATTAAGCATGAAATTAACTTGATATATTCTAGAAATAAAATACTTAACAAGCGAATTTATTGAGATTTGTATGTCCTGTTAGAACACGACACATAGAATCGTTAAGCTTTTGAATACGTTGTACACGAGGATAATCAATTATAGTTTAAAAATGACTTGTGATTGGGTTGGTAAGGAGAATTTTTCTTGCACGTAATTGTATATATCGAAACGGCATAATCCTTTCAATTGAACTGTATTTCGATTCAGCAAAGACATTATCCGTAGAAAAATTTTCAAGCGTAAATCACATTTAGACGTTACAAAATTGATGAAATTAACCTTTTCCTTCATGTTTTAATCAAGTTTAGAGAAGAAAAAAAAAACATTTTAGCCACATGAAAAATGGTTAGAATATCATACAAGAGTGATAATGATAATCCAAATTAACGTCACAAGCTAAGCCAATTATAGAAGTTCTTATGGGATTTAATATAATCTAGTTAGTGTCTCAAGTGCTAATATTAATTCCATGCCTTTTTCATGATGGTATTTTGAGGAAGTAACATGCCTTCCTTGTGAGACTTACGATAACATAAAGTCAATAGTTAATAGAATGCGGAATGAGAAGTCTGACTTCAAATCAATGATACCATAAAAAGAGATACTGCACGAGTCATATGTACAATTTGCATGTCAATGAGGAGACAGGGTGTGAAAAAGAACATTATACCAATAATATGGTCATCATTTTTGCATTTACTTAGACCTCCAAAATATAAAAAAAATTGAAAGAGTTTTTTTCATGGTGTTCACTATGGTGGGAAAATTTTCAAACTCTTTTTTTTTTTTTCCCCCCATTTCCCCCCCCCCCCCCTCTTTCCCCCCCCCCCCCCCCCCCCCCCGTCTTCACAATACAGTTTTTTTTTAATTCTAAGTTACTCACAATTAATTTTCTATTAATTTTGAAATTTAAATGACTATTTTGACCATGCAATGAAGGAAAATATTTTTTTTTATTTTACTAAACATTACTTGTGTGTATGTATGTGATTTTCCCCCTTTGTTTTAAGGCTTTTCAATTTTCTAGTTTTTTATTATATTGTTTTCCTCTATGCTCATATCTTAATTATAGGGGGAAGAGAAAAAGAAATTTGATGTGCTTTCAAATGAAGCATTCATCAATGCTTTAAAGAGCAGCGGTCGATCAGTAAGTTATATTTCATCTGATCACCACATGAATTCAAAAATGTTTAAGATGTGACGGTGGTTGTCTTTTTCATCTTTTCGCCACTTGCAGTAGAAGTCAAAACCAGGAAGTGAAGGAGTTTTTTTGTAAATGAGGTAATTTGGAATTTTCAAAAAAGTGAATTATAGGTTGTTTGAAAATCTTTCCACTTAAGTAAACAGTAGGTCTAACTTTAGCGGGTACCATAAAAAAAACTCAAAAAAATATATTAAGTTATTCCTTTCGTGAACTGAATATGAACTAAGAAATCCTTTACTTGTTTGTATTATATAATGACAATAACAATAGTTTTTCTTTTTAGAGTTTACTTTTTGTGTTTTTTTTCTTCTTTATTTGGGAACTCTAGTTATAAGAGTGGATCTAATTAGCAAATGGTATAAACTACTATCAATAACATACAATGTTTTAACAAGTCTAAGAGTAAAGCAAGGTGACTTTATTTGAAAAGAAAAGAAAAGAAAAGAGAAGAGATAGACAAGAAGCTACTTTCATGTAACTTGAATCAATTTTCAACCACATCATTGATAGGTTAACCTTCCTAACATCAAAGCTACAGAATTCTTAGTGAAGATAAAGTCAAAAAGATGTACAAGTACGTGAACTACCTGCAATATGCAAGTCATTTTCACTTTAAGTTGCATTTCATGCCTGACTCAAGATCTTAATCCTTCACAACATTTATATTATCGTTTATACTTCATTGACTTTAATATAGTAATGCTTTAATTATTTTTAAGTATCATATATGGAGTATATGCCTGGTCAAAACATTTTTTAGAAACTAGTATTTAGCTTTCTAGAAGAATAAAACTCTCATTTTCCTTCTAGTACATTTTGAGTCTAAATTGGCGGATTAGTTTCTTGTGCGTTCGTGAATGCTTTATTTTTTGTGGTTTTATAACAATACATGTTTTTCTCCCCTTTTCATTATATCAAGTTACGTCTACTATTTCATAAAATAAATAAGAGATCCAAAATAGCAGATCACATGAAATAATCACCTCACCCCTTATCCCTTTGAAATGAATTTTAAAAAAAAAATCCATTCAGTAGTAGATTGTGGCATTACACTATCTTTTTATGGTCACATGGTTGTGCAGAGGTCATGTAATTTGGCAACAATCTTTTTTTTTTATAAAAAAAAAATCTCAAAAATAATTTCATCTGCCATGAAACATGTTTTTTTCATTTATTTAATTCCATAGCAGAACAGTACTTCATCTGGCAAAAAGCCATGGTTGAAACGTGAAAGGTCAAGAAAAGAATCCAGATTAATTTTATGTGGTTGGTACAGATCCAAAAAAGGGCTCATGGTGGAAATTGCATTTCTTTTTTCTCTCCTAAATGTATGTGAATATATACTTTTTCGACACAGTCTTTTCCATTTATAAAAGCTCAGAAGGATCTCTTAAAAGGTATTTCATCACCCATTCTTTATAAGTAGAACTTTAGAAAGTTACCTACACGTCATGTGGCATGAATTTTTCTTCTTTCTGTTCAGCATGGATTATGTATTTAATACAGTTATTAAAATGTATAAGTCATTTACAATTCAATGTCAGAAGTCAAGGTCAAATGAAGAACACCAGTTACAAGAGGATGGTGATCTAAAAAGACTGTGGACAGATATCACCTACACGAATATGGGTTAAATGGTTTGCAATGTCTCTCTGTTATTATTATTTTTTTGTTTGAAGGGTTTTTCAGAAGATGGAATTCTCCATCAGACAATGGCATCAAGGTACATTGTGATGCAGCACTCAGTGGTGATTCAGGTGCAGGAGGAATCAGGATAGTTATGAAGAAAAGCCTAAACAGCCGGTGTTTGCTTCTTCGGAACCGGTTACTGCTCTTTCTGCTGAAGCAATGGCATTGAGAACAGCAATCTTGGCAGCCCTGGAAGGGGAATACCTCAACTGTTTGTTTGAAACAGACAATGCTGAACTGGTGAAACCAGAGGTATACAGGATTATTCAGGATATCAGAAGTTTGCTGTCGACGGAGGACCAGTTCATGTTTTCTATTTCTAGGGACATGAATGCAGTGACAGATTCTCCAGCAAAAATCGCCATGTCTTTGACAAGCAAGACTGAATGGCCAATTTCCAATCAGTGGCTCTTGACTTATGTATTCAGGATGCCTTGGAACTCTGCTTGTTCTACTCTCAAACAAATCATCTTTCTACCAAAAAAAAAGAAAACAAAAGAACAGTTGCAAGACAAATTAAACAAGGCTATATATTTTGTGGACGGATAGATTCCAACTCTGTCAGATGTTAAGCTTCGGTTTTATTGATTGTCAATACATTGTTGAATATTTTTTGACACAAGCAACTGAATCACACTTGAACCCCGCCGCAGGGGGGGGACAACAATTGAAGTTCAAAATCCCCATCCCCTAAATATAAAAATCATCTGTTCTTCTACCCAAAAAAAGGGGGAAAAAAACAATTGAAGTTCAAAATCTATAATGAAAAGTAGCAGGAGGTTTCAATTTGTTGTGCCGATTACATTATAATGAAGCCCATTACAAAATATAAACAAAGACACAGTTATGATACAGCAGATTTCCAAGAAACAAAGGAACCGTGTAGCAATGCTAAATAATGGTTACAAACTTACAATTGCTTGGTGTTTAAGATCTCATTATACATCATACATGATCTGTATCCCAGTCAAACTTGGGCTGTGAGAAGATCTCATAATCAGTAGGTCCGTCCACAATACCATCCACAGTCTGGAGGCCTTCCAATACTGATGTTTGAAAGCCATTACTCTTGAAGGGTAAGAGATTATACACCAGTAACAACCCCAGAGTGAATATAGCCTGCAGCTTACTAGAATCCCCTTGAACTGAGAAGAACAATAGCATTGAGAGAATGAACAAGTCTACACAGATTCGCATTATAGACAGCACTGTATCCATTAGTTTCCCATCATTGCCTGCAGGGAACCCACGAACTCTGTATATAAATAGAAAGTTGTACTTGTCCACAACATATCTGTATCCAAAATACACTGCACCAACAGGGACCACAAGAGGTGCAAACAAAGAATATATCATAGTAAGGGCAAATATAGTGAGATTGAATGCATAATACTGAGCAAAATCAAATGTTTGTTTTGGAACAGGTGAGCTTCTGTTGATAGGATAAACGGAGAGATCTTGTCCCTCTACAATTCCATTTAGTGGAGAAACATGTGAAACGGCATTATCACTCATGTTCGGCCCGAAATCTCTTTCAGTCATCAGAGGCCTTCTTAGGCTATCTATTTCCTCGCTACCTAAAATGTAATTATCAGCATCCTCTGGCACCAGCTGAAGCATATCATTCTTCTGAAATTTCCGCAACATTTTCTTAATCCAAGGGATTGGAGCAAGTAGATCAAAAGATATCCCCAATAAAGTGCTTGTGATGAGAAATGCAAGTGAAGAGAGGCATGACCTTGACAAGAAAGATGGACTCATGTACTCCTCGATTCTTTTGCAAAATTCTCTATCCAAGTAACACTGACCCATCTGCAGGATCGCACTCTCCAAGGAAGATTCAACCAGAGCTCTAAGGAGAATAAGATTCACCAAGAAGAAGCAAAACATCTTCAAGAGAGTAGCCCTTTGCTCCCCAGATACAGTGAGATGCCTCTCAAACTTTGTAAGATAGGACAGTACTGATGGGATCACCATATACATGCTCACAAATATAAGAACATTGGGCAGAAATTGGTATATTATTGTTGCAACCCAGCTTGAACTTTGGAACCAGACCCACCATGATTCAGCACGGCCCATTGCCTCTGCATTGATTATCCTTGCTGCATTCTGAAGAGCACTGATCACAGCGAGTGGAGAACTAAAGAACAAAAGCATCAAAAGAAGGGAAGTGTTCACAAATGCTCTTCGCAGTCTCAATGAGAATCTTGAAGAGCCCAAGTGATTCCAATATATGTCAGTTGCCGGAGGAGCTCGTTCAACCTTCCATCGGTTCCTCTCTAGCTGCAGCTCCATGACAGAGAAAAATTTCCCTATTGGCCTCCTCCTCTTCACAGTTCGGAAATCCTGTACAGCCATATTAGCTGAGTAGATATCCTTGAATATAACAAACGCAATCCCAGCACCTTGTGCTCGGCCTTCTTTGAAAGCTACAAGTTTAGTCTCTAAAAAGGCCCTCAAATCCTGAAGTTTCTTCAATTTTTCTTCATCCGTGGAACCCAACCGTGAGACAATCCGAACCCAAAAATCCTTCACTTTTCTCCACAGAATCTGAAGCCAGCCCCAAAATCTCTCATTAGTTTCGCCCCCATTTTCACCATCATGATCCTCACTGGATACAAGTTGAGAATCAATTCGAGCTACCAATCGAGAAATATCACTGCGAACCTTCTCTAAGTCAGTAATTAAATCATCCAAAGCACACAAATCCATCGGCAAGATAACCTTATAAACCTTCCCAGGATACTTGTCCTTAAAATATTCCTCCAGAGGGGTTTTATCGGCTGCTAGATTTTTAGGGATCCCCTGCACCATAATGGTGAAAATCGAGACCGAATATGTGTTAGGATCACTAGAATTACCAGCTCCATCCCTGAACCTGGTAGCTTTCAGTCGTTCCTCGATTGAGGAGATGCCAAGATGAGCCAAAGCAACTATAATAACCACAAAAACAAAATGAACCCACAATAGCGACGAACCTTTCTCGATGTGGGTAATGGTGGTTTTGGAGAATTGATCACTCATGGCGGCAGTTCCAGCATAGAGATTGAGAGGGAGCACGAGAAAAACGGCGAAGACAGCGATCGACAGCAGAAGTACGCAGCTTCCACCCTCGATGAGAAGGAACTGAGCAGCATCGGCACCACAGTGGGAAGAAATCTCGCGGCAAGTGGCGTGCCATACAGCAAGAAGCTTCGCAACAAGCCCAGAAGGCCCAGGAATCCGACGGTGATCGCTGCGGAGCTTGACGAAGATGAAGATGAAGACACAGCAGAGAGCGCCCAAGGCCGATATATTCAAAAGGTATTGTATGTTACCGTACCACGCCGTGTCGAAGTCAACATCTCCGTCTCCGTCTGAAGAAGGCGAAGGAGAGGAAGAGGAAACGTAATCCATGGCGGATGCAGAAATTCACGCTTTACTATTTGTGGAAGACTGAGAAGAACAAAATTCTTCTCCGTCGATTTGGGCAAATAGCAAGAGAAAGAGAAGAATCTCCCTTCATCGAGATTAGATAGAAAACCAAGAATACAAAAGACGAGAAACCCAAAATGAATTTGAATCTTCAAAGCTTACTGTGGAAGCAGAGGTTACTGCGTGGCGCTTGCTCTCTGTCCCTTTGCTCAAACCGATAGAAATTTGGACATTCGGTTTGGAACGATGCAAGTTCCAAGCAGCGAAGTAAAGTGCGCTGAGAAGACTAAAGTGCGCCGGGTAGTAACATGCCAACCTCACCTCGCGGGAACCAACCTATTAGGTATGTCAGTTTTAAACGTCAGCCCGGGCCCAATACCCGGCCCACACTGGTCAATAATTGATTTCCTGAACCAGTTTATTGAAGGTGCGGTGGTATCTCTTGGAGTGGATGGTTCGGCCCATTTAAGAAAGTTGTGTACTTTTGGCCCACAGTTGGCCCACGGTAACAGAATATGGGCCTCCAAATTGTCTATGTGGGCCATAGAAATTCTACCATAGCCTCCCCTCAAGCCATGGTGTTTTGAACTTTCTTTTGGGTAAAATCATAATAATTTATTAATATTACCGTGTGAAACACCTGAGGGGGAAAATACCCAACTAGGGAGCAGAATGAGGCCAAACAGTCATACACGGATTACACTGGGGGAGTTTGCTACACTTTTGGACACCCTTGGTACATGATTAAAAACGCACAGATCCGATGGTTCAATCATATATAATATTACATGTTTGGTGTTCCATGTCTATTGGAAGATTACTGCGAATAATCACTTTTAGTTCATCCCCCATCAAAATCATAGCAAAATTTTGAGAAGTTGTATCTGTCTCAATTAATCCCATGACGACTAAAGTAGTTTTATCAAATTGATCAAGATTGACTTAAAACAAATTTCTTTATTCTTTCCCCTCCCCATCTCCATCGTTAAGGTAGTAATTAATAGAACACAGATTGATTTTCAAAACAACGAAAATTATTTTACAAATCTATTTGTATTCTAAGAGTCTTGTATGTCCTTTTTTTTTATGTCAAAGAGAATCCAAATTCCTTTGGCTCTGGTGGCCTTTTTAGTTAAATTATTGATTAAATGACCTATATCAAGGTACAAGTATAGCGTCCAAGATTGAATCAACTCTTTAATTCAAAAACTTTTTCGTACAAAAAAGAAAATGATTGATTTTTGTAGTTATACAAGAGTTTTTCTTTTCTGTTTTTTCGGAAGGTGGGGAAGAAGGTAGTTGGGGGAGTCTTTTGTGAATGGTCCAAGTGTCCAATCGAAGGTGATCCGATAAATTAGTTGGTCTTACAAACAACGTGACCAACACTTGGCAATTATTTATATCAACACGTGTCACTGGAAGAATAGTGTTACTTTTTTTTTTGGTTGATTCAGCTTAAACAACCCTCATGGCCTTGGTGATTTATTTATTTATTCTTTTCCATTTAAAGGTAGTAATTAATAGCTAGAACATGGATTTTGACCCCAAAAAAAATAAGAGAACATAGATTGATTTCTGCAGCAGAAATTATTCTACTGGATCAATTTGTATTCTGAGAATCTTTCTGATGTTTATATATTCTCTTAAAAGAATCCAACTCACTGTTAGATTCCTTTGACTCTAGTGGCATTTTTTATTTGAATTTCCAGTTAATTGACCTTAAAAGTCTAATGTCCAAGATTACATCAGCTCTCTAATTCAATAAACTTATTTTCTATCAAAAAGAACAAAAAGTTTTAATTTTTTTATGGTTTCTTTTAGGGGGTTGGGGTGGTTGGAATGGTCACTTTTGAATGGTCCAAGTGTCAAGCGAAGAAGGCGGTTGGATAAATTAATTGATCTTACAAATAATATGATCAACACTTGGCAATTGTCCATATCAACACGTGTCACTAATATTATAAGATCATTAGTTGAAAGGACAAGAAAAATCTGTCATCAATGGTCAACATTCAAACCTAACGACTTTTAACTGTTTATTTTTTCTGGTTAAGAATATGTCATCAATTACGTTTAAATTCGAACTAGTAAATATATAGCCAAGCTCTTAACTGCTTCAAATAATCAAAGGATGTCAATTTAAATGTATGATTACTTAGTCGATTATTGATCAAAGCTTGTTTCTTTTTGTATGTTTTCAATGGTAAAAAAAATAATGAACAGAATATTTCATTGAATTTGACTCCCAAGTAAAACTGAGATTTTGTATTTTCCATTAATAAACTTGCACTGGGTAGAACCTACCCCAGGTCCTTTATTTGGACTACTAGGTTCATCTAGGGCAGACGCTTTTAAGTGACTCTCATAATGTCTTTTCTTCAATCTTTTTCTTAACCCTATTGTTTATACATGTCTCTTCAAAGTTCAAATTTTATTTTTTTAATTAAAAAGGTTGAAAGTTATTCAAGATTAAGACAATATCTCTTTACATTTCAAATAAGCCATGTCAATTGTTAATTTGATCTTGTTTGAAGATATGATTCACTCTTAGACGTGGATGGCACAACATTGGGGCCAGGCAGCGCACTATTCCCCCGTCTCTCCCAATTTGTTTGAAATTTTCCTTGTTATCTTCTTAAATTTAAAAAAATAATTTTCCATAACCTTCTTCTCATGTATAAAATATTAGTACTTGGGTCCACCATTGGAAAAAATTTGATGACAAAAATAATGGGTAAAAACTCATTGTGTTTTATATGAAAGAATGACACTTGTTCAATTTAAATGTCAAATCATGGCTTCGCCCTTATTCTTAAAAAGAATAAAAAGTGTTATTAGCTTGAGCTGAAAAATGTAAACTTTAATCAATTTTGTTATTCATAACTAACTTCATATGTGATTATTAAAATTTATCTTATCTTATACTCAAATATTTGAGTTTGAGAAAGGCAAATAGTGGGTACATGAATGCATGATTATCAAACTAATGTGTGGAGTAAAAGAAAGATACTCTCTTCGTTGAAAAAACCCTAAACCCAACGCCTCTAATGTCATCGCCCCTTTGAGCGACCCGGTGTAGGCGTCATTTTGAGGAGGAGAGAAACTGGCGGTCTCTTGCCTCTGTCTCTCCGCCTCTTCCTTTGAGTCTTCTTCATCGTCTCTCTCCATTTTTCTCTATCTTCTCTCCGTTTTTCTCTTTTCTCTCCTGTCTTCTCTTTGTTTCTCTCACCACCTTTTGTTTCCCTCTTTGTTTCCTTCTCTTCTTTTTTCCTCTCCATTTCTTCTTCCTTTTCTCTCCATTTCTCTATCTTCTCCGCTTCTCTTCTCTCCATTTCTCTCCATTTCTCTCCATTTCTCTCATTTTTCCCTAACCGGATGAAGTTTTTGATAAAAACAAATATATAAAAAAAAAAAAAAAAAGAAAGAAAAGATAGTAGATGCAAGATCTAGTCGTGCATCCCATAGATCTAGAGGTTATGTTGTCGCGAGCTTCTCTGGTCACCTCTCTACTGTTACTGGTCTTTGTGATTGAGGCAAAGACGGATGGTAGTGTTTCTCCGCCTTTGTGGCGTGTTTTGTCTTCTCCCCGAGAGTGTGTTGTATTTCCGCCCTTGTTGTGTGTCAATCTCCGCCTTTGTAGCATGTGCTCACTTTTTTAGGCATTTGAGATGGAAGATACGTATTTCGTATCTCTTATGCTTAATTGTTGTTGTCGTTGTTTCAACGTTTATTCTAAAAATTTATTGGGCTTAACTTGAATGACACTATCTATTGCATATACAATAGTTTGATTAACTTTCACTCCTTGACTCGGTTCAAACCTTTTGTTTTCATGCATCCATCTTTGTATTTCTTTCTCTTTCTTTCATGTGTTCCTATTCTTTTCAAGTTCAATGAATGAAATCTCTTTAATTTCTTACCAAAAAGATTAAGAATGCGTGATCATCAAACAACTAGGGGTTTAAATAGAAAAAGTTAATCATTTTCTTTAAACGTATGCAATGATGTCGAAAATCATATAGATATAATAGTCAATTGGATCGTTATGCAGTTGATGGACTTGACATCATGTTATGTTCTTTTTTCTTTATTGATAAAAAAAAAAATATGTTGTTGGCGTTGAAGGTCAATCACAGTTTTCAGAATTAGCTGGTTCATAATCTAATAGGAGTTTCAATTCTCTTCAATTTCAGTGAAAAAATAAAAAATAAAAAATTTGTTAAATTGGAGTCAATTAAATCAACGTAAAAGAAAAATATTGTTGCTGAAATCATTCAGACTTATTCAATATAAGTCATAGGTTTAAAAATAATAATAATAAAATAAAATCAATTGTAAAAATTAAAATTATATTTTATTGCGTCTGCCGGGAGTCGAACCCGGGTCTATTGCTTGGAAGGCAATTATCCTAACCGTTGGACTACAAACGCTTGATGCTATATTGACTTATTGAATATCCTTCATTTTATTTGGTTGCATCAATCTTGTTGAACAATTCTAAGTCCAAGGCCAGATCTGCAGATTCCATTCAGCAGATGTCATTAACACCTTCCCAAATGATCCAAGATGCATATCACTTAAGCTTTGGAGTACAGTCAACTCAATTCTATTAATGGCTCTCAAGTTCTTTCTTCCATTGAAAGAACTGTACTTTAATGGACAAATGCCTTCAGAATCATGGATAAAAATAAATATAGATGGTTCCTCAAAAGGAAATCAACAACTCTAAGCAAACAGAAGTTGGTGGAATTGCAAGAAATAGCCAAGGAAAAATGATATTTTGTTTATATTCAGGATGTAGAGCAGACAATTCTTTAACAACGAAAACATTGACAATTAAGAAGGATACTACAATGGGCTATATAGATTTGAATGTGTCAAAAATGATCATTGAAGGTGCCAACTATAGTATTATATACATGCCCAGCAGCAACAAATATCCCGCTCATTGGAAAATTACAACTCTTATTCAAAATATTCGAGTCTTAATCTTTGAAATTTCCGCCCATCTCCGGTTTGTTTATGTTTTGAGAGAAGCCAACAACATTGCTGATCATTTTGATGTAGGTTCAAGTAGTTGACTCACGAGACTCATTCTTTTTTTCTTGTTCTCCTCCTAAATGTATCTGTTGATCACTGTTGTTTGATGACGTAGGGTGCTCGTCGCCCAGAGGTTTTAAATTTAAATAAATCACTATTTTTCAAAATATATCATAATAGAATGTCAATTAATTTGACCAATATTACTGATATCCAAAATTGATACATATAGCAAAATACAATTCCAACATTTGTTGAACCATGAACACATTACCAAACAATCTACTTTTTAGCACCATAACAAAAATTCTGCCTAACCAAAATCAATCCATTAACCAAGTGTACAAACATGCAGATTGCTGCAGAAATGACTTTCTGATTGAACTCTCTGCCTAATGTTTTAGGCTCATCACTCTATTCCATCCAACAACTCATGATTTGTAAGAGTTGACAAGAGTGAGGTGAAATGGGTACCCTCTAATTTAATACAGGTAGGAGATTATCTTCCTTTTCCCTTTCTTGTGATTATACTTTTAATCACAAGGAAAAATTAGGAAGCCAAATTAAAACTGTCTTGAGTTTGAAACCTTCCTTCAGCACTCTTTTCCCCTTTTCATACCTTTTGGGCTTTTAAAACCTCAATCCTTATGATTAATTTAATGATGCTTGGAAAAATTATTCTGAAAGCAGTGAAAAAGTCTTTAATTGGTTTTATCGATTGTCTTATTTATCACTTGTGAGTTTTATTTGGTCAGCTACTTTACTTCTTGCTAAACCCAAAGAGAAAGTATTGAATGGACATCTTACTAATGCATGATCATTTTTTCAAGAATTGAGTTAAATGACAACCAAATTATTTCTCTTTTTCTTCTTAATCGAGATTTTAAAATCTCGTTTCACATCATCACATGTCAAACCTGACTCAAACGTGTTAACTATACGTAAATTAATTTCATGAAAGAAAGAATTTCACCCGGTCTTGAAGGTGAGCTACATCATATTTTGACACAACCATCTTAGTCATAAGTAAATTATATATTTTAAGGCACGTTACACATACTTTTATAGACATTATCTCCATGTAAGGCATGCAAATGAAATAACACGCCATTCTATCTCTTTTTTCTCTTTTTTTTATCATAAAACAGCTGAAGGTTTACATAAAATTATTTGGTCATTCTATTGTCAAAGAATAGAATTTTTCTTTGAAGTATGGTGAAATGGTCATTGACCCATTCTCCTTTCAAGTTATTGTATTTTAGCTATAGTCAATTTACTCAAAATCATTCATAATGTGAAAGAATATCAATCTTTGATCGGCCAAATATGGTTGTTTTGACAAGTATTGAAAAAGATTAAAACCAATCTTGGTAAGATTTTATAGTATCTCTAATGGTCAAAGACAGACAAAAAAAAAAAAAAAAAGCCAGATCTGGCTCAAGTTCACACACGTGCATCATTTTGGATTACAATATCAGTTTGGGTATTGGTCAATTTCAATAGGTATCAATCAATATGGATTGCATTGGATGTTTTTGTCTTGAAAAGAAAAAACGTTTTGTTCTTGCGCTCTGTTATTAATAATATCAACATTAATATCTAGAGAGAGAACAAAATCTATATTTCTGACTTGTTCCAACCATTTTGACTAACATCACATTAACACAATACCTCATTTTGTGTTGTTGATTCATTGCTTAAACGTATTGAAAGGATATATTTCCATACAGGTTCAAAAGGAAATGGAACAGTTCATTTGGGGATTTGATGCAGTTGGATCTTAGTATAAATCCATAAAAGATTGAGCGTTCCACAGTCCTAAATCTGCATTTCTTGAAATTTATTAGATTAGGGTTTTTATAGGCGCAGTTCAAATATGTAGATTTCAACCTCAAGAAATGAGTAGATTGGCTAGCCTACCGTAAAATAAAGTATTCACGGAAAACAAATATGAAAATGACATGACATTGATCTGGGTCAGGGATTACAGCAATTTTAAAGACTATTATGAAGTAATATGTTGAAAACAAACAACATTAAAAATGATCAGACAATCCATACGGATCATTGACAAAAGGACAGCAAGTTGTGCTGTAAGATGATGTAACCTCTTACGGGATTACAATTGTTTGAATTGGTCACCATGAAATTTCGCGTTTCTGATCAGATAATGAGAACTATTGATGCAGTTTCAGTTCTGGTTAGATGATAAGGTTGAAAGATAGAACCGTTGGATTTGGGTTTATGAGGAAGACAGCCATATGGCTAAATTTTACTTTAATTTTTCACGTATATTTATTGCAGAAAAGGAAGAAAAAAATAATAATGAAATTGAATGCTACCTATCATTAAATTATTTCTGCTCGTGGAGACCCCATAGTCATGGCCACTGCTTTGCTGGCCTTTATCAATTCTTTGTTGGTTTTTATGGGCTGTGTCCGCTCAGAAGAACGAGAGAGTTTCAGAGTTTCAGTCTCATCGATCATATAGGGTACTCACTGATCTGATCTCTCGGGAAGTCTGGATTGTCCATACTAGAAGAAAGCGGAAAGGAAAAAAACTATAAATAAAAAAATAACAGAGAGAGAGAGAGATTTATCTATGATTTGATTGATCTGCAGATCTAACGCTTCCAGAACCACATGGACTGCTCACCTTTATAAGATCTCCATCGGCTCCAGCTGTAGAACAGAGTGACTGGCCAGAAGCAAGCAAAGGAGGAGAAAAGGTTGATTGATCAAGACGGTGTGGGTTAAGGGTTTTGCCCTTTATAGGTAGTTCATCCTTTGTTACTGGTTTTATCTTTAAAAATGTGTGATTTCGTGAAATTGAAGGATTGTGGGATTTCTTTCTGGGTTTTCCTGGGAGTGTGAAAATAGAGGTGAGTTTTCGAATTTGAGCCTAGCGGCCATGAATCCTCCTGCTTTTGGGATGTAAGATCAAATACTTGGCCGAGGGGAAAGGAAAAGAAAGTGGACTTGAAAAGAAACCCCTTTGTTATTTTACTCAGTATTTCTTCTAGACTTCTTTGTTTATGTTGGTGTGATGTTTTTTTGACTGAAGGAAACCAAGATATGGCTGCAAAATTTCTAGTCTCTTTTCTTGTCGTGATTGTTTCTATTATTTTTATAGTTTTGAGTTATTGGGTGTGAATGTGTGCGTGTGTATCTTTTTCTTCGTGCAGAATAAGAGCAGCAAAGCAGCGGAAGGGGTTTGTGTTCGTCTGGGCTCAATTGGGTTGGTGTTGAACATCGAAAATCATGTTTGGATGTAGAAAAATTGAAGGCTGCTTTGGTTGAGATGAGGGATGTTAGCGGGGTTGATGAACTTTCTGAGGGCCTGTTGGCGCCCGTCTTCGGATCCTTATGCTCGTTCTGGTTCAGATGCTGTTGGGAGACAAGATGGTCTTCTTTGGTACAAGGACACTGGACAACATCTGAATGGCGAGTTTTCCATGGCTGTTGTTCAAGCTAACAATTTGCTTGAGGATCAAAGCCAGATTGAGTCAGGTCCGTTGAGTTCACTGGAATCTGGCCCATATGGTACCTTTGTTGGGATATACGATGGTCACGGTGGACCTGAGACTTCTCGCTACATCAATGATCACCTTTTCCAACATCTCAAGAGTAAGACAGCTAAATCACAGTTAGAACCATGCTTTTAAATATAGTTATTTAATTGTTTCCTTGTTTACGTTGGCTCTTAGCACTCAGTATTTGGGTTGATTATCCTGCAGAATTTACTTCTGAGCAACAAGCCATGTCTGTAGATGTTATAAAGAAAGCACTCCAAGCAACAGAAGAAGGGTTTTTCTCTATGGTTACCAAACAGTGGCCAATGAAACCACAAATTGCAGCGGTTGGATCTTGCTGCTTGGTTGGTGTTATATGCAATGGCACCCTCTATATAGCCAATCTTGGTGATTCGCGTGCAGTTTTGGGCAGGCTGGTCAAGGCAACTGGGGAGGTCTTGCCTGTTCAGCTATCAACAGAGCATAATGCATGCATAGAGTCTATTAGAGAGGAACTGCGTTCTCTGCATCCTGATGATTCACAAATTGTGGTTTTAAAGCACAACGTTTGGCGTGTGAAGGGCCTCATACAGGTATAATTTGTATTCAGCTTTAGAAGAATTTACATTTCCTTTAAGCCAAAGGTGGCACTACGTTATTGATGTTGCAGAAATTCATATGATTCAGATAAATCACGTAACGGCTTATATTACTGAAAATAAGCTTTGGATTGGATTTTTTAGAGATTTGGACTCTTGATCCCATAGGTTTACCTTGTAACTGGCCGATTTAATGAACATAAAAATAGCTGGTAAAGAAGTACAGAAATGAGATTTACTTTGTCAGTTCAGTTACTAATGTAGTGAGTCTGTTATCTTAATATTCACTTTCCTGTAGTGAGTCTGTTATCTTAATATTCACTTTCCTAGTCAATTTAGGTTACCTTATTAATTGTTGATCAGGTTAGCTCTTCCCTTTTAGTGTCTTTTAAGTTTATTTTTGAGTCTTCTGCATAATTTTGTTAGCGAAGACAGCATCATACATGAATTTGATCAATGAATATTGGCTTGAGCCTTTTCGTTTATACTGTGAGACTCAAAGGACTGTGAGATGCAGTGCTATATGGTGAGAGGCTGTCAGTGAGAAACCCAGGAGACCGGGATAGACTCAATCCAATCGTATCCTTCTTTTCTATTTCAATCAATTCATTTTGTGATCTTGCTACAAATGGTGTAGTTGTTAACTGTGTTATTTTCTGCGTTGGTCTAGGTCCTTCAACTGATCCAGCTCCTCATTATTTAATATCAGAGCTGGAGAGAGCTGTTGGCTTGTGGTCTTCTTGAGTTGTGATGTAGCTGTTGCCTTATCATATTTGTGGGTTGTTGGATTTTGTGGTGTAGCTGTTGCCTTATCATATTTGTTGGTTGTTGGATTTTGTGGTGTAGCTGTTGCCTTATCATATTTGTGGGTTAGTCGGCATACAAATATGTACTTGTACCTCTTTTGGTGTTCTTCTTGCTCTTTTAGGTATTGGTTTTCTGTCTGAATGACTTACCGTCTTCTGGTGGTGATCTTTTTTTGGGGGGAGAGCGTGACGAGTTCAGTATTTGTTTATAGAAAATAAATAAACCTTGTGATACTGTATTACGCAGAAAAAATAAGTACAGGAATTATAAAAGATTAGGTAAAATTCATTTTGAGATTTGGGGGGGGGGGGACAAAAGGACTAGTTCAATACACAATAGGAAATTAAAAAAAAAAAAAAAACTTTGTGATACTGTGTTACACAGAAACAACAGGTAGAGAGATGATAAAAGATTAGGTAAAACATTCATATGGCCTTTGTCCGGTTCAGTCTCTGCATTCTAAAACTATCAACACAGATTATAAATTTGTCTCAGTAGAGATCCAAGATCCATTTCCTGCCTTTGAAGCAGCTCTGCTTAGTAAGTTTTCCAATTTTCTCAAATTGTGCTCAAGATAAGGTGGAGGGTTAGAGTGATATTATATTATACTAATAATAAGGCAATGATAAATTTAACCAAGGTTCAATATCTCAAAACTGAGTTCTGTTGGATCTTGTTTCAAGGTTTTGACTTTGGGTCTTCTTGGGCTAAAACCCATGGTCAAATCTGGGTTTAAATTGAGATTTAGTTCCATGGATGTATCCAAGGTTTCAAGAACTGAGATCAGATCAGGTGTATCAGCTGTGTTATATTGGAACTTGACTGATCCAGTTCTAATGATACTGAGGCAATACAACTCTGCATAGCCCGAATCAGAGTTAAACTTGACTGTGTATGATGCTTTGTGTTGGGATCAAATAAGCTTGATATGGTCTGTGATAAAAACTCTTAAATCCCTGGATATGGAAAATGTTTTCATAGTCCTTAACTCCTTATAGCTGAACTGGATATCAAACTGTATAGGGGCCAGGTCCAGTTTCATCAGTAATCTGCGGTCATATATGTAGATGGGCATCTGGGAAAATCCAAAAAGACTGAAACAACAGGTTTGGGGTTGAGGGGAAGCAATGTTAAAGAGAGCAACCGACCCAGTTGATGTTCCAAATCTCTAATAAGAAGTTGGTGTTTCATGTTTCTGTGCATTCAAGTTCAGCAGTTCCATGCCTGGACTGCTGGACCTAACAAAATGAAAGAAGGGTGTGCTTCCGGTTTTTGAAACCATGCTATTTGTGATCGATGAAAGCTGTCAGTATTTGCCATATTACCAAACATAGGTGGGGTACATGTGGTAGTGGATCCACCACCACCTTATTCTCAAGTTTGGAAACAAGTATTCTAAGGGCCTTGAAAATTTCTAAAATTACATAAAATTACTATTGAGTGTTTTTTGGGTTGTACTTTTGAGACCAGAAAATTACTTCCTAGCTGTTCAAACTAAAATATGGCCACTGGGATGGGAGGGACATATCAAATGTACTAATTGCACACATCAAGGTATTCCGCATGGCATAGAACCAAGAACTTATAACTGAAATAACACAACAGGTTATGTTACATTTTATATGTAACAGTAGCTAATAGAAGATTTGAATAAATAATTGGGATCTTAATGATGCATGTTGATGTTCTAAATTCTCATTTAGTTTATCTATTTTCTAGTTCTACTTTGAATTCTTCTAGTGCATGGGTTCACTTCCCTCGGTTTTTCTCTGCTGGGGTTCAAAACTGCACGTTTCAGTCTGTGCATGAGGAAAGTCTTAAGCTTCTTAGATGGTATGCCTGGTGCATCAGTTGTTAAACTTTGAGAAAATCAATTTGTTCATATAGATGTTCAGATTGTTTCTAGGGACTTCAAGGAATAAATATCAAGTGTCACAATCAAACTGGTCATGCCATCTTCACACATAAATTGACTCAGTATAAATATCATGGTTGCCTTGGTTTTTATGTTGTGTAGGTTAGACAGGTCTGACCTTGATCATCTAGATAGTTTCTCCTACATATATCTGAATCTCTCTGGATTTAATCATTCCACATCATTTAGGTATGCGCGTGGAAATGATTGACCTATGAAATATCCAAAAAGCTACACTTTTAACTGGATTAATATAAAGAGGGAAACGTGCTAACATGGCTCTGAGGGGTTTATGTCTTAATTCAATAAGCATCACTTAGTGGAATCATTTGGATTATGTTTTTGTTTTACTCATTTGTACAGTAACAAATGGCGTCATTTGGTCATACCCTAGTGCCTCCCTCTTGATGTTGGATGGGTGGGATAGTTCTTAAACACCTTATTGGACTTACAGTGCCCAAGCTAGTGCAGAAAGCAAATAAAACAATGTTGTGAGGCAAGGCTATGAAAATTTTCTGTTATTCAAATATTTTCATGACATTGTGAAAGGTAATCCATTTTTCAAACATTTGTTTCTGCATGTGGACTTGATGCTTTTTGCTATTGTGTGACGGTACTTATTATGAAATTCGAGTGTATGCTCTCTTGACTGTTGCAATATTTGGTCTACAGGTCTCTAGATCTATTGGTGATGTCTACTTGAAAAAGGCTGAATTTAACAGGGAGCCTTTGTATGCCAAGTTCCGCCTTCGTGAACCTTTCAGAAGGCCTATTTTGAGCTCCGAACCATCAATATCTGTCCATCAACTTCAGCCACATGATCAGTTTATCATATTTGCATCTGATGGACTTTGGGAGCACCTAAGCAACCAGGAAGTGGTTGATATAGTTCAAAGTAATCCACGCAAGGTGAGATATTTACCTTAATATTTTACTTGGTTCCTGTATCTGGTCATATTCTTAATTTTTTGTGCCATGCTGCCACTTTGCTGGGGGTGGAGGTACCCATCAAAGTTTCTTGATGAAGCATTACCTTTTGACTAAAAAAGATTCTCTTTTCTCTTTATAGGTGATGCCAAAATATATATATATATTTGGGAAAAAAGTAACAAGTTTTATTTTTGGTCATAGTTTGCAATATCCGAATTGCCAATACTTTGTTGTTTGGGATAGCAAATGGTTGTATTAAGATCTTTTTGAAGCTGTCTGTTTTCTTGGGTAGGGATAGGGGTTGTTGGATCTTATACCATACTTTTTTTTTTCTTTGTTGGGAGTAATAATACTTGGAAAGGGTATCAAGAGCATACTTGCATTTTGATGATTAGAAGTGGTCCCTAATAGCCCCATGCCCCTGTAGTGGCGTTGGTACCATCAGGTATCCTGCTCATGCCATGGCCATCCGGAGTCTAGTTTATTTTGACATTTGTGAGTTGTGCTTTTGCTGGAAATGTTCTAAAGAATTTGAACCAGTAGCACCATCTAGACAATTTTGTGCACTCTTGACTTTTAATCTTTATTACATGTGTATTGCTTTTGCTAATTTATGATCTCAGTTTAATTATTCAATGTTGCTCTTATCTCCTATTACTGGGTCTTGAGTTTTGCTTTTTGAAAATTATGGGGACCCAACCTTGCAGTAACCTTCTATTCAACCACTCTACCTCTGGCTGCTGAACGATGATTGCTTCCAGTGTGACAGAATTGAGGTCACTGGCTCTCATTGTAGTGAAATGTTTGTGTGTGTATCCTGTCACCAGATTACCATTGGCAGGTGACAATTTAAAATATCACTTTATTTACTTTTCTATGCTTCAGGGAAGTGCTAGGAGGCTTGTGAAAGCGGCACTGCAAGAAGCTGCAAAGAAAAGAGAAATGAGATACTCAGACTTGAAGAAGATCTATCGTGGTGTTCGCAGGCATTTCCATGATGACATTACTGTTGTTGTTGTCTTTCTCGACTCAAACCTTGTTAGTAGGGCTAGTTCGGTCAAGGGTCCCTCATTATCTCTAAGAGGAGGTGGGATTACTCTTCCTCCCAACTCTCTTGCCCCTTGTGCCACGCCTGTCGAGCTTGGTTCCACTTAACAAATCAGGCGTTTGATCACTTTGTTGTACTAATATCTGGACAGTACTTGGATATGTGATCATCAGGTAGTATCCAAGAAATATAAGTCTGAGTAGGTCTTCTATTCTTTGATGTATAATGTAACATTTCACTGGAGGACAGGTACATTGAGTTAGTTATCTTATGAAGTATATAACAGGGAAAACACAGGAAAGGACAGGGACTTGGAGCTTCAAGGCAACTGCAGTATAATTTATTTCCTGGCACTGTTCTCTCCTTGTTCATCTTCCATGGGTCGTCTGGGATCTTCAGTTTTGTAAATGTGTGAAACAATATCCTTGGCAATCCAAAATTTGTCTTTTTATCCATTGAGATAGTCTATTTGGTCTGTGTCTCTTGCTTTACACTTCTGGGTTTAATGTTTAATCATCAAATGGAAAATCAAATCCAGCTAAAGATTTCTTCAGGATCTAACAACTAGCCTCGCCAGAAAGCTGGATATAAAATGTTTGGTGATCAGGTTGGCAAATGCAATGACAGGAAATTGCACGAGCCAACTTGCATCATTCTGGGTGTGGCATGGAGATTCCTCCTGCAATTGCAGTGGCAGAATTTAGGAATACCTCCTGTTAAATGATTCTATCTGCCTGGGCTTTGGGAGACAAAATGGTTGCCCTGTTGACGTTTTTCACACTTGTAGAGTAGATTTTCCCATAGAACTCTGTCAATAAAATCTAGGGACATAGAATGTTGGCTGAGTGCCATTGTGCCTGGTTTGTGTGGTGGACCTGGTGGTTATAAGCAGATGCAAGAGTACAAAATCATCATACCTTTTTGATTAAACTAAAAATCTCATTCATGATTTGCATAAAAAAAATTATGAAGCCTGGTTTTTTATTCTATCATCAGAGCATAATGACGAGTAAATTAAGATTTGAAAGGGGAAAGAAAGAGAGTGATAAGAGGGTAAGATAGGGCTTAAAGGTAATAGAGACAGGACGAGAATGGTAATGGCTGAGATTTACGAGAGAAGCAGGTGGTCACAGAGCCAGAAAAACAGGGTTTTTTTTAATGGTTTGGTCATGGCAGATTCTCTCGACACCCAATGAACTTCCCATCCTGTCTCCACTTCCTTCTAACGATCTATTGTTCTAATGTCATTAACCTTATAAAATTCGAGTTTAAAATTTAAATACCTTCATCACCTGCAAAAGCTTGTTTTCCTCTCGGCTTCCCAGGCATGGTGATGACACAGATTGTGCGTAGAAAGGTGGGAGTGAGCGGTTTTGTATTTATGGGGGGAGAAAGTCTGATTTTTTTATTAGTGTAGCAGCAAATCCTTGATGGAAGTCTCACATTCCTCCTAATCAAAGGGTGTTGTTCGAGGATTCAACTTCAATTTTGTGATTTCGATCTCGAAATCTCGACCGTTGGACTCTGCGTATTTGAAGGGCAGCATTCAAGCCTCCTCCTTGTTTGGAGCCAGTAAAACTACACCTTCACTAATATTTGAGAGAAAATTATCTACTAATATCTTGTATTTAAGTTGTATGTAAAAAGTTACGACCATATAGTCAAGGCACTTATTGGATTGGATGAGTTGTGTCTCATCCAAGACTTACGAATTATTTTGAAACTATTGTGTTTGGTTATGTTAATATGACAAACAATGTATTAGTTGATTTGCACATTCTTTTTCTCTTTCTAAAGTTTGGTGCAACTGTTCGCCTCTTGTATGTTGGACAAATCCTTTATTCCTTCCAAAAACGTTTACTTAGAGAGCCTAATATAACATATAATTTGAAAAAAGAAAAAAATGTTGGTCATTACCCACTAAACCAACCCCTTAGCATTACCATGGTGCAATATTGAATGATTTTGGAACAAAAGCTTTGTCCTATTGAGTTACCAACCCCATTGTATCTTATGGTACAAGAGCAATAATAAATTTAAAATCTATTTTATTTTCATCCTGGCATGAAGAAGACTGTAATTCTCTAATTCATATTATATAAGGTGTTAGTTGATTAACCCAAAAATATATGTATATGAGGCTTCAGTTGGGTTTGTTGTAATTTCGTTTTTTTTTTTTTTTTTTTTTCATGAAAAAGAAAACTTTAAATTTTGTTTACGTAAAGAGTTTAAATTATTAGGTAACCTAAAAGGGAAATGCATGCGTACTTACGTGGCACCGTTCCTTCGGTTGTGTACGTAGCTACCATCGAGCTCCGTGTTCACAGGACTCATGGCCAGTCAATAATAACTCTCACACTTTTTCTATTGAATAGCGATTTTGACAATTTGACTTTAATAAATAACGAAACCCGGTCTTACACTTGGTTCGAGGATTGGTCGAGTTACTAATTCCGATTGATTCGAATCGACCGTTTCGTATCCGATATTTTGGGTTTCGATACAGTTATGATTGATTCCAGCTGAATGAAAAGTGAAACTGATGAGGGGAAGACTTGAATGCTGCACATTATATTCTCAGAACCTGTTGTCAAACAGTCGAGATCAAAATTCTAAGATATTGATATTGACAGTTGGCAGCACAGTGCCCAATCGACAAAAATTAAATTTTGATGTCAAATCCCATTGGAGTCTGTTTGGTTACTGGAGTCAAGAGATTTTAAATATCTAGAGATTTCAAATATATGGAATCATGATTCATAAAATTAACTGTTTGATTAGCCTAAATCTGTGGAATGAAACCCCTAGAGCTCTTCGTTCTAGTTCAAAAGTCGAAATTCGGAGATTTTCGAGGTGAAATCTAATCTCTAGATTTCATTCATTAGATTTCACCCCATACTTAGATTAGATTTCACCCTATACCTATAAATCTATAGATTCACGTTTTTAGCGTAAAAAAATGAATCTCTAAATTTTATGAATCCAAAATTTTAAAATCTCTACATTCATGTAACCACACAGGCTTTAAACAAATTAAGACCATATTGGATTGAACCAAGACTGAAGCAAACCCATTTGAAGCTTCTTTATAAAAAGATAAGAAACACGATTAAAGTAGAAATTGATTGAAATCCTCAACCAGATTTTCATCATCGGTCTGCTATGTGGATAACATCTATCACAGCCATAAAAACATTAAGAGTACTCAGAAAATTGTTGGATTTGAGTATGTCTCGTGTTCTATGGGTTCATATAATTAGAGTTTGTTTGTGCTTGTAATTTAAACGGTTCTTGGTAAATTACTCGTATAATAGTAAAATTATAATTAATATGAAAAATATAAAATTTGGATTTTGTTATAAATAATTACGGTGAGATAATTTACGAAAAGAGGCAAGCAGAAAGTAGTACTTAGTATAGAGTAAGAGTGGTCAGATTCTTAAGTGGAAACATGTTAAATTTCTTGCGATTGTAGGAGCCTTCTGCATTCTTCTTCGTCATTGTGCATTGTACTTAGCAAAAACCTTGTTTCAAGCATATTAATGGCATTTGATTAAGTGTTTGAGGTCCCCCATTATGATGGATGTGGCACGCAGAGGATTTCTTTTCCAAGAACTAGTAGATCCTTCACGCAGGTGTAAGTCAACATTGATTCATTCCTAATTTAGTAAATGAATTCACATAAAGAACATTCATGTCTGAAAATGAATTGAACTCCAGTCATCCAGCTCAGCGCCACCAGCTACTAAATGGAGGTCTCATTTTCATGGGTTCACCTTTTTTTTTTTTTTTTTGTTTTTCATGTTGGGTGTGAGTTCAGTTAACTTGCAGAAGAAAGGAATTTTGATCAACCAAAACCTTGCCCAGCTTTAAAATCCCAAGTTTCACCCCCAGCACATGACAGTCACATATCCATTGTAGTTTTATTATTAATTCTTCCTTCGACCCTTCGTGCTTGGTACTAATAACTAGGTTTGTTTGTTTCTTTAATTAATGAACTCAGTAAATGGGAGCAAATCACAAGAAGACAACTAAAACAGTAACACTTTTGTACCATCTTTGACTCATTTTCCCTCTACCCATTCTGACTCTGGCTATCTCTTCCTCACTGAGAGTGTAAAATCAATGCTAGATATTGCAGAACCTCTATGTTTTGGCTGGAAAAGATTTTTTCCAGTGAAGAAGCAGAGGTTTTATGCTTTGCTAGAATCATCTTCTCTCTGAACTGCTACTCTCCTTGCTTTCTTCGTTAGTTCCGCTACATGCAGCACCACCATTTTTGAGCGGCAATAAGGAGGACGAAAAGAGAGGGTAAAATTGTCAATCTTCGCTCTTGACACCTGCAAAAAGTCTGAAATTAGCGAGAACTCTGTTTCAGAAATCCTAACGACAGCAAAGAACAGACCACCACCCTCACGCATACACACACGCAAGACGGCAAGAGTAGGCCAATAAGTCTCTTCTTTCTTTCCTTTTTCAGACCCAGAAACTGAAAGGATGAAAACCCTCTTCACTCCATTAAGCTTCTCACTGAGATTTCTTACCTTCATTCTCTCTTTCTTTTATTCCAGCTCAGGGGAATCTCTCTAGCTTCCATCACCCAGCAGATTCTGTGTCTTCTGCTTTGTTATTGAAGAAATGGGTTTCTCTCAAACTGCATTCTTGTCTTCGTTCTGCCAACACTAACAACCCCCTCAACCCCTTGAAACACTCACCCAAAAAAAACCATTTCTAGCGTTTACAGAGGTGATGGGTTGTGTAGCATCTAAACTAGAAGAAGAAGATGATGTAGTTTCACTCTGCAGAGAGAGAAAACGCTTGTTAAAATCCGCAGTCGAACGCCGTTACGCGCTGGCTGAAGCCCATTGCAGGTATCTTGACTCGCTCTACCATGTAGCAGCAGCGATAAGGCTCTTTGTCGCTCGACATTCCTCTCCTGCATCGCCTTTCCTTATCACATTTCCTCCACCTTGCTCTGCTTCGCCTCCCCCTGATAAGGTAATCACAAATCCCATGTTCCTCCAGCAGACGCCGTCAGAGTCGACGAAAGAAGCCATTGATTGCGGTTCTTCTGACTCGTCAATCTCTTCGGACTCTTCGGATGAGGGAGGAAGAGTAGAGAGGGTAGTGGCAGAAGAAGAACAAGAAGAAGCTCCACTTTGTGGGTACTTTTACTCTGCAATGCCGCCTCCAATGCCATCACCGCAGAGGAATTTCGGATGGGATTTCTTCAATCCATTTGAAGGAGTTAGGACTGAGGTGATGATGAGCGGGTGCGAGTTTAGTAGGAACTCTGACGAAGACTTGAAGGCTGTAAGGGAACAAGAAGGCATTCCGGAGCTGGAAGAGGAGGATGAGAGAGAAAGAGATGGAAGAAAGGTTGTGATGGTTGCAGAAGGTGGTAATGAAGGTGATGTGGTGAACGATGGAGTTGAGGCTCTGAAGGTCATGAATGGTGCTGAAAATGTGAGCCAGGGGGAGCAGAGGGGGTTGACAGTAATTGATACCCCAACAAGGGGAAGGAACTTTTGGAAGCACTGAAGGATGTGGAGGATCACTTCCTTAGGGCATATGATTCTGGCAAGGATGTTACTAGGATGCTTGAGGCCAACAAATTTCAACTGCAATCTAGCGTAGATGAGATAAAAGGTGGGTCTTTTTCTCTTTTTTCATGTCCTACTACCAAATGCCTTACATTTCACTTCCTTGTGTTTCTTTTCTTGGCTATCCATGGCCGTTATTTGCCATTAATCTTTTACAAAACCCTTCTATATGGCTCTCGTTCTGTGTTGAAAAAGGTTGATTTTTTTTTGGGGGGGGGGGGGGGGGGTGGGGGTTATTTTTACACTCTTGGTAGATTCCAAGCACTTTCACTTTTCTGTCTTGATTAGTGAACAACTAGCCGGCTACAAGATTCCGTCTCTGTTGTTCAGGAGATAGGCATTTAAGCATCTCTCTCCCCCCACACATCAGACACTGAGGACCAAGCTCGTATAAGCCTTTGTACCCAGTGGGCACCATACTTTAATTGTTATTGATACAATGAAATGTTTCCATACCAGGACAACAGGCAGTTTACTCTGATCCCATTTAGTATACAGAAATGCATTTCCACTTTTTAACGCTCAATGTTCTGTACCATACTGGTATTAACTCCCATCAGTAAAGATTCTAAAAGCATTGGATTTGGATGAATCATATAGTGATGGATTAACACGGATGAACCACTTGAAGTGCGGCTACTAGTGGCAGAAATTTGCCACCATAGGCTTGATAGCTGGCAACTTTGCAGCTGAACATTTTTCTAAATCCTAGTATCTCATGTTCCTACTATCCTTTTGAATGCAGAGAACTCCACAAAACTCATTCAAGCTATTACTTGGCATCGGTCTACCTCGTCGCAGTCTTCATCCTGCAAGAGTTTTCTTGCATCCAGCTCTGGAGGTTCTTCTACATGGACAGAGTTCAAAAATGATCTCTTTGATGACTATGGTGGAATGGAATCAGGAAGCCACTCATCAACACTGGGAAGGTTGTATGCTTGGGAAAAGAAGCTTTATGAAGAAGTGAAGGTAAACTAAATTGTAGCCCCATGTTCATGCCCTGACACGACCTAATGTGCATGTTTGCTCCTGTTTCATGTACTGGTCTTTGTCAGCTCTGTGTCTGTCATCTATGATGCATTTATATTGGTAGCCCAGGCATTATATTATTTCATGAGTTCCTATTGTTCCTCATATAACTTAAAAGATTGTATAATTATCAAGATGTGCATATGTATTTTTATCTATAAATGGTCTTTTGTATGCTGATTGACCAGTGAGTCAGCTAACAGGGCACAAAATAGGATTAACATTTTTCTCAAACTTTTAGATGCCATGTGTAAGTAGCATATTGCACCCCAAAAAAAAGTGTGAATAGCTTATTAACCTTCAACTTCTTCCAGCCTCTGTTGCCTACCAGGTATAGATTCATTATCTCAAATTCTGAGCTCAAGTAACAGTCACGTTCGTTCATTAAGCCAAAACAGGTTCCTGTAAATGTTCGAGGGAAGTCGTTTAGAATATTGTAATGGAACTGTTTGGTTGCTTTATGCTTTTCAATCAAAACACAGCACATCAAGCTTTCTGTCCTTTGGTGTCTACTTAATTGTTTGCTTTGGCCTTCTAATCTGGATGGTGGCAGTGATAAGATATATTAACAGGGGGAAGGGATGAACTGGAAAGAAGAAGAGGAAAGGATGATGGTGGCTGAGGGGTGATGGGACTATGGGGGGCAGCAATAGCATCAAATGCATGAGTGATGAAGGTAGTGAAGGGCAGATGGAAAAGGAGTGGGTGGTGGATGCACTGGATTGCTGTTGCAGAAATGAAGTGGTGGTTGTTTGTTTGGAAAGCAATAAACTGATTGGATCGGTGACAGACTGGCGTAGCCAGAGGCAAAGGGGGGGGGTGGATGTGCAGCAAGATGCAGGCCAGGGCTCATGGCCAAAGGTGCTTACAGGATTTTGGAGTACATGAGCTATGATACCTTGCTAATCTGATAGCAAATTGGCTATGATGCCATGCTAATCTGATAGCAAACGTAGAAGTCAAAATGCAAAATATTGGTTTTGGGAGAGTCATCAGCTTACACAATCCACTCCATAGGGATTATGTTTTTGGTAACCTGTAGAGTATATTAGTGCACAAATACCCCTGTACTGTTTTTTTTGCCCTTTTGGGGGGGGGGGGGGTGGTTACAAGATACAAAAAGAAGTATGTACAGAAAGCATCTAGAAGGGGCCGCAAGTTACCCTCATCTTTACATGGATAAGCACCGGACTTAATTGTAATGGGAGATGCCCTTAAGATAAATATCTCAATGTATGAATTGAACCATCAAGATGTGCAATTCATGAGTTTTACATATCTCTTGAGTAAGTGAACGTTTGGACATTGGGAGGACCCACCTTGTTTGAATGTTGGGCGAAGGTAGTAGGCCAGAATACTGCAACAGGACACTTGAGAGCTGATTCTGATGTGAGAACAAAATGAATAGGAATACCTCCCTTATTTAAGACATTTGCTTAAAGAATCTGGTAGATGGTGCAAAGGGATTTACCATAAGCTTCTCAGACTCAAAGACTAGCCTTAAAGCTGATTCAAGGTGGGAAAGATCGGGAACCTGATGACCTGCACATTAGAAGCTTGTTGCTGACAAGAGTTTAGTTTTCTAGGGAAATTGGAGTGTGAGAATCCTGGGTTTAGGATGCAGAAGAAGGGGTGAGAGGAGTGAAATGAATTGATCTGGGAATCTGGATCCAAGATGATAGATTCATACCTGTCTCAAAATTTTCCTAAATCCTATATACAGTTTAATATGGTTGGACCTTTATATTTAACCCTAGCTTTATAGTATTTTCTCTTCCCACAAGGGTCAAATAGAAATCCATGTATTCAAACATATGGTCTGAGCATTTCATTGATACATGTGGGACAAAGAAAGGGAGACAAGGGATGGAAGAAAAAAGTTCTTTTCTCGCAATGGCTGAAGGCCGTGGGATATCTCAGGAAATTTATGTGTATCTTTGTATTGTGCAAGGGGCTAAAACGAGTGCATGGATTTGTTCAATGTTCTAAAGTTAGTTGTTGTGGGACTAATCCCAACCATAGTTGTCTAGAATGTTAGATGAGCCAAGGTGTTGGAGGGGGCATCTAGGCAAGTAGGCGCTCACCTAGGCATGCAGCATATGACTGAAATGTAGCAATGACAATTTTGTATAATTATGACTATATGCGACATATATGTCATATTAATGCAATCTGATATAATTGTACTATTAATGATTAATGTGAGGAAACCAAAATATAACAGGATTTCAGGTCCTTTTGTATTCCGAGATAACTTTGTAAGCTTCTGTTCTTTAATGTATAATTTCTGTTTCATCAAATAAATAACAAAACCAGCATATATTAGAGAACCTTATCCAATAACAATAATACTAGTAAACGAATTTCTTCTTAGGGGTTAGGGAAAAAGGGGGGGGGGGGGGAGCTGTTAAAAGCACAAATTTATGCCTAATGCCTTAAAATAATGGCACAAGTGTACATCTTTGACTTGGAATCTAAGGTTTATGTTGTCCACTCTTCACACAATTCATCATAGACGCATTCAATGTATTATTGGTCCTGCATTCAGCTAGTATTGTGCTTATTTGACATCTTGTATGCCAACTGATCAGGCTGGAAATCACACAAGGAAAACTTATGAGCAGAAATGCTCTCAACTGAGGCATAAGGATGCAACGGGAGCTGACCGACAGAGTGTGGACAAAACTAGAGCTTCTGTGAAGGATTTGTACACCAGAATTTTGATTGCCATTAGAAGTGCTGAGTCAATCTCTAAAAGAATTGAGAAACTAAGGGATGAAGAGTTGCAGCCACAACTTCTTGAGCTGCTGCAAGGGTGAGGAAAATAAATATAGAATTTGGAGGTTTTCGTGTTCTCCCATCATAAATTTGATTGATTGAAGCTTTGCTCGTGTCCTTTTTTTCCTCCTTTTTGCAGCCTAACGAAAACATGGAAGGTTATGTTGGAGTCTCATGAAATTCAGAACCAAGTTATGATTGAAGTGAAATCTTTTACTTGTCCTGCCTATGGGAAGTTCTGTCATGATTCTCATCGTCTTGCTACTCTTAAGCTTGAATCCGAGCTTCAGAATTGGCGCGCTTGCTTTACTGCGTATATTTCTGCACAACGAGCCTATGTTGAAGCTCTTGATGGATGGCTATACAAGTTTGTTGTTCCTGAAGTTGAATTTTACTCCAAAGGCAGATCTTCGATGCCACCATTTCGAGTCAATGGCCCTCCACTGCTTGTGTTCTGTCATGACTGGCTAAACTCCCTTGAGAAGCTGCCAGACAAGGCAGTAGCTTATGCAATGAAGAGTTTTGGGAAGGATATTAGGGCCTTGTGGGTCCAACAAGGAGAGGAGCAACAACAGAAGAGGAAAGTTGACAAACTTGCTACAGAACTGGACAGGAGGGTTCTAGCATTCCAGAGAGCTGAGAACAGAATCCTTGAATCCAAGGTTTCAGAACAGAAAACAGAGCCAGATGTGCGGCATCGAGTTGAGTTCTTAGCAGAGAGGAAAGAACAATTAGATGAGTTCAGGAACAGACTGGATGTGGAGAAGGCAAAGCACCTTAAATACATGCAAGAGACACAGAGGATCACGTTAACTGGATTTCAGACTGGATTTTCTTCAGTTTTTGAGTCACTTGCAGATTTCTGCAAGTCTTCTCTAAAGACGTATGATGAGCTTGTCACATCCATTGAAAAGGCAAAGGTGGATGAGTGGGCTGGGTATCCATCGTATATAGAGACTTCTCAAGTACAAGTTGAAGGGGAACAAAATCAGAAACAAGAACTAGATGTCGAGCACCATGGATCTTGACGTTGTTGGGGATTGTAGTGGAGTTGTATATTAGATTTGTCGAAGCAGCTCGCTGAGACATATTTGTAGTAGGATCTGAAGTAGTTGATGACTTGATGTAGCTGATTTTTATTGTTGATAGACTTTGTGCCTGCCTGCAACTGTAACATTTTGATATCCTTCATCCCTTGGGCCAAATTGGCCAGCAAGTTGCAAGGTGGGAAATGGACTGGGCAGTCACAATGTAACAGATTAGGAATGTAGGATTGAATTTCATGGTTTCTTTTTTCTTTAATTACTTGTGTTTCCCAACCATAATTTCATCCAACCAGGATTTAGAAACCCATAAATCACTTGGATCGGTGTGCAGGTAAAAGTTCCTTAAAAATTTTTTATTTGGGGCCATTATTTTTCAGTACAAATCCAGTTTTTGCCGTTGTTTTGAAGGTTCGAGTGAGTTATAATGGAAAGATTGCTCATTTGGTAATAATCGACCCTTTTTAGTGAAGAATTCATGGGTTCTGTGACTGTCAAAAACCCAAGTCCTTTTTCCATTCCATTTTCTCCTGCAAACCCCCAATGGAGCATTTGCTCAATCGAACCTTCTTTGGCTTTTCCTTCAAACATGTAAGAGCACTGTGCACATCTTCCTTTCGCTGTGTGTGTGGGAGAAGAAATAGGAGGGTAAACTGGGTATTATGCAAAATATGGGGTTAGTTACCTTAATTACTTCATCAAAGCTTAAATGACAGGGGTAGTTAAGCTAAGCTCAATTGTTGATTTTGCTTGTACGACAGAAAGATAGAAGGAAGTCAAGGAACAGCGAAAAGCCTGATAGGATATGCCACTTGCGAGGAGCACAAGCAAACCAAAATCAAGACCGTAGAGTTGTAAAAATGGCTGCTGCTCTCTCTGTGGGATCCAATCGATCCATCGTCCGCCGCAATCCCACCTGGGTTTCGGCTCGACCCTTGTTGGGTCGCCGGACGGCAATTTCTCAGTGGTGGAGGAGCCCGAGCAACCGCTCATGCGGTGTTTTCCACCACTCTCGATATAGATTATCTAGCAAGACAGCTATAGCACCAGTCCTTGCTGGGTCTAGAGCCGACGATTCTTCCGCCCCTTCAGAGATGTCTGTGGAAAACGCCCTCAAGCTTCTCGGTGTTGCCGAAGGAGCCTCCTTCGATGACATCCTTCGTGCCAAGAATTCTGTCCTTGCTTCTTGCAGAGACGACCAAGACACCATCGCTCAGGTTCATTTTTCTTCTGCCCTCTTATAGTTCCATTTTTGAATGAATATTTTGTTCGCCTTCTGTGACTCATGGAATCTGTAGATGTAGAGAAATCAAAAACTAGTTGTCAAGTTAAAATTTTTGGATAGTCATCTTCTCTTTTTGAAAATTAAGAATTGGTCGTCAATTTCAGTTGTTGCCATCCCTTGTTGCCTGCGGATTAGAATGGTTCTCTTGTCCCGTGCCTTGCTGCTCTGCTGGTCGCTTCAGTTATACTATACAATCTGTTTAGCTAACTAACCGTTACTACTGCTGTTGCATCAACCCCGTATTACAACTCATTTGCTCTTGCCTACTGATAAAACCTAAGATGGAGTCAGAGTAAAAATTGAATATGAAAGATAACATTTTGATTATGTTGAGGTTTTTTAGGCAATTGGAGTGATTTGTGATTTTGTGTTAACTTTTCTTCCGCAAGATCTACTAGCATTTGTTCTAAAATAATGTTCTGAGTTGCTTCTTTTTGTAAAAAGAAAATCTTATCATAGAGGTTCCCTTTTTCTCACAAATGCGAGACACACGGGCAAGTATGTATGTGAGCCTGTTGTATAAATGATCATTCATTATTCTCACTTCTACTTATGAAATGCTCAACTAGGCTATGGTTTTCTCGAATGCTGCAAGTTGACTACATCTATTGTCTTTTGTGCCATATCTTTTGCTAAATCCTAGATCTGTGGTTTCTTCACCACACTTAATCATGTATAATACTTCTCCCTGTTACTAGTATTTGTTGAATGTGACGGAACCAACTTGTTCAACTCTTTCTTGGTCACCTATTTGGAAATTCCTGTGGTCAAGTGAATGCATTCATCTATAGTTTTGTCCTTTCAGTTGATCATAGATTTATTGTTTTCATACTGGGCAAATCCAGAAAAATAAAGTACATGTTACAAGTTGAAAAAACTTAAGGAAATATATATGGAACAGAAAGACATGACCCTCCCCCCTAAAAAAAAAACTAAAAAAGGCATGCTTGCAATTTTCATGTTCGCCTTAGTGTGATGTGGAACTTTACTTTTAACATTGAGGTTATAATGGTGCACCTCAACCAGTGGAGTGATGAGCTTATGCTCTGAGTTTGTAGAACTCATAATAACATCTGGGTGCATGATGCTCATTCTGCAGGATTCAGATGAATGAAATATAATAATGTTCTAAAAGGGGTAAAAAGGGAACTTCTGTTTAGTGGATAATGGCAGCTTATTGTTTTTTTTTTTTTTGGGGTCAAAACTTCTGTTTTGGAAGCTTATTGTTAAAAGAACAAAAGAAAGTGACAAAGCCAAAGTGTATATAGTGCAACAACAAATAAGGAAGGGGCCAAAGCCAGAAAACCTGAAAAAACACTGGCACACTACAGAATATGATAAGGGCCCATCGTTTAGATGAGCTCTGACCTTACCTCTTAAAAATAATATTAAAAATTGAATGAAAGAACTGGCCCTGCCTGTTATGATCTATTTTATGAAAAACAGTGGACTTGAATTTTGAAATAGATTGGATGAAACTGTTCTACTGAAGTCTCAGACTATTTCTATATGTGGTCTTCTCTTGATTATTAGGGTATGCTGGTTGGTTAACACAAATAGCTTCACAGCAACTCATCTTAAAAAATTTCATCGACTTCGTAGAAACTTGGGCTGTTTTTGTTATGAATTCTAGGTTGATTAACTTCATAGAAACTTTGGCTGTGTTTTGTATGCATTCTTGCATGAGAAAAATAGTTGTTTCTACCAGTGAAGACTGAGAAATTAACCTAGAATGAATACCAAACACTGCCTTAATCTCAGTGTTTATCTCCTCCACAAATTCTTCAAGAATATAGTCTCGTATGTCCATCGGAGACTGGCTCAGTGGTCCGAAAAACCAAGTGGTAATCCCGCCCCCCCCCTTCGTTTAAATATATGCTAGATTTGGTTTGGAAGCAGAAAATTACGATAAAATTCGGACATATACGTTAGACCTCAAGATTATACCAAGATGTACTTGAGATAAGACTGAAACATTACCTTGTATGCAATCTAGTCTTCGTCAGCCAAGAAGAGAGATATTAGCAACAGCGAGTTCTCGTACTATCCCAGGGCGTTCCTGTGATTTTGCCTCTGTACTAGTGCTTTGGTATCTGGTGAATGGCTTGGTTTAACTTTGATGAAGCTTTTATTTTTCGGTTGGGTTTGGTGGTGGATAAATCCTTACCTACAGGATGGATTTGAACCTTGGTCTTTAGTGCCATAAAATATCCTTTTTACCTTGCAGGTGACGGTCAAGCCTGGGGAAGGACTTTGTACCTTGTTAGCATGTGACTTCTTTTTACTGTATGAATTAGGGGTTTCAAATGGGGATTGGGCTTAGGACTTCTGAGTATTTGAGTAGACTAAAGGGAAGGATTATGGTTATATGGTCTGGGCCCTTGGTGTTACCTTGTTTAATTTACAAAAAGGAAAAGAAAAGATATTGTTCCTCCTGGCCCAGCCCTAGTAGACAGGTAATGTACTGCTGTCTTTCCATTTGCTTCATCAATAATTTAAGCTACCTCTTAGACTAAACTACTGCAGCAGCTTTTGTCAATTTTCAGGAATAGACCAATCCATATTGGCATCATTATTCAAATAACAATGGGTCTGTTAGAAATTGCCGAACATTAGCTAGATAACCTTCCAAGTTTCTTGTTATTGAATGGATCCATGTCTCATTGGAAGAGCTAGAAATCAGCTGGACCCTACCTCTCGAATGCTAACAAGATGAAGTTCCAATTTCAATTGGCATTTGTCGTAGATATTTAATTGATGCTTGCATGTTCTGAAACTTATAATTTGGTTATTATTCTATCACGATCATGTAAATGGAATTTGGATTGCCAGTTTGCTATTACAATGTTATATATATGCTCTTTAAATGCTAGGGTGGCGTCACTTAGTCATCCAACCTTAGATGCAACATGCTATAATCTACTTTTATGGGTCATTTTTGCTTAGAGAACAAAAAACCTCTAGCAACCATCAGAGTTGAGAATAAACCAAGTAGTGGGTACTAACCCTGCTTGTCTACCAATACTAATATCGGTATGCCTTTAGTAGAGATCATCGCTGATGTACTAACTAGAATGGTAGGTATGTGACACACCATCTTCTTTCATGTTAGGTGCATCATTGTTTGTGTTGCAGGTAGAGGCTGCCTATGACATGTTGCTTATGCAGAGCTTAATGCAGAGGAGGGCTGGAAAAGTTGTAAATACAAGCATTCCTTATGCTGACGTGAAACCCTTAAATGGCCCAGGAATGAGATCAGTGCCTCAGTGGTTACAAGCTGCAGGTAAAAATATATCAGTTTCAGTTGAAGCGCCATCCACTGGGAACTTAGGCCTACAAGCAGGAGTCTATGGAGCATTGCTGATCTTAACATTTGCCAATGGAACCTCGGTATCTTCAACTGAACCATATGCTGGGGCAGATGTTCCTGGGTTAATCTTAGCTACTGGTTTTGGGGCTTCATTATACTTCCTGAGCAAGAAGAACATCAACCTGGGTAAGGAGCCATTGTTGAACACACTCTTTCGTTACTGATTGAAGAAAATAGATGTTTCCTTATATAGCTTGAATATGGTTACTTTTGGTAGAACCAGCCTATGGGAAATGAATTACCTGTCCTGGCATTTCCATTGTAGTGTTGCATATCTGAAACGTTTTCCTCTAGTATCCTAAACGGCTGAAGTCCAAATGCTTCTGGTATTTCTGCATTGCCTTAGTTGCAAGATGATATATCTGCTTCCTTTTCCAGTAGATCAAATTTGAGGTTACCAAAGTGGAATGTAGCCTCCTTTTTTTCATAATTTCAAGGATTCGTTACTTTCTTTAATAACCATTAGCAAAAGTTTCCATCCATCTGTTGGAATCTGATGATTGGGCTATTAATATTTTATACTTGCCCATGTATGGTGTCCTCAGGGCTGTCAGGTAATTTTTTTTCTTATTTCTGGATGAATTAAATTTCATTACCAAAACCCCAATGTCAGGTAGTTATTCTTGGTTTATTTTTGTCTGAGATGACATCTGACAAGTTCTGCAGGAACAAATTCTTTGCACATGTCCCTCTTGCTAAGCAAAAGTTCCATTTATCTAGTTACTCTTTTACCACTTTTTCCTTTTCTACCCAGGCTTCACTTTGAGAAAGTTACTTGACAAGATAAATTCCTGACATAGTTGGTTATTCCTTTAAGGAGAATGCTGCTTTTGACCTATGGACATTTAACCAGTGAGATATGATTTGTAGTAGATAGGAGCTCCTCTTGTCATGGTTTCATTCCTCTGGACTTGAAATTTGGTTGAGAAATCTGAGAGTTTGGCGTGCTGTTCACAGGGAAGGCTGCACTGATAACTGTTGGGGGCCTTGCCGTTGGTGCTGCAGTGGGATCAGCGGTCGAGAACTTGTTGCAGGTAGACATTGTCCCATTTTTGGGTATACGCTCCCCGGCTGTTGTTGTAAGTGAATTCATTCTTGTCGCTCAGTTCTTGGTCTCCCTCTACCTAAGGTAGGGTTTGGAAATGGTATACCATAACCTGAACTTCGATGGCTGTAATTATAATTGTAACTTCTATGTTGTGTATTCTTTTAAAAGAATACCACAAATTTTACAATTCCTTAAACTTTGTAAATTATCATGTTGTATAGAAAGAAATATGCAAGCTTACAATTCCGTTATTCAGATCCTCTTCTTAATTGATCAATCATTTCTATTGCTGCAATGCATATCATTAAATTTTGTAATTTTTACTGGTAAAAAGACTGCAATGAATGCAATGACAGGACTGGAAATTGGGACTATAAATAAAGGTTTACTTGTTAAAATCTTGCTGGATTGGTTTATCATTTGATATTTTTGGCTTTAATGACCTTGTTTGACATGATTATTGGCATTTGGTTGATCAGTCTCCACAAATATGGTAGATTCTACATAATTGACATTTTTTGAAGAAATAACTTTTATACTCCATATGGTTCCTGAGGGGAGTAGGCTCAATACAATTTTTTTGGGGGGTTACAAATGGTAGCTTGAATTACTGAAAGAAAAGAAAAAATACAACCTAAAAAGAAAATTACATTGTAAAATACAACTTTCCCGAAGCATCATTCCCCACAATCTAGGCAAGATCTTCTGGGAGACACTTCTATTATTTGATTTGAAAGGTCAGTAATGAAGGACCATAGTCTTTAAGTAATGCTTCATCATATTTTCGCAAGAGTTTTTGGGTCAGTTTTTGTGTAATGTGCTTGACACATACCATATGAATGAAGAAGGCAGCTTAAATTTTCTCTCTCTTTCTGACCCGTTTGGCAAAATGATGCTCACCATAATGAGAAAGCTAGCAGGCACTGCTAATGAAATGCCTTAATTAATATTAGTTTTTAGTGACAGAAACCATTCCCTTGATAAGATTCATACAGATAGTGTGTTAATATTTTTGAATTAAAGACATGCAATTTGTTGTGAGCGATATACAAAGCCACAGGTATTATTGCTGTGATATGTGATTATAAGTAGGTTGTCCATACAATTAATTATTTTTCCATTAAGCATATAATGAAGTTTCAGTCATGAGATTAAGACATTGGAGTAAATCACTTTATTACAAATACTTGAGAAGAAGGAAGGAGAAAAAGTGAAAATTCTGATATCTTTTATCTTATGGTGCTTGTGAAAACTGCGGAATTCAAGGTAACTGACGAATCATTGAATTCACCAACTGAAGTAATGCAAATGGCGATCCAAGCACACTCAGAATATTGGTCATCGGTCAAGAAGGTGAATCAAAATGCCACGACTGAAAATAGAAACACGGTAGAGGAAATAATGGAATGGAAACCTCTAATGGCAGCATCCATACCAATATCATTTTCATCGGTGATCGAAGGGGAGGCCGAGGCATGCGAGCAGGTATGTTATAAGCTATAGCTAATTGCTACAAATTCGTGGAGATATAAACTGACTCTTAGCTTCCAGTAAGTTTCTTATCCAAAACAGCCTTACCCCCTACTTTTATATTATATGTAATTGAAGACATCAAATTTATAAGTAGTAGACTTTTCTACTACTTTTGGCCTTTAAGCCCACATATATTTCTAGAATATCTAATTGTGTTGTGGATCATAGGTCCACTTGGTAGGGCCTGAGTTATTGGCCATGTTCCTCTGATTGGTTACTGAGTTTATGTTCAGTTTTCTTTTCTGTCCCTTACCATTAATGAAATTTTGATTACCAAAAAAAAAATTTATAGATTTCCAAAAAAATAAAAATTATAGATTTGATTGGGTAAATATATATTTCTCATAAATTTTTTTATTATTATAAAATTAAGATCTAGTTTTTAAATTTTATTCATGTAGATTATGTTGACTACAATTACTGCAAGCATGGTATCCGGTAGCAGTGAGTGAAGATTTGATTTTTTATAAATTTTCTAAGAGTTAGAAGTGATAACCATAAATTAAAAAAAAAATACAAGTGATAACGTTCACCTAATCTAATGCAATAAATAAATTTAAATGCTCTTGAAGTTGCAGAGAATGTATTTTCATATATCTCAATCTTTTCTGAATTTTTTTTTTAATTCTAAATGTCAGGTTGAGTCAATTTTGGGAAGAAAGAACTTGACTGTTGCAAAGGATTGAACGGGCTTGGAGATGAGGGAGAAATAAGTGAAGAAGATAGATAAAAGATAAATTTCTCAATAAAATGCACCTGATAGAGTATGAACACTGTTTTGGCTAGTTTGATAAATACAAACTTAAAACATTCTATTCTGAAATGTTAAAAGTATAAATAGTTGCTTTTGTAAACATAAACGTAACGGTACTTTTTTTTGGTAAACAACTTAACGGTACTTAATCATGTAAATATCCTAATATTAATCATCTGGATCTTTGAAGTTTGATTTAAGTCAAGTTGGATTAAAAAATAATCAACAATTTACATTTAGTATTCATGATATATAGAAATATAAACTAAAGACACTTCGTTAGCCCAACAGTAGATACCGTCATACCGGTATAATAAATTGTATGACAAAAATGCCCTCACCAACTCTATTCGATGGATAAACGCTGTTATCCGTAATGGTGATTCTCTACAAACACAACAAATTTGTTAATACGTAATGCCCTCTTAGAATGGTTTTCTTTTGTAGGGTTTTTCTTTCAAGCAAGAGCCCCATGTTTTACCAAAGAAAAATTAACGAGTCTTTTTTTTTAATTTTAAAAAAAAAGGGCCCAATTTTAAAAAATGGCTTAACTTATATTCTTAAGAGATTCTTTTTTTTCACTTAAGTTCAACGTGGCCAATGTTACATGCTTGTCAATATGACGAACTTAGAATACTACAAGTTACCCACTGTTATTGAAATGATTATTTTATCCATAAGTAAAGGGAAATATAAGTTTTTTTTTTTTTTTTTTTTTTGCAAAATTTTACTTAAATTTTTAAAATTTACAAAAGAACTCCCAATGGGCCTTGTAGAGCAAAATAGAACCCCACCCATTGTCCCTGGCTGGAAAATACAAGTCCAAGTCTACCTCAAAATGGAATGACACAATAAAACTAGACGAAGAATGTGAACCAGAGTCCCAATCATTTGAGTCACATCTCAGTATGTTGACTCGTGTTTCTTCATGGTGAACTTGAGTTGCTTTTTGCGTAGTCAAAAGTACCATTTGAAGAAGGGATAATTTCTTTTAGAGTTTTTGTCTTCAAAAAATCGATTTTAATGGTAAGACTCTATTGGCAGCCAAAACTGTAGATATTATTAGGAGAATAAAGAATTAAGAGAAGAATTTGAAAGACACATAAACAGAACCTTAACCAAAAGGAGAAGAATAAAGAAAAATCGTTGAGGCATGTCAGACACTTTCCTTAAAACATATTTGTCCCCTCCGGTGTGTGCTTGAGGAACTAATAGACGTCTGTCTCCCAGGATACAATAAGGAACAACGATGTACTTAGCACAAAGTAGACTGCAACGACGAACTTGACATGTGCCTTCCTTCTATTACCACAATATTCAAAATACGAAAGACAACTTAAACCATTGATAAAACTCACAAAATGTTAAAGAAGACCCTTAAAGAACACTTGGCAGTCTTCTTAATTCATAAAAGAAAACCCAAAACAACACACATCTTCGGGGGATTCTTATTTATATTGGAGGTCTATATTTCATTAACTAGCTTGATAAATGAAAAACCATATTTACTTACTAACAAACTTAATGAATTAAGTTTTGAGAAATGAAAAACTTTAAACATTAATAAAAAAGTTTGGGAAATGAGAAGTTCCTTGAGAAATCAAGAGTCTCAAAACCTTTCATTCATTAACTCTCCTTGAGAAATAAACCACCAAACTTGAGAAATGAACCACTAAATAGTCCATATTCCATGCACTTATTCTCACACTCTCCATTATGAATAATTTTCATTCACATTTACTCATGCTCAAAGAGCATATTCCAACATGAATAACAATAGATTACAATCGTCAAATGAAAAAGGACATGGGGAAGAATCTAACCTATGACCCAGCAAGAAAATGTTCAGCCAAACTAGTTTATGAGTTTACTATCTTTTGAGAAAGATAGATAAGGTGAGAGAGAAACAGAGAAAAACAAGAGCGAGAGAAAAGAAAAAGAGAATGATCGTAAAATGTTAGCGACAATCACCTTCAAGGGAACCAGTGTTGGAACAAAACCAACTCCAGCGGTGGCACTTTGCTCATGACAGGAAAAAGGTCGTAGATATTCAACCAATTTAATGGCTCATGGACGACCTAGGAGGGCGATTAGTAAGTTTGAAGACGAAGATGAAGTGAATTACAAAAAACTGGACGGCCAGCTGGCAGCTGATCTTCAAAATCTGGTTTTGTTTTGCTTCATAAGGCTTACACGGAGTTTTTTTTACAAATTCAAAAAATTAAGTGTAGTTCTGTCACTTCTGTGAGAAAAGAGTTACATTTCTTCTTCACCCATGGGCAAAATGACTTTTTCAATCTCAAAGTTAAAAAAAAATTAATAATAATAATAATAATAATAATAACGGTGGAAAACTACCAAGAAAAAAAAAAACAATGGGCAAGCGAGAGTTCGAGACCGGCCCAACTTACTTAAGGGCAAAATGAAAAAACCCCTGTTGTTAATCACGATACCAGAACCTGTGAAAACCCTGGTCATGAAAAAAATGATTGAAATCGATTGCGTTTTTTTCTCCCTTTCTCAATTCTAAACCTTAACCCTTGTTCTTGTTGCGATTGCGAGGAAGTAGATCCATCAAGGTGAGTGAAATAAGAAACGATTTTTTCCCTTTTAGAATCTTCTGTGTTCATGTTGCTCTTCTTGTTTTCAACGAATAACGAACAGAGTCGACTGAATCCAACACTTGTTGCTTCACTTTCAAAACTCTCTTCCTTTGCTAAATAATTGGTGTGTCTAAGAGAAAGTAATATCTTGTACATATTAAGTGATTTCGGAGTATCAGGGATGAGAGAAGGTCAAGGCTTTCTCTGTAGCGCCTACTATCTTTTAGTTTTAGGTTTTTCTGCATGTTGATTACAATGCTATAGGCCTATAGCCCAAAGAAGCTGCATATATTAAGTTTTCCATGTAAAATGTTTGAAGAAATAGTTGGGAGTTAGCATTCAAGTGATATGAATTACCCGCTGTGTGGGATGAGACAATGTCCTTTATCCAGTTTAAGTTCCAATAATTTAGTATCAGCTATTTTACTTCTTCGGTTTAAGTGCTGATAGTACTCGGTTAGTCATTTCAGCTATTTTTTTCATCTTGTTTACTCCTATATATAAACATTTAGCGAGTTGTTATCTTGATAGCTCATATGTATATGTGATGGTCAGTTTCTGCAAATTGAAGAAAAATTTGATTTTTAAGAAACTTTTTTGTGTGATGAGCTTTATCTTTTGGATTTTCGTGGCTTTAGTCATTACGATGTGAACTTTACTTTGTGGATTTCATGAGTTATATGGTAGATATTTTTGCTTTCTGTTTCGGTTGAAGCCAATAAATTGAAGTCCTTGTTGTCATATTGAACGCCCATACTTGTGTATTTACATGTTTGTTGTCACATATGAATAGCACAGTGAATGAATGATGGGGAAGTTTCCTGATTTATTAGTCTGTGATATTGTGTGTTTGTGGATTGTGGGTTCCTGTATGTTTATTGTTAGATATGAAGAGCACAATGAATGATTGATAATGGTGAAGTGTACTGATTGATTAACCTTTGTTATTTTGTGTCTGGATTCTTGCATGTTCATCTTTTAATGTTTCTATGTTGTATTCAAATCTATTTCTATCGTGAAGCTTCCTCTCTTAATAAATTCATTATCAGCATGTTAGTTGGTTCTAAAGTGAAGTTAGTACTTTTGTATTTTGAATACATGCTCATATCTTCCGTCCTAGAGAAACCATGTTTAAGCACATACCATGTACCTGCTATAAGCTTTATTTCATTGGATTATTTATAAGTATCTATGCTGCTGTCTAGTCTGTTTTAATTATTGTATGTATCCATACCATGTTTGATTGTTGTTCCTGAACTTACTGCGTTCATAACTCTTTGTCTTTTTGCAGTGACATTGCAAGAAATTCAAGAGGGGGAAAACCTTATATTGAGATGTAAAGAGAGTCTTTGAAAGAGAGCCATGAAAGCAAAGATATCCGTGACCATCTCTCACATTGTTTAGTAAGGAGACAACTTTCTTCTGAGCCGTAACAAATATATGAAACGGACTCTTTCTGATTCTACATCGTCAGCTATGGAGATTAAGCCATCACCATCAGATTTCACTGTACCTGAAAACATCATCCAATGGTTACTAGCTGCAGCAAACTCATATAGACTAGATGATGGCCTAGAACTTCTCACAGAAACTGCTCGAACTGATCGTGGCCGCTCTGACCTAGCTTACAAGCACATTCTCCCTGTTGTTCTTCAACTTTCTCGATTTCTTTCTTCATCTTCTTCGGACCATCATCACCTTCTCTTTTCCTCTCTCAAACTGCTACGAAACCTCTGCGCAGGGGAAATAGTTAACCAGAACTCATTTGTCCAAGAGAATGGTGTTGAAGTTGTCTCAATAGCTTCTGTAAATGGGGATATCAGTTCTGATTCCAATTATTTGTTTGTTCGAGTGGGATTACAAGTTCTTGGGAATGTTGCTTTAGGCAACGAGGAACATCGATCTGCCATTTGGGACTGGCACTTTCCGGTTCGGTTCTTGGAAATTGCAAGAATTCGCAAGGTTGAGGTTTCTGATCCTTTTTGTATGGTGATATATAATTGCTGCAAAGGAAGCCAAGAGAGAATTAAGGAGCTTTCTGGGGTCCGAGGTTTACCTATCCTCACTGAGATTGTCAAGACTGCTTCAATGGGTATGCTTTCAATTTGTTTGTTTTTATTTTGTGTTATTTTATTTTAAGTTTCAGCAATTATTTGCTTGTCTCTCTGTTGATTATTTGACTGATTACACATTTTATATTCATGCAAACAATCCACTATACTCCTCAAATTTATTCTAAAACTCTCATATGTCTATTTTGGTTATACCAGTTGGATTCCGAGAAGATTGGTTGATGTTGCTGCTTTCCAGAATTTGCTTCGAAGATTCCCATTTTGTTTCATTGTTCTCTGAATTAAGGTCATGTGAGGATGCCAACAACGATCTCAATTTTAACTCTACGGAGAACCATTTTATGATGGAACAAGCCTTTCTGTTGAGTATTTTGGCAGAGTGTTTGAACAAGAAAATGGCTGGCAATTCTGTCTCCAGTGAATTTGTGCACTGTGTTCTTGGAATACTTAAGATAGCAGCAGGGGTTCTCGATTGTGCCCCGAGAGGAAAGTTTGGCCTTCCAACAGGTTCTGCTGAAATCGATGTTCTTGGGTATTCACTTATAATTCTGAGGGATATTTGTGCGCTAGAGGATTTGGGGTGCTATGAGAAGGCTAAGGATAACTCAGCTAATGTTGTTGAGTCGTTACTCTCGGCAGGTCTTGTAGAATTCATGTTAGATTTGCTTGGTAACCTTGAGCCACCTGCTATAATTAGGAAATCTATCAAGCAAGTTAACAACAATGGAAATTATAAAGAGTATATGTCTTCTAACTCGCCCGAAGTCTGCCCCTACAAAGGATTTCGGAAGGACATTGTTGGTGTCATTGGAAATTGCTTGTATCACAGGGAACATGTTCAAGATGAGATTAGGCAGTATAATGGGATTCTTCTATTATTGCAACAATGTGTTACTGATGAAGATAACCCTTTCTTAAGGGAATGGGGTCTTTGGACTGTGAGGAACTTATTGGCAGGAAATAACGAAAATCAGAAGGAGGTGGCTAAACTAAAGTTCCAAGGGTTCGTTGATTTACCAGAATTTGCAGAACTTGGTCTGCGAGTGGAGGTTGACCAGTTTGGTCGTGCAAAGCTTGTCAATATTTCTGCTGATGAGAACATTCCTAGAAGCTAAGGGAAGAATTTTGAGTAGGTGATTTCCGCAGTATGGCCCTAGAGTTTCCAACAGCATTGGTTATATTCTCCATCTTCCTATATATGGACAAGATTCTAGGTACCTTGGTGAAGTGGATGTAATAGAAGAACATTCTAGTGTAAATAAAGATAATAATATGTGAATATTTGTTAGTTGTGGCAAGCTGTTCTTGGGACATATTATTTCTCCAGCTTGTTTCTTGCTTTATTTCTTAATTTCAGCTTGATCTTACTTCTGAGCAAGTTTTAGAGTTCTAGGGGAACTGGATATTGCAATATTTGAGTGTTATTTAATACAATACATTGGTGAAATAAATTCACAAATGAGGATTTTATGTTCTCTGGGTAGAAAAATGAGTATTATATTAAACCATACAGGTTGAGGAAAAGAAATAAGGGGGATCATATCTTACAAGATATCAAAACTTGGGGTATCAAAATACTTTATGTTTTCCAGTTTTTACAATTTAATATTGATACAAATAGAGTTTAGATTCATTGCCCAATTGTGGTAAGAGCATCATACAGGTAGGATTTCAATTTTGCAGGAAACTTTTGTCATCTTTGTAATTGCAAGTATGATTTGGAAAATGCTTTGGAATTCTTGTTTACTGCTTGATTGCGAGTTGACTCAGAGGAATTGGAACCCAGATGAAGCGACTCATTTCAAAATTTGGGCTTTGGATTCTTTTCAGTCTAGATATTTTTCTTCTTCTTTCTTTTCAGGGTAGGGATGGGATTTGAGCCCCTCATTTACTTCATCTGACCATTTTTATATAATATCCACATGAAGTAGTGTCCCTACTAGTTTTATGTGGCTTAAGTAATCCCACCAGTATTAGTGTCAATTCAGTACGGTATTTAATATGGTACTAAATATATCTACATTGTATCATTATAGTATTGAATACTGTCAAAAAGCCTGAGCAGGAGAAGTGAACAGCATTGACATCATCTCTGAAAGCAGAGAAAAAGAAGGGGAAGAACACAGATTTTTTTTTTTATGGCAACAACATTGATCATTCATGTATTGCTATTCTGAATCTTTGTTAAAATCAAGGTGCTAGTTTTACTGTTACATACAAGGTAGTCAAGTGGGAAAACTGTATGACCAAAAAAAAAACCTAGGAATCTAAATGGTGGAAATCTACATATTCTCCCTTGGAGGCCAAGGGTCAAATACTGGGAGCTGCAGAGTCCATCGTATACCATAAAAAAAGAAACTAAGAATACAAAAGCAAGAACTAAAAAGAATAGATCAAATTAATCTTCTAGTAATTTGCAGTGGAGGGTATCACATATCCCTTCTGCATAATGGGCAGGAACCATGTCTGATGAGCCACTCATCGATGCAAGGTAGATGAAACATGTGGTGACAGTAAGGTAAACTCCGAACCATCTCTCCCAGCTGAAAATCCTGAGGGTAGGAAATAACAAAATTTCAAGCATAGATATCTAATCAGGTCCTTGATTTTACAATTGAAACACTCACAGAAGAGAACATGATAGTTAACAAAGAATAAAGGCTAAACCTGGAGGCAAACTGAACAGCAGACCCTCTCCCCAGATGCATCCAAATTGTTAATGTTTGTGATTTTGATCTTTGGGATTTTCTCAACTATATCTCCAGACAACCCTTGTGTTCCTCCTGTTTCAAAAATGTTTGTGACCTCTTCAAAGCTAGTTTCATCACCACCCATCTGATTAAAACTGTCCACATTGTGAGTAAACCAGCATGGCACATCTTTTTGCCATATCAACAGCTATACCTCAAGGTTATAATTACCTGACTCTGAACTGCACTTAACATTGCTGGACCAATTCTCTCCCGAACAAGCCTTCCACTCAGAAGGCTAGCAATAACATCAATCTGATCAATCCAATGAAGATATCAATGCAGGGGTATGGGCAAATTGCAGCAAGTTTTAAGTTTCAAAGGATTCTCTTTTTTGGGCAACATAGTTTCAAAAATAAATCCAACTGATTCTGTTGCTAGTATCTTACAGTCAAATCAATACCAAGAAACATAATAATTATATCAGAGAAGAAGTATTTATTCTTCAACAAGTTGAAAGCAAGGCTACTTACCAAGTAGAGGAGACACCCAAGTCCTGAATCATCAGAATGCCAAAGATGAAGAGAAGATTCAAAGACCTCAATCGAGAAAACAGCACCAGAGACGGAACCAACCGCAGCTCCACGGAAAAATCCACTCTCAGTTTCTTGACCTATCAAAGCTCCAGTCATTGCACCTAAAAGTGAACCCACTGAAAACAAACAGAAGCAGAAATAAGTAATTGCATAAGTAGAAATCTTAAGAACACTGTTACATTCAACCCAAGCTAGATCCATCAGAAGAAATATAACAAAATAAAAAGGACCACCAGACAATCTGGTTCCAGTTAGTAAAATATCACCGTGAAGATGAAAGACAAAAAAACCCAAATCCTTCTCTTTTGAAAATTTCCCAGAATTACGAACATCCAGATGTGTTGCTGCCCAGGAGGATCACTTCTCTTGTCAAATTGTTTGATACAACACTGTAAAATTTGAGAGGGGTTTTGGAGAATGTAATGCCGTATTTATCGCTTTATTGGGATCGTTCAATAAAAGACGGATAAAATAAAATTTCAATAAAAGACAAACGAAAAACAAACTGTCAAAGGGTAGAACAAGAGAGAAAATCCATAATTTGAACCTAATTTTCTGAAATGACCAAATACCTCTGTTTCCAATGCATCCTTTAAAGACCATAAGAACAGAACTAACAAAGAAAGAACAATGACCCAAATTGAATAATCAAAGAGCGCAGCTCACCCAATGCAAAAACGAAAGTGAAAATTGCAGAAACGAAGTTGTGAAGAATCGCAGAAGCCACAGAGCGACAAACCCCTCTTACTCTTTCAGCCCAGATCCTAAATGATGACAAACTAGAATCTGCAGGAGATGGCCCAGGGGAAGGAGAAGGGTAAGCGTAAAACTCCATTACTGTTTCTCCTGGCGTTTAGTCGAATGAACAAGCTACCATTAAAACTGAAGATGAAGAAAATCCCACAAAAAGCTTTACACTTCAGAAGCAGCTTTTATGGATGGCCCATCCATATCTGTTTGTACGGCAGATTGGTTGAACATCTCATACCGATTCCAACAGAATAAAAAAGCAAGAAAATATCAGCTTTAATGTATTTAGTATCATTTATGTTTATTACACAATTTTTGTTGGAAGTAAGGAGTTTTAAGATAGGGATGGAGATTATTAAATATATTATTTAAAATAATTGAATTTATTATTTCTTTACTAAGATTTATTTATCATTGTCAATTGAGTAACAATCATTTTATGAAGGTTCTATAAATGCTAGTGCAGCACAAGATTCATCAGTGTAAGATGAAAATAATCTGATCCTCCTTCGGAAGCACACACTATAATAAGAGGTAAAGATCAATTAGTAGCATACTTGATCAAACGGGTGATTTTCTTGCCTACTACGGATCCCATACTACCCCCCATGAACTGAAAATCCATAACCCCAATTGTTACGTGAATACCATTTAGTTGACCTATGCCTATTTGAACAGCTTCAGTTAACCCTGTCTTTCGTTGATAAGAATCGATACGCTCTGAAAATAACCAAATGTTCGTTATTAGATGCATCGGCATTTATTGTACACAAACTCTCTCTTGAATTGTTGAATTGGAAGTATATAAATATGATAACATTAGCTACTTGTACCTTGATATTGAGTTTCTTATTTTTTGCATTTTTGTCAAAAAGAAATTAAAAAGAGAAAAGGAGGTAGAGGTCTCTATCGTTTGGTTGCAGTTAGTTTTGCAAGCAAGTTTCATTTGTTTTAATATGGTAAGAAAATAAAACATTTCAAACCTAAAAGGAGGTTAAAGTCTCTCTCATTTGGTAGATGAAGATTCAGTTTGACCTGACTTTAATTTTTATTTTACATTGAATATTACAGTTAATATTTTTAAGTATTCTTTAAATGATTAATGTTTATGATATATTATATATAAAAACACAAATAAATAAATAAATAAATAAAATGGACCATTAATCTAGCCTGAGTAGGGTTAGTTAGAGCTTAGATTCTTGCCAACTAGAGTTAGGCTAGGAATGAGAACTACCATTGAAAATTTGAAATGGAGAACCAAACATGACAAGTACATTTTCTTGTCGATATGGGCTTGGTTTCTTTAAATCTAAAACTAATTCTGAGACCGTTTAGCTCGGTTCAGGCCCATCTTAATCCTGATTCAAGTTCAAGAAGTCTCAAACCCAGGGTCTATCCTATTGAGTTCAGTTCAGTTCAGCCCAACCCAGGCCCACTCTGATTGACCCTGATCAGATTGGGCTGGTCCAAGATGATCCTAATAGGCCTTGATTAACCCTAATCAACCTTGCATTAAAAAGTTGTTGAGATTTTTACGTATGGGTCTCCTTAGTGGATCACAAATTAATGTTGGGTCCCTTAATGCAATATATTACGTGTGGATCCTAATCAGAGTAACACCATTAGTCGTTGCTGAGTTCCATGTCCTTGAAAGAATGCATTAGCAATCTCATTCACCATAAATTATTAATTATGTCATGATTAAAATCCGGATTGGATAGGGTTGAGTTGGATTGGACCAAGGCTTCAACCCTAACCCAAACTTTGCATTTATCACCTAAATCTAAAACTATGCCAATGTCCACACCACGACTACATCCTCAAGGCGCTTTTTATATAATTAATATAGACGAGGCACTTTTTATATAATTAACATAGACGGGACTTCGTCCCTGGCCCTGAGGGAATTCAAACTTTGACTTTTTACCTGAAAGCGTTGGGCTTTTCCAACTGAGCCACCCCTCGGTGGAATACAATTCCAGTCGACCAAACATCACACATGTTCTTAACCCGGCGTGTTCCTAGCGTGGAATACAATTCCAGTCAACCAAACATCACACATGTTCTTCGCCCCCACGGTCCCACCCTTCCTTTGAAAAAGCTCAAGATTGTTCCGTTTGATTATGGGAAAAGAATTCAACGAGTAAACACCCTGGATAGGGGACCCACGAAATCATATTCATCTTTTTGTTTTCTAAACTCGACACCGTGTGGTTCGTGGTTCTGGTTACATTAACCTTACGTTTTGAACTAGAGGATTAATTGGTTAGACCGGGTTCGATTTCGATTCTTCAACATGCGTTTCTGTATAAACCCGGTTATGCACGGGGTGGACAAGGGCAAAAGAGTACTTTTAAAAGTCTTTCAACGTGTTAGATGGGTTTGGGGTTTGGGGTTTGGGGTTGGTGAACTATTAAGAGAGCTGTAGTTTATAAATTATAACAAGTGGAACAGAATCAGGTGTCGTAATCACATTGATGAAAAGTCATGGAAATCCTTGCCCTCTAGTGGTGTGTTAACCATCTTTGTGGTCACTGTTCTTGTATATAATGAAATTCTCATGGATGGTTTTTGGAAACTAAGCCCCAAAAATCAATTAAAAGGATACCATCTTTATATGCGAAACCAGACAGCACGCTACGAATCCGAAGCTGTCCATCTCTTGTCTCTGCTGCTGTGTTCACATATGCTTTTCTAAAAGCAGAGTGCTTAGAGCAGGAAAAAGTAGCAGCGAACGTTAAAGCATCAAGAGAAGAGTTGCGGAACTAAATCCAAAGTTTGTAGATCAAAGGAAAGCAAAGTATAATTCAACCTCAAGGCTACTAAGATTTAGTGCATTACATAACAAACCCATCATCGATTGAGGTAGAATTCATCTTTTCACTTTCTCACGTCAACACCTTCTCAAGCTCCCTAAGCTCAGTCTCTGAAATGGGTCTCTGCTTCACCAGATCTCGTAAAGTTCCAATCACTTCTTCTCCAGAGGTATCTCCTCCTAGTAGTCAGCCAACTTCTAAGAAAACCCAAGAACGGGCTAACTCAAGACCACCAAAACCTGATTCTTCCCAAAAGACAATAACCATATCGTCTTCTACTTCAGAGATTGGTAATATTCTGGAAAAACCCATGTTTGATTTAAGCTCAATTTATCATCTTGAGAAAGAACTGGGTAGAGGGCAGTTTGGTATTACCTATCTCTGTACCGAGAAGGCCACGGGTTTGAAGTATGCTTGTAAGTCGATATCGAAGAGGAAGCTGGTGAAAACTAAGGACATTGAGGATGTCCGAAGAGAGATACTGATCCTTCAGCACCTTACTGGTCAGCCAAACATTGTGGAGTTTAAAGGTGCTTATGAGGACAAGCAGAACTTGCATTTGGTGATGGAGTTGTGTTCGGGTGGGGAACTATTTGATCGAATCACTCAAAAGGGTAGCTATACGGAGAAAGCAGCTGCATCCATATGTCGCCAAATCGTTACTGTGGTTCATGTCTGTCATTTCATGGGGGTGATTCATAGAGACTTGAAGCCCGAGAACTTTTTGATGGTGTGTACGGATGAAGATTCTCCTATCAAGGCCACTGATTTTGGATTGTCCGTTTTCATTGAAGCAGGTCAGTTTGAATTTGCAAATGCTATTATGCAACTTGCTGACTGGTTCTGATATTTTCCATCTTGTTTTGCAATAATTTGATTGTTATTAGGTACATTAGTTCCTTCCTAGCTTGATTGTTTCTCTATATTGATTGATTAGCTTGAGTTCTTTCATTGATATTGGTACTCAAATTACTAATGCTGCCAATGGCAACTGTCATTCAAGCTTAGACAAGCTTATAGTGCAAAGCAACAGCAGCAACAACAGTTTAACCCAATCCCAACTAACGGGGTTCTGCTACCTTCCAATCAGCTCCATTTGTGGTCACACTGGATAAAATGCCTAAGCCATGCATGTCTTTTCTCACCACTTCTCCTAAGTTTTAAGTCTGCCATTAGCTCTTTTAGTTCCTTCAATCTGGATTAAATCACTCATCTGTACTGGAGCAGTTAAAGGCCTCCATCGAACATGGTCATGCCACCTCAAACTGTTTCAATTTTAAGCAATTAAACAAAATGGATAACATCCAGCCTACTGGGCAATGGAAACAGACCAAAGCAGCTATTATTGACTGCTGAATTGTAGAGTGGATTATGTAATGCCTCAATAGAGGAAAGACAAGAATGACGAATACGTATATTTTGGTTGTTGAAGTATGCACATGAAACATCCTACAGTAGCCATAGCAAACAGTCAGGTTTACATGAGGACAGAGTAAAGCTGAGATGGTAGAAGTCTTACGTGTGTAGCATAGTATAGTATTGGGTTCATTAGTCAGGAAGGCATCAGACATGAGAGAGAGAGAGGGAGAGGGAAGAGGTTTCTAGTGTTGTGTATGCTACGAGTTCGGAAACCCTTCTCTCCTTTTCTCTCATGAAGGGAAAAGGCTAATCTATTAATGTAGTCTTTCCTCTGGATATCTAGTGTTGTTTTTAAGCTCAGGGGTGCATGATTGTAGTGTAGTTGAAAGATTCATCAAGGTTTTTGCAACACTTTACTCTTTGATTACATCCATTGGAGAATGCATGTCATTGAGGTTTTTTATATGCTTTTGCATATCGGAGAATCCTACTGTGATTGTTATACTTTTGCTCTTGCTCACATTCATCTCCAACCTTTCAAGGTCTCTACTGAATGCATGCATTACAATGGTTCCAGGAAAAATTTACCGTGATTTTGTGGGAAGTGCTTACTATGTGGCGCCAGAGGTTCTGCGCCGAAACTATGGGAAGGAAATAGATGTCTGGAGTGCTGGTGTTATCCTTTATATTCTCCTGAGTGGTGTACCTCCATTTTGGGCTGGTAAGTAAAATCTGTACTCCCTCCCACCCTCTTCCAAAAGTAGGTGCCCTATGAGAAAATCCATAGTCAATGGAAAATTGAAAAAACAAATTCTGAGGTAGTAAATGCTTAGGTAATCTGGCAGACCATAATTATTGCCATTGAGTAAAATTAGAGAAAACCCTGTGGTTCAAATGCAAATGAACTATTCATCCAAACAGCTGCTTATACCATATGGTCAGCATTTGATAAGAACTCCTTTTCATTGAAGTTTCCTAAAATATCCACTTGGTACTAAGTTATACAATTGTATGAATAAATTTTTACTTCAGAAAATGTTTTACACTCATATCAATAAACTTACTGCAGAAACGGAGAAAGGCATATTTGATGCGATCTTAGAAGGAGAGCTCGACTTAAAAAGCAATCCATGGCCTTCGATATCTGAGTCTGCTAAAGATCTGATCAAGAAGATGTTAACACATGACCCTAAGAAAAGAATTACTGCTACCCAAGCCCTTGGTAAGTAGTGAATTGTTTGTTAAAATTCAATTAGCAGGACCAGATAGGCCAACTTCTAGGGAGGTCATGTGTCAAAACCATATCAATTGGGTGATCTTAATGCATCAGATGTAGTCATCACTTTGGAAAAGGTGTATGCATAAGATGATTAGTATCATCCAATTGGTTATCATTTTGGTACTGACTATACTTAAATTTCAAGAAGCATTTTCCATTAAATAAACTAAGGGTCTTGCCATTGATTAATATCAATATCTATAGATATATGTTTATTGAACAATTGCTGAAATTCTTACAATGATATATCAACCAGAGCATCCATGGCTCAGAGAAGATGGTGACGCCCCTGATAAACCTATTGATAGTGCTGTTTTGATTAGAATGAAGCAATTCAAAGCGATGAATAAGCTAAAGAAAATTGCCATAAAGGTGGGTTTCTCATACAGAAATTACGTCTTATGCATATACATCTAAACACATGAACCATAGTTAGCATCCATTAAATTTACAGCTGATTTCATCCAGGATTGATAGATTTGTCTTTTGATATTGAATGAAAACTAATCATTCAATGCCACATCTTCCTTTTTGTTTTTCATGAAAAGATGGAATACTATATTTATATGTTTGCTTAACAAAGTTTATATAGATTAAAGTTTGCTTAACAAAGTTTATATAAATTAAACAAGGAATCCTCCATCACCTTGGACCATGATCATCAGAACATATCCTACGGCACAACTGTCGCTGTGGTATAATCTACCATTAAGTGGCTGCCTCCAGGAATTTCCTTAAGGTTCAGTCAAGGATATAGTATTGGGATGTTTTAATTAATGTAATGGGCCTGATGCTCTAATAGCATGTAACAAAATAGGAACAGGCATTGACTGGTGCAGCTTAAAAGAAAGGAAGAAGAAATGAAGAAAATGTGTCTGCCTGACTAGATTGGATTAGTCTAACCATTAGAGAAGCATCTTCATTTAAAGTATGAACTTTTCATAATTTTAATAGGAATGTTAGCCCTGATGTCTAATACGGACAATACTTGGGAAAATTACAAATAACCCTCTAACCTAGAATCATTACAAAACATCCTAGCAATATATTCTCAACACCCCTCTCAAGTTGGAGTATATATATTCTATGCTCCAGGTTGGAAAAACATGATAGACCCAACTTGCCAAACCCAACTTAAGCAAATATGAACATAGAAGCCAATAGTCAACAACAAATTGCTGGGGTTCGGCCATGTAGGGAAATCGTCCCCCGGATCTGCTTGTGTGAAGCCTTTGGCACTGGGTTCGCCCTGGTCTACAGCAACAGAACCAAAGGGAAAACTCCCTCCTGTCACAACACCAGCACAGATACATCAACCATCAGTCAACAGTCGAAGAAAGAGAGAGGGAAAAAAAGGAAAAAATGATCTTCATATGGAATGAATCCAGACAACAACAAACATAATAAGCAATGCCAACTGCAAACCAAAATGCCATTGAGCAATAGCACCATCCGTCTCAAGGAACACAAGTAATAATCTTCACAAAAAAGACAAATAAAATGGCAGCATGGTGTGCTGCATACTACATCTGGCAGTCACAAATCACAAATGCAGCAATGTGGCTGTGAACCACAATAACCATATTCATACACATTTTTAATGACACAAGCAAATGACACAAAAGATTAAGTTAATACATGGTAGAAAATAATATTCTTCAAATAGGCATATGAGACTATATGACACAAATAGATAATAGTAAGAATAATACCTAATCTACCTTTATCTACTAAGAATAATACCTAATCTACCTCTTGTGTAGCAAGCACTGCACATGAACAAACACTGAACACAAGTAGATAAAACGTTTAACCCAACATCATATGGCAGCAGCAACCGGCATCAGCAGAAAATGAGCCAAACAAGAACAGCTGCAGCATTATGTGCATTCTTATAACCAAGTCTGATCTTGTAAATCATGGTTTACAAGTCCCAGATTTGACCATGTACAGCAATTACTGAGAACTATGGCAAATAACAAACCACAGGATCTGTTAAAACTATAAGACAGCAACTAGACCATGTCATAATAAGCATTTTAAAAAATATAATTAAAAATAATAATAAAAAACAGATGTTGTAATGGAAATGGGGTTGCTTTTGGATCTGCTTGTGATGAGTAACTCAGATTGAATGTATGATGGAAATTCTGTGACTTTTAGGACTGTATTGTACTTCTTTAAGCAATTAACAAGGTTTTGGAAAGAATAGTAATTATAGTAAAAATGAGTGGTAAAATCTGTAACTACAGAGAAGATGGAGGTTAATCAAACAATGAAGAATAACATAACCTTATCCAATTAAATTGGGTCAGGCACATGAATCCTTACTCTCCAATCAACTTAACAACACGGTTTGGTAGTGTTACTTTTAGGTGAAACAGTAGCTATCATGGTATAAGAGCAGGGAGGTCATGTGTTCAAACCCAAACAAGTGCATCAGGAGAATTATTTTTTTCCCCTGATGTTTCTTCTCCTTACATGCCATGTGATATTGGCCAAGTGCAAAGGACCATGAGATCATGGTCTACCTGTGTGGGTAGTGTTGATGTATACATTTATGCTACCCTTCCCGAACAGTCAAGCTTTTGGTGAAACAATAGCTAACAAAAAGTAACACTACTAAACAGCACCAATACTAACATCACTGTGTCTTTTAAATATAAACCTAGATACCATACAAATTATAATGTCATCACTAACATTAAGACATCATCATACCAAATGAAAACATATTTTCAATAAACAGGGTTCATATACCACTCTTCATGGCTGACATGAATACTGTTAACCAAGGAAGGAAATATTGACGAATCCTTGCTTGAAATATTTTCCACTGGGGCCATTTATAGATCCCAGCATGTCTATGTCACGTGCATACAATTTTGACAAGGATGTTGGTATTTTTAGATCTTCCTAGAACGATACCCTTTAGGAACTTCAGAACCTTGCAACCAAATCCAGACATTGTTCTATTTGAAATGTAGCTTTTTTACCAGACCAATAAAAAGAAAAGGTGTTTGGTTTGTTCTTTCTTTGAATGGTCACAAATCACAGTACTCAAGAATGCCTCTGCCCAGCTTCATAATCACTTCACATAACCCCTTTTCTCACCAACCAAACCCCCAACCCCTTCAAGCGCCCAGTATGCAATGGAATCTTTTCCTTGCTCTAATTATACCTGTTTGTTTGTTTGAAGGTAATAGCAGAAAGTCTTTCAGAGGAAGATATCAAGGGCTTGAAAGAAATGTTCAACAACATTGACACTGATAACAGTGGTACAATTACCTATGAAGAACTTAAGACTGGACTAAATAGACTGGGATCCAGGCTTAGTGAACCTGAACTTAAACAGCTAATGGATGCAGTAAGATACTCTCATCTCTTTATTTTCATTTGTATTATGACCTGTCTAAAGTTGAAAGCCTTTTGTCCTCAGGCTGATGTTGATCAGAATGGGACTATAGACTATACCGAGTTTATCACTGCTACTATGCAACGCCATAGACTGGAGAAAGAAGAACATCTGTTCAAAGCTTTTCAGTATTTTGATAAAGATGCAAGTGGGTAAGTATTTCTTTCCTTACCTATAATGGGCCCGAGCTTCTTTATCCATCATGTAGTGATGAAGCACTGGTAGTTTGCCTGAAAAAACATGAGATGGTATCTTGGGTATTGCTCATGGGAATAAGGATAAATCTAGCAGCATTTTCTTTTGGGACCATCCATCAATTTCAAACTTTAGAATGATAAGATTGTATCAAAATTTTTAATTAAACCATCCAACGCCCCAGCTGAAGAGTTTCTCCATAAATACTTGCCTTGTTAAGAGAAGCTTTTTAATCATATTATTGTGTTTATGATCATTCTGGCATGGATGGCCTTTCAATTTACTGTCTGAATTTTGTCCATTAGAGGGGTTGAGATGGTCTATCAAAATGTAGTTTGTTAAGAATTTAGACTAAACTTCATACTCAGATCACGGATATCTTTTGATCTGCAATTTGGTTCAGATGTGCAGAGTTGCATGTATGTAAAAAAAGTCAAAGAATCTGACCAATGGCAGGGAGTTCTTTTTTTTTTTTTTTTGTTGGGGGGGGGGGGGGGGTAGAAACATGCCAGTGAGTTTGAAATGCTGAAACTGTTTGGCGGTTTCCAAGAATAGCACTTACATTGACTCATTGAGATCTGGTGAACTGCATAATTCATTTAATCATTTGCCTGAAAGGAAAGGCCTTATAAGCATGAATAAGATATACTTGCTACCCATGACTTCCTGTAGGAAAAGATCCATCCCATAATGTTAGCTAGACACTCAGCAAATGAGGACAAAGAAGAGAAGGAAAACTTGAAGTTTCAATAATGGACCTCATTTTGTGAGTTCAGATTTTCTAGTGTCCACTTAGAATAGTCCAACTCAGCTGGTATCGAAGATAACAGAGTTTGAACTTGCTATTAAGTAAAAAACCATGTTAAATGAGTCAGTAAATGAATATAAGGTATCGAACGCAACACTTAATATGTACCAGATGCATTATAAATTGGAAAAATAGGAAATGTCCTTTGATCACGTGGATGAGTGGCAACTTGACAACCTCCAAAACTGTCGAGTTTGCTCAGATTCAGGTTCTCCAGATTTACCTATCAACCTGAAGAACCTAATGGGAGGTCTTACTGTAAACAGCTGAGTTGCCTGATAGACATCGACCAAAACAGATTTATTTTGGCGAAGTCCAAATCCTGATCTCAGACCGGTGTAGTGTTGTGTTTTATTGAAGTTGAAGGGATGAGACAGTGGCATAACCATGTCCAGGTAAGCACAACAATATTTGTCACCTGCAAGAAGAATTTCTACCTTACTTTGTCTTTTGATTCTGTCCAGGTTTATCACAAGAGATGAATTGAAGACTGCTTTGACTCAATATGGGATGGGGGATGAAGCAAGCATAGATGAAATCATTGATGATGTGGACACAGATAAGGTACTGTTAATTTAGACTCTTATAGCTACTTATTTTGTGCATTTTATCTTTTCTTGGTACAAACTGTTATACTGTGTACTAAGCTTTGTTAAAATTGATTGAAATATGCAGGATGGTAGAATCAATTATGAAGAGTTTGCAGAAATGATGAGGAAGGGTCATGATTCTGTTGGAAAACATAGATGAACCAATCAAGCTACTGCACAGAAATAAAAAACCAATATTCGCCTGCAATATCATGTTGCAGGGGTGGTCTCTCTTTGTGTTCTTTTCAACTATCGGTTCTTGCTGAAAGATCAATTTTGGCTTTGCAGTTGATTGTTGGCTTTTCCTATCTATCATCAACTGTAAGCCTGCAATTTGTATATACAAATTATGTATTATGTGCACAATTTCATACGATTGTGTATGTTATTAGTAAATACATTCCAGCAAAGTGATTTGACATGTGGCTTTTTCCTTGTTCCTTTCTTAAGCAACCATCTAACGCTTTTATATTTTCCAAGATAGCAATAAAACACTCGCAGAGGCTGCACTGAGCAGGGAAGGAATGAAAAACCCAGTATCTTGAAACAAAAACAGCGTTTCTAATCTGTGTACAGTAAATGTGTGCATGCTGAACACCCGATTGTTGATTGATTAGCTTGGCATTTGTAGGGGGTTTCCCCGAATTTGTTTCCATCATGCACGTTAAATGCGCATGATGGTCAAGCATAATTTCGGACCATCGGATCCAAAATTTCGGTCAAGATCGAAATCTCAACAAGATCTTGCTCCAACGGATCGAGATGTATAGCTTAACTGTCCTGGTCGGTTTTTCCCTTTCTGATAAAACTGCCATTTTTAGGACTGCGATGAATGCATGGTTGCAAAAGCATGGTGAGTCTTTCAACGAAATCATGAGTCCCAGGTCCCAGCAACAGCTTTACGTTTTAGCTTCATTTGAAAGAATGCTCGAACACTCCATGCTTGGATAAATGTAAGGATCTTAAGATTGCTGACAATCTCCAAGATACCAATCATTCGATTTCTATTTTCAGCCACTGATGAACAGGGAGTGGTAAGTAGAGATAGACCATAACTTTCACCTGTATTTTTCCCGTAAAAAGGAGTCAAGACTAACCATATCAGTCTCCTTAGAAATGGTTAAGCTATGAAGGGCCATTTTCTTCACTTAAATCACGAATTGTCTCCAGCCAAATATAAAAGAATGACTGAGAATCCGCTGCCCTCCAGTATAAAAGGATAGACGAAAATAAAAATTAAGGCAGTTCCCTCAATGGTAAGGAAATGATAAAATTTACAAATAAAAAATGAGTAAGACAGTGCCCCCATAGACAGCAGGGAAAACAAGGCAATTCATTAAAATATGTTAACATCATCCTGCTTTTGATGTTCTTGTTACAGTTGGGAGGACTACCTTGTCAAGGTTCCCAGGATAAGGTGTCCACAAGCCTAAACCCCCTCTACTCTCCTTCATTTGACTTCCTTTACCCTTCAGTTCCTTCAGATCTTTCACCCACTCTATGACAGAAGAATGCTCTCGAAGATGTGGATGCAACACAAACAAAGAATTGTACTCACAGTTTGGGAACATAAAGAAATTGAATGCAGACCCCAGTCTGTACACAACATAACCAAAGCTCAACTGGTCTCTTGGCGTGAATAGGTTGACCTCGTTGAACCAAAGGCAGCTAAACAGGTTGTTAATCGCAGTGTGTTCCCGTACAATAATGGCTCCCTCTGGCACGTCTGCATTATCTTTATCCAGTTAGCATCACCAAATTGCATTGAAAGGAAAAAGAACTGAATCATTAAATTTCCTATCAGCAAGAACAGCACACATCTGGTCACCCTTTCGGTCTAAGAATATGTCCTAGACACAAGCCACCTTCACTGATTAGGAACCACTGAATGTCCATGCACTGTTCTTCTACATTAAACCTTGTGACAGCAGGTTTTCTCATAAAATACTGAGAACAAATGAAGAAGAAAAATATGAGAGTCAGAATCATGGCTTACCACTAATTGTTCTTTTCTTTGGACTCCATGGTTCCATTCCCTCATATTTGTATATTTTCATGTGGAGATCAACAAGAGGCCGGGCATATCGCTTTCGCCGTTTTATGGCATCACCCTCTTCGTATATACTCTGATGATGCTTGTGACGTGCAATTGCAAAGGTGTGCTTTCCACGCCATAAATACCTGCAACTCACATAAACAATAGTCATTTAAATTCTATACCAAGGCAATTTCATGCAACAAAGCCTCCTTCCTGCCCCCCCCCAAGACCAAAAAAAGGGAAAAAAGAGGGGGTGGGGGGGAGTCAGCAAGGATAAATTCCTTAGACCAAACATTAATCTCATCGTGTGAAACTGCCATAAAGGGTAAAATGCACTCATAGGACCATCATAATGGGCTGTTCTTGAGAAAGCCATGCTAAACATACATTTCAGTGCATAATACTACTATTACTGTCTAAACCCCAAAATGCCTTGAGTTCTATCTAATATACTGCTCAATGGAGGAAAAAGAGGATGACTGAAGATAATTAACCAATAGACAGCGTGTACATAGATTCAACAAAACATACCTCTCCAGAAGAAGCAATGGGTCGACTATAAGTTCCATTTTTCCATCAATCCAGATACTGTACTGTGCTTCAGGAAATAGCCTGTGAGTTAATATCTTGGGAACCTTCCCATTCCTTCTAGGTTCGTCATATGGTGGATTGTGTAATAGCATGAGGCGCCAGATACCTACCCACTTACCCCCTGCCACATCCTCCGTTACAGTAACATTTTCCTGAATGAAGGCAAAAGACTTCTCATCTACCACCATAATAAAGCAAAAAAGCTTTTGGGACCGGCGACTTATATTTGAAGGTTGATGGGGCACATCATATCCATCAAAAATGCCAGATGCAACTACAAACCTACATTTCTTAACATATTTAACATCCACACTGTCCATCTCCGCACCTCCATTCCGCATAAAACCACAATGCACCTGAAAACCATAGCTGATGATGAATTGCAGAATGAATATTCCAAGAAGCAAGTCATAGTAAAAATTCCACCAAGAAATACAGAAAACACTCGGTCCATCCAATCCAAAAGAAGAAAGAAAAAAAAGGAGAAAGAACACTAATAGGTCGTGTTTGTTGCAAAGATTCCATGCAGCTTAGTTCTGATCTCTCTCTCTCTCTCTCAATTACTTCTCTTAATTCTTTATGATTAAGAATAGAGACAACAGGCATTCGAACTTAAAACTTCATCAAAAAGCTAGTCCCATCTCTTTCTACAACAGGTCTAGTGTCTAAATACTAATGATAATTAAAAAGGTTTTTAAAGTAAAGAAGAGGAAGGCAAAGAATGGACTAAGCAACGATGAAGATCAAGCAAGGGCAAAGTGAGTAACTGAAATCAAGTAATGGCAATTGTTGGGGCCAAGCTTATGGGCCAGGCATCTAACTGACCCAATAACCATTATTATAGAGAGCCAGACAAGCACAACAAGCATTTCACCACATGAATGAATGGGCATAAGAGCCTGGGCCTCAAACACAAAAGGGGTGGGGGGTTGGGGCCATAGTTGTCAAAGCGGCAAAGCGATTGGGGCTCCGTCTAGGAGATTAGGCGACGAAGTAGCGCTTAGGCGGCAATAAAGCGACTAAAGCGATTGGGTCAAAATTTTAAATACAAATACTTTTTATAATAAGCTAAACAAACATTCAACAATATTATTCATATATAGTTTAGTGAAATTATTTTAGCATGACTTTTTTCTTAAATATACATGAATAATATTCGAATTGGAATCAGAATTGATATATCCATTTTTTCCTTTTCTTTACCAAACAGTGCCGACATGATAAATTAATAGATCTCATTATTCTAATTTCCAAGTCATTGTTTATTTAATGATTCATTGATTATCGATGTTGAGTATGGCTCATGCTTCACATTCTGTTGCTGATAGACACTTTGGGCCTCGGAGTTCATTTGCAAATTGGGTCTCGATTCCGAAATGACTCACCTATTTAAATTTATATACGGCTTTGTAGAACAAATTATAATTGAGAAAAAACAATATGTACAAATTACAAAATGTAAAAAAAGTGGCTACTTTAGCGTCTAGGCGGCAATAAGGCGCACAAGGCAACAAAGCAGCAAAAATATATATATATATGTCTATCAATTAAGTGGCTAAAAAACCGCTTTGCTGCCTAGGCGGATGCTTTGATAACTATGGTTGGGGCTTCCTTTTTAGATTCTTGCTTCAGGACAGGCATACCAGTCACAGCAACTTTGCTGGTTTATGAATTCAGAAAACTAAACTCTATAAAACTCCTAGACAAATATGAACAAACAAGTAGACAACATGTCATGACCAGCACAAAGAAAAGGGTGGTCTATGATAAGAAGCAAGCAAGAAGCCTTTGCCGCATCCTTGGCAAGAAGCCTTTGCAGCCAGACCCAACGAAGAGGGGATTTGTAAGATAAGGTTATGGCCCTCCCAATATGTAGAGTGGCTCAGCAATGGTTAACCCAGCCCTCCCATTTAGCAGAGAAACTTCTGTTTGGATGACACTCTTTCTTTGTTTAGGGCTTAAAAACGCATTTACTCATGGCAAGTTGAGCTAAATAAGAGGCAGCAATTCTTGCATCACCCGCCCTGAATTATCAGGATGGCCTTCACAGGTCAATGTAATATACTAATGAAGTGAGTCTCATCCGGAGCTAATATATAACCCCCTTCCAGTTTCCATGACAAGCCTCTGTAATGGGTTTAATCATAGCTCATAGGCGCAATGATTTACTTCATGGATGGCATCTCTGGTTCAAGTCCAAGAAGGTGGGGCATGCGTACAACACGATGATAACAACGGTAGAAGGACATTGCACCCCTTAGATTGTGTTTGGTTCCGTAATTCTCGGAAGGCAACATTAGATTCATGGTTTTAGGGAAATCATGAGTCTATGGAATTAGGTTTTGTTGGATTATATTCTTAATAACAATTTGTATCTCCTGATTCTTACAAGTAAATCTGTTTAAAAAACTGTTTGGCTACCCTAATTCTATTAATGGATTCATCCTGAAAAACTATTTGGATAACTATGATTTTATAAATGGATTCAACTAAATCATTTGAAAATAAATTTTGTATTAATTTATCATATTTCACTCAATTATATTTTTTTTAACCCTTAAAAAAAGACCATTAGCTATAGGTTAACTTTTTTTATTAACCATTGAAGTGTAAATTAACCAGGAATACCATCCATTATGATGACAGCAGCAACCCTTTCTGCAAGCACTTACATACTGCCCCTGTTGCTCATTTCCTTGTTGAAGAAATAAACTCTGAAAGGGAAACATGCCCTATCATTTCAGTATCCCCACAGCGAAGGCACTTCGCATCTATATGAGGTATATGTCGGCATGTCGCTGCTGCAACCACTGACCAGTTGCCAAATCAGAAGAACACCCACGCCACAAAATTCATTAATTTGTATAAGTAAAATAGTTAACCTGAACTGTGAAATGAAACGATATTGTATCCGGCTGGTTAAAATTGGTCGCCTGAAGCTTATCAAGCAAAGTTAAATAGAACAATATCATACCCGTTCCCAGCTTCAAGATTTCCATCTCAGAATACCCAAATCTCATCCTATTTCTTGATTAGATTCTTCATCATAACTAATTTCTTCCTCAAATTTCAGAAACAATTAGAACTGGAAAAAAAAACCTAATCAAGTAATGTCAAGTCTCACAATTCGAGACGAAAGAATTAAAAAAGAAAATCCAAAAATCACTGGCACAAGCAATGTATCCTGCAATTAATTCTACAAAGCTTTAGTAGACAAATCCATCAAATAAGGACTCAAAATTCCAAATCTCCATTACCAGAAATCTCTTAATGTAGTACTGTATTTGATTGATCAAAATAGTAGTCAAATAGGACCTTTCACAAGGAATCAAGTTCAGATTTGATAGACTTAAGATGAAACAAAATTTAGATGAGAAAGAAGGTTGAAACTAGAGTGATATTCTAAGGCTAATAGCATAACAATACGGGCTGAATAGATCTTCAAAACAGGGGCAGAACTATGATGAAGAAATTGAAAGGACAATATGAGGGAATTGAGAATAACAATGTAACACTCAAGCTTCACACCGCAAGGTGGATCAATTGGATCGGACACCAACCTACCTTGATCAAACACAAGGATTCTCCATAGAGAAGGAATGCTAACGAAGCAATTGATTTCAATTGATGAGTTGTCCCTTCACCTCTTACATAAGTCTCTTTATATAGCATTCTAAAGAGACATAAACAATAATGGTAACATCCAACCACTAGCTAACACCACTTACCTATTAATAATTCAACTACTACCTAACTCTTAACAAAGGAAAACTCCTTTAACAATGAGTTCTTTTATTTTCAAACCATAGCCTTTTTATTGACTTTTCAAAAATTAGACTTGGGCTTAGGTCTAGACTATGAAGTTCAATATATGTGGGCTAACTTTAACACACTAAAACAGTCCTAGCCCATGAAAGCCATGGGCTAATTCAGATGATAGCTTTAGGCCTTTGATGGGCCTAATCCAATGGGCTTTTTCTTTCTTAAATATGTCTTTAATTTTGCACCATCTCCACTAACAGTAAATGAAAAATAAATCTAATATTTTTTATTCAGATCTCCATTAACACAATGGACGCACACAGGACGAAGGTAACCGATCTCCATAGAACGAGATCTAATATTTTCTATTCAGATTTCCAATAACGCAATAAACGATAGAGGATGAAGGTTTGGCAATGAAAGAGGAGAGGTACAATCGCAACACACAGAGAGGGCATTGTCATGTTTTTTGTGATTCCATGGAATCACATATATTTATAGCATGGGTTCAATTTGGTGATTCTATTTGGAAACCACCTATTGAGGTGTTTTCCATGGAATCACTTGACTCCATGGAAAATTTAAGTACGCCACTCAGAATCCTTTATAAATAGGAAGGTCTGCCATTAGCTAGGGCAAAGTAAATAAGCAGTCCTAAGCCCTCCTCAAGTTCTCTCCTGTAGTCTCGAATCCTAATGGGTCTTCTCGTAAGAAATGCCCGGAAGTTTTTTGTATGTATAAATCAGTAATAATAAAGGTACCACTTCCCAACTTTTGTCTTTCTTTTCTCTTTAAGGGGTGACCCGAAGGGCAGCCCCTTTCGGGTGGCCCCCAAGTAGTTTTTAGCATGTAGATCCCTCACCAAAAATATTTTATTTTTCTTTGCATATTCTCATAACCCATGAGCATGCCTACTGTCATGCCTCTACTCTTGGTGACTGAGCAGTATTCTTATTGTTTTTCTTATGATAACTAACCAGCCATGGCGTCAACTGTTTGAGAAAACTAGAATTTTGCCATAAGAACCTTAGAGACCCACTTGAAGTTCCCTTTTGAGGCAAGGGGCCGTGGTGTGGGGAAAAGAGGTTGCAGCAGGTCTTTATGGCAAAATCTTGTTTTCTCTCTTGCAGAGGAATTAAGCATGGTTGTCCTAGCCGCCCCCCCCCCCCCAAAAAAAAAAAAAAAAAAAAAAAAAAAGGGGGGGGGTTTAGAACCAGATTTGCCTGCACATAAGCTAAACCGGAATTTAGAACTGAAATATCTCAAAGTGGTGTGTTTTGAGATACTATAACTTCGCCTTGCAACCCCTTCCAATCAAGTATTAGAACATTTTGAAAAGTCAAAATTTTGACTGTCTAACCCTTTTCTAATAAATAATTCTCGCTGTCTTTCTAGGTATGTTGAAGCATAAGCTTATGGTTCGGTTCTTAGGGAAAAGTGAAGAAGGTGTCAAGCCACTAGCAGAGATTAAGTAGGACAAAATAAAAAAATAAGACTTGAGAAAATAAGACAAAAATGAAATTAAAAAAACGAACACTTCAACAGTGATTAGTACCTTCATGGTGGAGCTAAGCTTAAAACTATTCTCTCTCTGTTTCCAGCTTTGATGCCCTCCAAATAGTGGACGTGATTTATTATAAACAGGGTCATCCTCTAAAATATATGATACATTTTGAACAATTTTGTCAGGAGTTCTCTCCCTTGGAATCTTTACCAAGTCTGGGTCATCCGCAAGAGGAATGGGACAACCTAATAGCAACAAAAGATTTAAAACGAAAGGACATTTGTTACTGTGATGACAAGATATCAAGCACAAACAATTAAAGACAATCACATGTCACAATCTCAGTGTCTTACGATGTTGTGGTTTTGGTACAAGTCCCAAGTTATCCAGCACAGCAAATACCTTACTTTCTTTGTTACAAATAGCTGCAAAAGAAGCAACAAATCAGAGAAACATTTCAATGATTGGGTTTTAAGTTTTAATAAATAAAACTGTGATAATCAAATAGGATTAGACTGGGCTAGTAAATTTGCACCTCAGTTTGGGGGTTTAGCAAAGTTGAACAAAGCTGGTTAGTATGTATTATGCCTACAAGAGTCTATCAAGATTGCTTCCTTTATTGACGCAAAGCCTTCTTTAAGTGCAACCATGCAAGGCCTTAATTCAATTATGCATGAATGTTCTTAACTAAACAGTTTTATGTTCATGGCTAACTTCTTCTAACCAGATCAATACTGAGTCAGACTAGAAGATGAACATATCAGTCAGATCCTGCTCTGGCTGAAGGCACGATTTATTGTCCAAGGCTAACAAAATCTATCTGAACCAATACTGAGTTAGGTTAATTAAAAATACATTAAATGGTTGCTAATATCTTTGAACAGAAGTGAATTGCAAGTGGCACCAATTCCAAATAAGCTCCGCAAGACCCACTTGAGGTGGTATGGGCACGTGCAATGTGGACGTGTAGATGTACCAGTAAGGAAAAGTGACTAGATTCACCTATAGAATCTAAAAGAGATAAGAGGTAGGCAAAAAAAATAACTATTGGAAAAGTTGTATGAAAAGATATATACACAGTGAAGTTCAATCTGGTATGACAGTGAATAAACTTGTTTGGAGGACAAAGATCCAAATTGTCAATCCCATATAGGGGGATGATCTAGGATGCTTCGTCCGCTGTTGCTTTGACTTCATCCCCTTAGTTATCTCTTTTTTACTTTCTTTAACTCCCCTTAGCTAGTGTCTTATTTTTCTTTTCTTTTTTCAGCCACCTTCAGATCCATGTAGTCGACCCCATTTAGTTCGAATAAGGTTATGACAGCTATTGGTGCCAGTTGAAATGAAGTTCTAGTTATCTCTTTTTTACTTTCTTTAACTCCCCTTAGCTATTGTCTTGTTTTTCTTCTTTTTTTCAGCCACCTTCAGATCCATGTAGTCGACCCCATTTAGTTCAAATAAGGTTATGACAGCTATTGGTGCTAGTTGAAATGAAGAACTTCATCCAAAGGCAAACAAAGCACATAAGATTGAGTAGGTTGCTTTACAGGGGCAATCAGAATTTCGGTGTTCTTTAGGAGTGTTTTGAGTAATGTTGGTTGAGTTTATATTACTGATAGAAATCCCCTAATTTCAAAAGGACACTGGCATCATACTTCCATTGTGACTCACTCTTGCCCCCAAGACAAAGACCTATCCGCTGTCACAGAATCTATAAATAGAGTAACACAGGTTCAAACCGAGTTAAACTGCATCAGATAAACCCCATCCCTGATTGACCCTTGTTTGTGAGATACTTTTCCAGCCTTTGGAGACCACTAGTATTTATTGCTTTCACTTTATCATTACTATCGTATATATTTTGTTTTAAAATTTTTTATTGAACCTGGTTTGGGAAAAAAAGTCTCATTGTTCAAGACATTATCAAATGGTACGACGTTAGTCAGGAATGGATTTCTAATCAGAAGCTTGTCCAACTGATTACAGAATTCAATTTTCTGCACACAAGCATTGATTTTTTTGTTTTATTGTTAATCCATTTCCTTTAGCTAGTTTACTTAAAAAATTACTCACAATTTTAAAGAAGCAAGAAATCCTATCACTACTTTTCATCATGAAAGCTTAAAACGTTACATGTATAGAAACAAAAGGAGAAGTATTGGAGAGTTTTGTACCTGAGAAAAGACTTAATGATGATTGGCAAGACCATACTTGAAAGAGTAAGACGATTAAAATAAGTGACATCCAAAGAATGCCAGCAACAAGAACCAGACGTATAAATCCGTTCCTCCAAAAAAATTTTGTTGAATAATCTGGCGGCAAATGTTCAGCATCTGCATCCACAATGGAGCCGGCACATATGAACCCATTATAATACAGTACCATAAGTTCCTACCCAAGATTCAAAAGAAAAAGATGATATTTCTCACCTTTCGTTCTCTGGTTTACACTATTTCGATTTCCTCTTCGACTCGAGCGTAAAGATACGAAACGTTGGATGTCACCGTCCATAATTTAGTCCGTGGATCTCGTAATCAAAACCTAACCATCATATTCCTACTTGAGATCTGTTACCGATTCGGTCATTTCCCTCTCTGTTGCCTTACCATGATTCCATCTTCTTTCCAGCATACATGATTTCGCACACGATTAACGATTGGCAAGGACAGGTTCCAAGACTAATTGTCGATGCAATAGACTCGAAGAATCTTAATGGGTTTGAAGCCTTCAAAGATTTCTTCGAGGGTTTCAAATATAGAGCTTGGGAAGTGGGAGATCAATGAGGATATTATACGGAGTATACATACAGTATTGTAAGTACACACAGAGCAAACAGGAGCTTAAAAAGGTTTCACTTGGAATCTTGGATGAGTTCATTCATTTCGTCCCTAGTGTCCCTTTGCGAATCTTTTAGAAAGATTTCATTTAAGAAGAAAAAAATAAAATCTTAGATGAAGGTTGAGGAGGATTTCCGCCTTATGCCTAGATAATAGAGAGTTTTATTGATTCAATAGGTGTATTTTAATGATATGTAATAGTTTTTTAGGGTAAAATTTTGATCAGAAGAGAGGTTCTTTTTCTTTTTTTTTTCTTTTCTAAATCTTGTTTAAATATTTTTTTTAATTTACTTTTAGAGGGGAAACTTTCTGTCAGGTTTTTTTTGGGGGTCTAATTTAGGTTTTATTCTCTTTGTTTGTTTTAATTGTTGTTTAATATGTTTTTACTATTAGGGATGTGAACCCTATTGAGGGTTTTGAAAAGTCACGGTTCAAGTTTATAACCTAAGTTATCAAACAAAATATATCAAACCAAAAAAGAGGGAGGTGTGAAATGACAAAACAGAGAATGTTGGAAGACTGCACCTTTTGACGCTTGGCCATCTGCTATACTATTGCTTTCTCGTCATGTATGTTGGAAGATCAAGAAATCAAATTGAAGAGCGATATGACAACAATCTTGGATGATAGTTTTAAATTTCCAACAAGGATCTCTATCTATATCAATCATGAGATCAATAACATCTCAGCTATTGCCTTCAACTATCAAGTTAGTTAACCCTAGGTCTATAGTCCAACTCAAAGCTTTTTTCGTTGCCATGGCCATCACTACTATAGAAAATTGGTGTGCACAACCTTCATGGAAACAAAACAACATCCTTCCTTTATGATCACGATTCACACCTCCACATCCAGCTCTAATGATGGCATGATTATCTTTGAAGCTTGCTCCATCTATGTTTATTTTGAGCCACTCTTTGTTTGGCAGATTCCAACTAATGAGATCTAATTCCTTATTTGTTGGAGTCTTGATGTCTGAAAAGCCAAGGTAGTCTTTCATCAGTCTCCAGGAGTGTCTGACTAGTTCACAAGTTGTGCTACCTTCCTATGGTCAAGCACATTATTATAATTCTTCCATAAGAGCCATAAGAATGGCTTTCTTATGTATTTTATTTTAACTTCGTAAATTCTTCTTTTTTTGCAAAATTGTAAGTTTTAAGGGAATGGTATCAAAATATTGATATATCTATTGGGGACAAGTAGAAAATTTTTAGCAAGGTTTAAAGTATCCCACAATACCATACAATACTAGCCGATACGTATCCATATTTGACCAACCGATACGATACATCTCGATACGTGTCTCCATTGAATTACACTAAAATACATTAGCCAGAACAATACAATACTTGATACAGGACGATACGTCTCTTAAAATCACCTGACCAATACAATACTTGATACCGATACTTTAAACCTTTATTTTTAGTCCAATAATGAAGAGATGTAAATCTTGCGAGGCAGTCCTTTTGAAATATGTAACTATTGTGGATAAATTTGGGTAGTCTAATGACTCTAATATGGTGAAAGAATATACTAAAACCTGTATGATAAGATATGAGACATGGGGTGGGTTTGGTTTTGCTTCACCACTCATTAATAGATAGCAGCACTTAGATGATCCATCATGATACATTCATGTGATTTATGCAGTCCATAGAAGACTGGAGAAGTCTGTGCCAATTAAACCCTATAATATGGCTTCAAACCAAATCGATGCTAAAACCAATAGCGTAATAATAGTAAAAACCAAGACTATATGTGCTTGAAACTGAAATATAAGGTTGGCAACTGATCTGATCTGGCCTTGGATTCACTCATTGTCCAACTCAAAACTATAAACCTGATAAAATACCAAAATGATTCGATTGATACCCTTATACGAGAATAAGGTGTAAATTCACATTTATCATGGTCATAAAATACTACATGCATTTACATGCAAATTGAATAAATCTTCACATAAAAATCATCTGGTAATATGGAATTTTGTACTCGATACTACTTAACATCACAGTTAGAAATAGAGATAAGATTTAGTTTTCTCTTATCTTTTTTTTTAATAAGTATTTTCACTTATCTTATAATAATTAAAATTCAAATGTTTCATTCTCTTCCTATCATGTAAGAGTGCCATTTTTAAGAGATGCAATAAGTTGAATTTGGATGATCAGATTTAAATAATCGGGTTTAGGAAAGAGATTGTGCATGGGAGGAAACAAATAACTAATCTTATTTTTCATAGTATTAATTGATGAAAATCTTCTGATTCTTTTGAACTTTGCAAATTCTTTACAGAACTGCCAAATGAAGTATGCAAGAATAAGGTTTTTGAAATAAAAGTCGAGGAGGTTGCCAATGTTTATATTCTCCATTGATAGCTTAAATTTCAGAGTAACAATATCAATGTTCTTTAAAGGAGGCAAAATATAGTCAATGTTCAACTTTGCAAATTCTCATATGCCAAAAAAAGAAGACTGACCCAATCAATGATCCAATCAATTTCTATGATCCGATTCAATCATTCAATGCATTTAAGCTTGAAACAGATCTAAAATATTTTGACAAATAAAATTAATTTTCACAAACCACATAATAGTAATAGTGATCAAAATTTAACAATGAAACAGGTCCAAAATACATTGGCAATCAAAATTTCTCTTCAGCAACCACATAATGATCGACTTATAAGTTATAATAATCATGCATAGACATACAAGTATGTATGCCAATACCACCAAAAAAAAAAGTGGTTTTTCATGATATTAAAAAAAAAATCCATATCCTTTTTGAGTTTCGAAATTTTTTGAAGCTTTCTTATAATGCTTCTTTTTTTTAGGGATTCCCGTGAAATACGGAGGTATGCACAAAATATTAATACCTATTGGCATTTAGATTATTGTGGAGCCATTGAAGATGATTCTTCTTTGGATGACCTTCTCAAATCTAACCACTTTAGATAACATTTTTGGCTTAGCTAACCAGCAAACTGCTATGGATCTTCAATACTCCTTTCTTCCTGCTAAAGAATATTTATATTGCCGAGATTCAAATGAAACACCATACAATCCAATTAGGGCCTAGCGCCTCACTTAAGATTCCTCCATACTTCTACCTCTACGTATCAGTTACGATTTTAATGATACCAACATTTTGTAACGACCTATTTGGTTACATGAATCCTAGAGATTTGAAATCTCTAGATTCACAAATGGAAGATTTATACCCATTTGATTGTGTGAATCCCAAGATTCATGAAATCTAGAGATTTACCTTTTTACACTAAAAGGTGAATCTATAGATTTTTGGGTATAAGGTAAAATCTCTGTCATACTATAAAAATGCTAAACATTTGAACCATGATTCCATAAATGTTTTTTAAAGATGAATCTATAGATTTCATTCCAAAGATTCAGGCTAACTAAACAATTCATTTTATTTACCATGACTCTATAAATTTAAAATCTATAGATTTAAAATCTCTAGATTTTTCAAATCTCCAGACTCAAGTAACCAAACAGGCCTAAGAAACATATCTAAACTTTTGGGGGAAAAAGAACAGAAAAGAAAACTCCTCCTTTTTCTGTCCAAATTCCCACAGCAATAACCAGAACTTCTAACTTATACAACTATTGAACCATTATGACTGTAACTTTAGGAGAACAAAATCTGAAACAGAGCAGAAGGTGACAGCAGGCCTTTCTATCAGAGTAGGTTTTCATGTAAACAATGCAGATAGAGCAGAAGGTGACACCAGGTCTTTCTATCAGAATTGGTTTTCATCTAAACAATGCATATCCTTTGGTTCATGTAAATGATGCATATACTTCTTGGACTCGGAAAAGCTGCAACTCATCACAGAAAGAAACTACAATCCTTCCCACCATTTCCCTGAGTTATACAAGAATTTAGCTTTTTCCTTTTTCTATTGTGTGCAGCCACCTCATCTTGAACCAACCACAGACCTCTATTATGCAAAAGATTAAAGTAGATGACTCAGAAATGCTACAACTTTTCTGAAGTAGATTGAGGGCATTACGATTGAAATCCTATAATGGTCCATTACTTTGATTAACCATGTTAGCATCTCATAAATGCAAAGGAATCAAATAGTTTTAAAGTAGCACACACATACACACAGTACTCTCTCATTGTTGACAAAAGCTCAAGAGAAACAATCAATCAACTCAAAATGTAATATTTTCATTCAAGAAGTTTATGTGCTTTTACAGATCGGTATCAGAGTAAAGGTCATAAACAGCCGACCCTCCTACCTACATCTTCCAAGAGATGGAACTCTAGTGAAGATCAACTCCCGAATAAATTAACAAAATGAAACCAGTTTTTATTCTTCTAAGTGGTGGAAATGCAGCTGTCAACCAACCTGAATACTAGTTAGCAACTTAGCGGAGATGCAGTACCCTGTCAAAATTGAAGGCACCATGTCATAGGATACATCATGAATCTGAGGGCCCAACAAGACATGAGCTATGGCAGAAATTTCTGACACCGATTGTTACATGAGACTATAACAATATCACCATGGAAATTCACCATAATCTGCCAAACAGACAGTAAGAAAAGTTTTAGCTGATTATAAATCAAGGAAGACTGTATATATAAGCTTAATAAATAAGCCTATTGAAAACTACATATAGCTTAATGGAAGTTTTAGTTGATTATACTATCAAGTTAGAGTCCTACTTCGATTTCTAAAGTTGAGTCCTATTAGGACTTCATAAAGGTTGTAAATAAGCCTCCCTAGATTGTGAAAGGCCATTTATAAATAATCATATAAAGCTGAGATTGAAGGAGCAAGAGAGAGAAGTTGTGGGTTCCTATGGAGAGTACTTGCAGCAGCCTTGAATGAGATTTTTCTACAGTTTCTTCAAAATCCCAGCATTTTTCTTCAAGTTCAGCAGCCCTATTTCCATTCCAAGTATGTATCACCCCTTCCCCCTCCTGCCCCCCCCCCCCCCCCCCAAAAAAAAAATCAACCCCAATCCCCCTTCTTCTTTATGATCCACAACCCTCCCCTACCCCTTAACCCTAATTTTCTGCAATCCGACCCTCCTCCATTGTAGGACATCTCCAACCCCTCCCAACAGGCAGCATTAGGAGCCCTTTCCCACCCCTATTACCTAATCCCTTACCCTCCCCAAATCCTAGACTATCATCCCAGCCCATCCCCTTATTCTTCTTCTTCTTCTCTCTTTCTAATACCTGTGGCACTTCTGGAAATCCCAAAAACTAAAATTCAGAAGGGCAGCAAATAATTTAAGACCTATATAGGACCCTAACCCCCTAACCAACACCCTTCCCCTCTTAGAATTAGAACCTAATTGCAGCCCCATACTTTCGATCCTTAAAACTAGACCCTTCCGACATCTAAAACCTAAAATACTGCAACTTAGCTTCATAATAGGAAACTGTAACCCTGGAACTCTTCAAACTCTAATTTCCAAAAACCCTAACTTTAATTCCAGATTTGAAATTATTGAAAACAGCAAGGTTACAAGCTCCAAAAACACAAATTCTAAACACCAAACCCTAGGCAAACATACCCTGACCTTAGCCTAATCTCCTACACTATTAGATTTGTCAAAAACATTCCACCAAAGGGTATTCCAGCCCTAGAAGACTACTGATTCTCAGAGAAGAGGATACTGGCATGATCTTACATCTGGGACATTACATCATTCAGTCAAACCCTAGTTCCTGGTTCACGTCAGTATGCTAAAGTGATGATCCATTTCAGCTGATACATATGCAATTTGAGTTGGGGATGAATTATATTTGATGGCAAAATAAAACAAAGCCACCCAACACAAGGACAGTTTCTGTCTACATAAAAAACCTCTAGGCATGTAGGTCAGAAAAATAAGGTGCATATCTATGTAACCAAAACATACCCCCGTTTGTCCATCATCACATAGACACACAATAGTTACAACCCCAGGGCCCAGACATCGCACTCATCTGCATAAGATAAAATTGAAAACAAAAACAAAAACCAAAAGAAAATGACAGAATAGGTTTGCAGTATTCAGCTCACCATCTCCTCAAAAACAAAATTGACCAAACCTATTTACAGTATTCAACTCAACATCTCCTCATCATTAAAATAGGTTAGCCGAATTGTTGTCATCTGTTGTAATATGCATACTGATTTAAAATGCAATTTGAAAAAGTATATGCCAAAATCAGCCTAAGGATGCATTCTTTTGCTTGCTCGTCTGAAGCATTTTGGAACAGATAAAGTGGCCTCAGGGCAACATGGCAGAAAACCAATACTCTTATCTTGCAGTGGAGACATTAGATTGAGAGATACTTTCCCACAGTTTTCAAAACTAAAACCCACAAAATAGAGTTCCTATAAATTGAAATAAATTCAATAACAAATCTCAAAAGATATTAGTTTCAAGTAGTCGATCTGTCGACCTTGGCCGTCCTGATGGCACAGAAGCTGAAGCGCATTCCTTGAGACATACAAACATTGACCTCTCATTCCTCTTCTTCTTATTCCTTTTTTTTTTTTTTTTTTGAATGCAATACAGCTGCAGTATCAAGCACAACTGCTAATGACAAAAACACGTAGAACTGGTATTGGTAGGTAGAGGAAGGTACCTTTACACAGTAGCTTAGACCTTGTACTCATTAATATGCATCCACTTTGTCGACGACCACTTATTTCCCCTAATCACAGGACAGCCACCTGAAATAAATCAAGGAAAAAAATAGTTACCCGTATATTTAGTCAATATCAAGTGACTGAAAAAGAGAAACCCTAAAACAAAAGCCAACACAAGGGACCTGACTCCAATTATTAGAGTTAACACAAAGTCCCTTTAGAATTAAAGCTGAGGACAAGACAACGGGGAAATTGTACAAAAACTAACCATGCAAACTAGAAGGGTCTAGAGTAGCATCAGGATTCATGCTCCAGAAAAGTAATGCATCACCCAACTTTGGTTTAATAGAGAGACCCTTCTTTCCACATTCAGATAATTCATTCCACCATGGGACAGAACTGAAATTTGCTTTGGCAGCAGGAAACACCGTCTCGCCACCTTCTTCAACATCGGAGCTGCATCAATGGAAAAGGTAGGAAATTAGAAGAGTTGATCTTCAAAAGATGATCCTACCATATATTGGGACCCAACAACTTCATATGATGTACAAGGACTGTCCAGGAGAAATGTGAGACTTACAGATACATAAGAACAGTAGCTACCCGTTGACCACCATTCTTAGTGTTATATTCATCATTAAAGTAATCATAGTGAGGCTCATATTTCTGTCCAACCTCATAGTGCAGGATTTGCAGCCCCTCCCCATGATCTGTAAATTTTTTTAGTGTTAGCTTTACCAGTAGTTTAAGGACATGATAAAGTGCACACCCACAAAAAAAAAAAAAAAAAACACACACACACACACACACACTATTGAGTGGCATATATCTCAAAACTGCATACCTACAGGTATGAAAGTGAAGTCAGCAATCCTTTTCTCAATGTCTCTGATGATTTTATCTTGTCCTCTTCTGAGAAATGTTCCATAGCTAGTACGCACCCTAAAAAGCAAAAGGTATGTTAAGCAACACACACACTCTCTTGGCCAGTGGCACTATCATCAATTGTTGAGATTGGAAAGAGAGAGAGACCTGCTATCCTTACTCCGTCCAGTGGCACTATCAACAACTGTTGACTTCGCCATATGAGGCTTCGCAAGTTCAATTAAGTATTCACATTCCTCCTTAGACTGTTTAAAAGAGAAGAAAGAAATTCTTGAGTCATAATGTTCAAGAACTACGTCTACAGAAAGGAATGCAGTATTGATGGATCCTTCAACCTTATCTTGACTATTCTTTCAGTACAAAATGAAACTACATCATCATCTATGCATAGAAATAACAATTTTCAACTAGGTTTGTGGTAATTACTAACTACACAACCTACTATCAAAGTGTTCTGCTGCTTTTGAAAGAGAATAAGCTAAATCAGAGGAATCCATGATCCCAAAAAAGCACTTTCCTCAGTTCTACTAGCTGCAGTTGTATTTCATAAAATGGAGAATGAATTTCTGGATTTTTTAGTATGACGCGGTAGTCTTCTGTCTGATCCAGCAAGAATGCTTTTACAGACCATGAAGAAAAGAAATTGTAGTTCCGAACCTAAAAACAATAATTGATCCACATACTTGGAGAGCGATAAATTAATGACATAATTGCTAGATCATACAGCATTGAACTGCAATAGATCATAAGAACCTGCAATTCCCCACAATTGTTACCAACATCCCTTCAAATTGCCACGCATCCAGAAAAGAAGGCAAAATAATAATAAAAATAAATAATAGGGATAGGAGAGAAAATTTCAGCTAACCAGGAAATTGTGATAAACGAAGGCTCTCGGCTCCCAGGAGACAACCTCCGTCCATTGATCGCCTCTCTCCCCAAGTCCAGGTCTGCGAAAATCTCAGTATTCAATAACACGAAGAACAACAACAGAATCATCAAATTCAGAAAACTACAACAACAAGAGATTCAAAGTTAAAGTACCTGACGACATTCTTAATCCGAACAGAACTGAGATCGTTAGCCTTCTGTGAATCACCGCTGTTGACCGGAATGGAGAAAATTCCTAGGGCAAGGAGCATCAAGAGAACGACGGTTAACATGAGAAGCATACCAAGAAGGAGCGTAAACGAAGAGAATCTCCTGTTCAGAGTGCGATAATGTCTTCCTTTCGCCATGATTGAAGTCCAGCGAACCGATCGAATAAGCAAAAGACTAGCTTCTATCAATCGATCTAAGACGGGAACCCTAAATTTCGGAAACGTATCAGATCTGGTAGCCTTCAAGCTCGAAGACTCATTCAGGAGTCAGGACCAGAGAACGGGGAAAAATGACGAGACAGTGAACGTTCTTGATAAAATTCCGTTCTCTCTTCTACGGCTGCAGGTTAACGGCTTATGAGGTTACGCCATCCAGAGTTACATTTTTAACCCTGTTCTTTCCATGAGGTGTGCATTTACGATGAATCCACCTTGGGTTTTTCTGTAATTTAAGCGCTTCTCCGTTTCACAAACTCCGTGGCGGTGTAGCTAAAGTTTGCCCGAAGCAATATTTTATGAAAACATCGAAATGAAAAATCAACACCAAAAAACGAAAGATGGAAACCGGAAGCTGGGTCCTCGGTTCGGTCGCCGCGTAGCTCTAATAAAAGTTCTCTTGCGTTACCCGTAATTGGAGATTTGGAGGCCGGATTAGCCGATACTTTGTCTGGTTTATCATGAAACCAGACCGGATGGATGGATCTTCATTTGGGTTAACTACCGGTTCTGAACATTTTCTGGTTTTCACTTGAATTGATTTACATGCATGAACCGGACAAAAAAGGATTCGGCTTCTTAAAAACCAAACCAAACCAAATCTTTTTCTTTTTTTTTTTGGTAAAAAACCAAACCAAATCAATTGTTATCAGTTTCAGTAGTTTTTCATTTTTTCCCCCCTTTTGTCAACTATTAATTAATTTCGGTTGAACAATCGTCTTTCAAGGAAGAGAAGTAGGCAAATCCTCCCCAATTCTATAATCTGGTGTGTGATAGGATGGGCAATTCATTATATGAGTTAGGATGGACAATATAGAATGAGAAGAGGAGAGAGAGAAACGTTTGTTGAGTTTTAGCTTATAAAGAGGAAAATGCTATACACATTGTCATTGGATTCTTGTCATGGTGTCTAACATTTGCCTTCTTTGACCAAAGAAAAAGGTACGTGTCTTCCTTTTTCTCTATAATACTAAAGGGTTCCAATTCCTTTTTGAGAGTGTGATGGTTGGATGCAACTTGATTTCTGTGCAATATGCAGCACACTGAACTGTGTAGGGTGAAGATGGAATGGATGGTTGAATGGGTCTGGAATTTTATCGACTCCCCGCCCTCGTAGTTCAACTCCTACATCGCGAAGGCGGAGGAGGGGTTTATTTGTATTTTTTTTGTGTAGTCTCCCGCGTTGGGGCTGATGTAAGGTGAAGATGGAATGGATGGTTGAAGGTGAAATCTTGACCACTCGATTTGTATATATTTTTTGTTCATATTTTTTCAACTGTTCCTACCTATACCCAAAAAAAATTACAAAATGAGTAGTGACCACTCAGAGAGATCATGACCATATACACTTCAATGTTGCGCATTTGCAACACTGAAGTTGATCGTGATTGTCGGAAAAAAACAAATTGCTGAAATCGCCAAATTTTGATCGTTTTAACATTTGGTGAATCTTCATTTGAAATTAATCTGAAGCAGTCCTAGTATAGCCAAACACAATAAAATGTCGGTGAAAATCAAATAGTTCTCCTTGTTATTTCTTTGTCTCTTTGCTCTATTCTTTGTTTTCTCTCTCTCGGTTTCTCCATCTGCTCTTGCTATGCCTGTGAGAGGGCAACGTTGCAGGGCCTTGGACATATTTGAAAATTGGAATATTAATGAGCATAAACCTTGAGGAAGAATAAATGTTCGATTTCCATTCAAAGCTTGGGTTCAAGTGAAAATAACATTGACCTTTAATAGTTTTTAGCCACACATGATAGAACAATGGTGAAAAAAATGACTTGAGTATAAGTTTTTGTCTTATAATCTGATTATAATATATTTTTTTATAATTATTTATGAGTTTCCAACCATATTTGTGGGAATATGTCTGCCAAAGGAGGGTGAGGTTAAAGTCTTAATTACTTAAAAAAAAAAAAAAACTAATATTCTATTAATTTTATTATTATTATTTTTTTTTATTAAAAATGGATTATCTATTTTTTTATAGATGTGAGAATTAGAATATTTATGTCAACGTCACATCAAAATAATAATGTTTATTTAACCATTTGTTTTGATATTGGGCATATATGTAATACAATTAATTAAAAGAAAATATTTCAAAATGGGAAGGAGTTGAGGTTTTGGGGTTTAGGTCTATGCAGCATTCATCGAATGCGAAACGTTGGTGACTGTTGATCGTATTTTTATGGACGGTTGATCTTTCGTTCTCATTTACCCAAAAAAACTAGTTGATCTTTCGTTATCATTTACCCCAAAAAAATCTATAATCTTTCCCGTCAGTGTGCTTAGTCTCCCTCTGGATTAACAGGGTAGCAATGGCCTTCAATTCAAAATTGCGGTTATCCACTTCGATTCGATGTCGCTTTTCTCTTACTGGCTTGAGTTTCAGACCATATTCTTCTTCCCTTTCTGCTGCTCCTTCAGTCTCAGAATTCAATCATGAGCTTCAAGAAGACGGAGACGAGAATAACGACACTGCTGAAAATGGTCAAATCCATATTTCCTCTGAAGAAACTCTATTAGCAGAGAAATTGCGTTCGTTAATCAAAGAGCACCAACGCAAAAACCCTAGCCCAGACCCTGTTCCAACCCCTCGAAGCCCTAACCTCAATCTGTCCGCACTCTCTCGGGACTTCTCTCAAGCCTCTTCTGGCCATTCCATTTCCCCTTCCGTGGTACAGCATGTTATTGAGAAATGCGGCGGAGTCCGCCACGGCATACCTTTTCTGCAAGTTTTGTCTTTCTTCAACTGGGCTACTGATCAATTCTGAGTTCGTTCATTCGCCTGAACCCTACAACGAAATGATTGATCTTGCCGGAAAAGTCCGGCAATTTGATATCGCTTGGTACGTGATTGATCTGATGAAGAGCAGAAATGTCGAGATTCCGGTGGAGACATTTTCAATTCTTGTTCGTAGATACGTACGTGCTGGACTGGCTGCTGAGGCCGTTCATGCATTTAATCGAATGGAGGAGTACGGTTGCACCCCCGATCGGGTTGCGTTCTCCGTCGTGATTAGCATTCTTTGTAAGAAAAGAAGAGCAACTGAAGCTCAGTCTTTTTACGACAACTTGAAGCATAAATTTGAGCCTGATGTGGTCATATTCACTAGCTTGGTCCATGGCTGGTGCCGGGCCGGTAATATTTCAGAAGCCGAAAGAGTGTTCGCTGAAATGAAGGAAGCTGGAATCCAGCCTAATGTGTATACCTACAGTATAATAATCGATGCATTGTGTCGTTGTGGGCAAATCACTCGTGCACATGATGTGTTCGCTGATATGCTTGATTCAGGATGCTCGCCTAACTCTATTACTTTTAATAACCTGATGCGGATACATGTCAAGGCTGGCCGGACGGAGAAGGTATTACAGGTGTATAACCAGATGAAGAGGCTCTCTTGTCCACCCGACACGATCACTTTCAACTTCCTTATTGAAACTCATTGCAAGGATGAGAGGGTCGAGGAGGCTGTGAAGGTTCTGAATCAGATGGTTAAGAACAAGTGTACGCCAAATGCGAATTCATTCTACCCGATATTCACATGTATTTCAAAGCTGGGGGATGTGAATGCTGCTCACAGGATGTTTGCTAAGATGAAGGAGTTGAATTGCAAGCCCAACACGGTCACTTACAATGTGCTAATGCGGATGTTTGCTCAATCGAAGTCAAGGGACATGGTTCTTAAGCTGAAGAAAGAAATGGATGAGAACGAGGTAGAGCCTAATGTGAACACTTACCGGGTATTGATCTCAATGTTCTGTGGGATGGGACACTGGAACCAAGCTTACAAGGTCTTCAAGGAGATGGTTGAGGAAAAATGCTTAAAACCAAGCATGCCAATCTATGAGATGGTTCTTCAGCAACTCAGGAAAGCTGGCCAGATAAAGAAGCACGAAGAATTAGTTGAGAAAATGGTGGATAGGGGATTTGTAACTCGTCCATTATGAGTGATGAACTTAAATGAACGTTGCTCTATATCATTTAGCCAGTTGAGGCTTTTTTCTGGTTGCATCTTCATTTGTACCATATTTCTTAATCTTTGACTTGAATTGCGTTGTCAGAGGGTACTGTGTATTTGTGCTTCATGACACGCCCAGATTTTGAAATATATATCACTTCACACGCACTCATTATCATTTGAATATCTAGCTTTCAATATCTGTTAAAATTGCAGTTCACCTTTTCTCCCCTTTCCTTTCTTTGTTCTTGTCAATTGGGAGCTCGTAGCTTGGAAATATGGTTTCGAGACATTCGACGGCTATTATAACATAATCGATTGCTTTTGATTTAGTAACTGCTATACAACCATCCGTGTATGCTTTTGATTTAGTAACTGCAATACAACCATCCGTGTATGCTTTTGATTTAATAACTGCAATACATCCATCCGTGTAACTTCTTTATTTTTTTAGATGGAATATCAATATGTGAAGCTAACCCTATTCAATAATTGCCTGGAGTAGTACACCAAGGTTTGATGAGTTGGTTCAGATGCTGAGAATTGTTACATAACCTTTAACGATTGGGAAAATGTTTGCCATTTCTCGATTAGAGACAGCTCGGCAATCCAGAGAAAACAGAGAATGCAGTGAACTGGCTGAAACCACTAGGTTGGTCTTCTCTTTTCATTCTGGTTGCAGTGATTCCTTATTTGTTTTTCCCTCACCTGCCTCTGATATCTTGCAAATGATGGAGCAAAGAAGTATATGTCCAGATGCCATCTTTTTCTCCTGTTTGCTTGTGAAATTGACTTGATGTGTTATAATACCAAAAAAATGACTAATTAATGTATCAGTACGGTTTATGCTTGACAGATATCTTGGTGCTCGGGGTTTTGAGCCTTCTAGGTTTATCACTTCTAGGAACGTTATTGATGATGAACCTAGACTTTTCATTTTGAACTATTATAATTCAGTTTAATTTGTTCTGTTGATGCAACAGTCAGATGGCAGCTGGGTGGAACCTCCACAAATAAATTGTTATCCATACCAGCCTGGAAATTTGATAGCGGAACCGGAGATTGAACCTATTATACTCTAGAAAGAGCTCACTTAAGAGAAAAAGGCTATAAAGGTTGTAATGTAAGATTAAGATCTAGGATGACTTAGCCCCTAAAATCCCAAAAACAAAGAAATAGAATTTTGGACAGATATTATCAGTCTAGGATCTGAACCAAACCAATACTCAGAAGTATGACCAGTCTAGGTTTAAGTGAAGCCTGTGCTGTTAAGCAACTGTTTGAAGTTTCAAATAATTCCATTAGTTGGATTGAGAGCTATGGCTTCAGTCACCCAAATAGAAACTTAATTCAGTATGAAACTTTGGTCTGTAACACAAGCTGACCAGGAGATGACTCTCAAACTTGGATTGATCGTAGTCCTAAATGAGAGCATGCTATGCTACATATGTGAAGTGAATGTGATGGTCTGAATCTTAGCTATGTGAATGTACTGAGAATAGAAAGTTTAGGTAGAATGGTAGAATGAAGTGATGGTGGATGGACTCGAGATTGAATGAATGGGAATATGAGATGGAACATGAGGTAGTGATTTTGTTTTCAAAGAAGTAGTTGTCTTGATTTGCTTCATTCCAGTACTTCATTCTTTTCCTCTTTACTTTTAAATGTCTCCTTCATAGTGACGTGGTAGAAAAATTGATACATGCATTCCTGAATAACTAAGATAATTCTATGGCATTCATCCCTTCAACCACCCCCCCCCCAAAAAAAAAAAAAAAAAAGAAGAAGAAGAAGAAGAAGAAGAAGAAAGAAAAAGAAACACATGCAAATCCAAATAACAGAGTGCCAGACATACTGCATTTTGTGGACCATTTAGCCAGATGAGACATTTATGGTTCTTTCTTCATTTGTACTGTGTTTTTTCATCTTTTGTGTTTAAATTGTGTCATTAGAGAGTATTATGTACTTGTGATTCATGGCACAAAATTTGAAACTATATAATCTTCCCATGCCATTCAATATTATTGGAGCATCTAGCATTCTCTCGCTGTTTCATTTGTTACTGTGTAGTTTTGAACACCTCCCTCACAATGAATAGCTAAGATACTTATCCACAGAAGCCCCTGAATCCTAGAAATGATGATCCAAACTTATCTAGAGACACCCTGAAATACTATTTTTTAGTACCATGACTTTATAGGCTTGTTCTAGTATATATATATATATATATATTTTCCCCTCACACTGAAAAGTCCAACCAAATCTACTTCTTCGGCATCTGGTTGTTGCGAAACTGTATACTTGTTTGAACCCCTGATTCTTTGCAATGTTCTTGAAAGACCATCATTCACCAGGTCTATGAGTTCCGTTGTACCTCAAGGGTTGTTGCTGTAGGCTGGTCTAGATATAACAAGCAACCTGAACCGCTGTTGTGTTAAAGTGATTTACTCTCTCCTGCAGTCTGCTTCTGTCGCCAGCTGTGAGTGGCTTTACATCCAGTGATGGAAATGGATTGCAAAATGTAACCGTGCATTCTTGGGCTATGCAATTCCATCCAATCCCTGAGAAGGGGGCCAATATCGTATTAGTACAATCAGCTTTTGAGAATAAAGCTCTAAATCTTTTTCTACTTGTGTTGGATCCTGGATGCATGATTCCAGATGATTTTCTACTTAAATTCCTTTATTTGTCTAATTTCTTTTTAGTCTGTTAATCTACTGGAATTTTGTTCTGCTGAACTTGGGTTGAAGTTTCAACTGTGCATTTCTCTGTCAAATGTTACACCCTAGCAGATCCTTAAGGTTGATCTTATCATTTTTTTTTTGTGGGGCATAGGATACTGGAACCAAGCCCCTGAGGTCTCCACAGAGTTGGTCAAAGACGGGGTTTGTTACTCACTTTACCAGGCATAAGATGGTGTAAGTAAAGAGGATGGTTGGTAGGGATTCACTACTTATTGCAGGGTATGCCTGAGTATGGTTGGTAGGGATTCATTACTTATTGCAGGGTATGCCTGATCTAAATCAATGAACCAAGAAGCAACCTTTTGGTCTGCATTATCTCCAGCATGATATATAGCTTTCATTGGAACGTACTTCAATTTTTTATGTTTCTTGTACATCTTTTCAAAAATTATGTGCTTCCTTCTATGCAATTGTGAGATATATTTTCTTAATCCATTCAACAAAGCATCCTTTGATGCTTCAACTTCTAATTTGCCTTTTCTTTTCTTTCTATTATTGGTTTCTGTTTCATCTATTGACAACAGTTGGAGCAACTGTAGGTTGTAGATTTTGCAGTTCTGGTAATATCGTTTGCAGAACTATAAAGATGGTTGTAATATAGTTTAACTTGTTTCTCTTTGATGATAATGTTGTATCAATGTGCATCACTTAACAAAAGCATCGACAGAATTGATAGGCTTATCAACACGAAGTCAATCTTTCCTGTTGGTGAAGTCACATGGACTAGATATCAAGCCAACAACCATTAGGAATTAGAATATCCTCGGGGTATTTTCTGCTGTCTAGGTTTGTCATGTGTACTCTTCATGAATGCTTGAACATCAAGTTTGTGGGTGTTGTAAACTCGTAATATCTATATAAAAGGGGAAACTTTTTTATTAAAAAAATTACAAAATATATAAATTTAAATATTTTCTCTCCTTCATTCAAAAGAGAAATTTTGTTTTTAAATTTAGTACGTGTCACAAATTTAACAATGTAAATTAAAAGTAATTTTTTGCACCTACCAATATACCATATGGGTACATGAGAAAAAGAATTAGTCAATACTGAGAAGTCAAATCTGTTGTAACTTGTAACGATGTCAGGTGTTCCCAAGCTTTTTTAATAACAAATTTAATGAAGTAAATCCCGAGGGATGGCTCAGTTGACAAAGCCCAACACTTTCACATAGGAGGTCGGAATTCAAATCCTCTCGGGACCATAGCTGCAACAGTCTTCGACTCTTTGTAGCCGAAATGTTTGGTTTCTCTGTAGTCTTGTTGTAATATTTTTAGTGGGGTCCAATCGATCATACATGATCTAGGACAAATCTCACTGTTGGCACACTGAGGTTTGTCACAAAATCACCACCTATGCTAAGATTCACGGCCGCAGTGAAGGTGGAGATTCGTCGTACGATCTTGTCGTGGACCGTTCAACCCCTGGCGTAGGTTAGCGAAATAGCAGATCTGGAAACTAGCTAGCAGCGAGTAGCAACTAGCAACTAGCAACTACTAGCAACTAGCGACTGAACCGCTTTCATTCTAATCTCCGACTCCAACTCTAACCGTCTTTCCTTCCCGGAATAATCTGAGACATTCTCTCTCTTCTTCATTCTACTTATGAACCGTTATTAACTCCTCGAAATGGGGATTTCGGGAGCAAATCGCATCAATGGCTTTTCTCGTTTTTCTCTCCGATTGCAAGATTCACAAACTTCGATCTTTCCATCATTATCCTCCTCCACGGAGCTATCACTTCCTGAAAAGATTGAACTGAATTTTGTAAGAGAAAACGCCTTCAATCCTCCATTACCGAAGAGTTCATGTCTTGAAATGGTGTCTTTTGTAACTCTTTCGTACACAAGTTTAAAGGATCTGCTGCCGCCTTCCCCGGCAGGAATTTCTTCTTCGAGTTGGGATGAGAATCATGAGATTCCGATCAAGAACAGACTTGTTCAGAAGGCCGCATCATTTTACTTGCAGCCTATGTCATCGTCTCGAGAACCAGATAATCTAGGGTTCTTTGGTTGGTTAGGGGTTTCTTGTTCTATACGGTGTCGTTCCAATTCAGAGTGTGTTCATGGATGCGGCTGCTTGGGATTCCTCAGGCAGATGATCCACCAAACATTCCGGCGATTATTCGGCGGCGATCGAAACAGACGGAATGTGGAATTCAACATTCCTTTCAGAGAAGGCCAACCAAACGCTACTACTGGCGACGGTTAGACTTCTTTTGACTGTTAGGTATACTGTTTTATGTATATATTTCAATAAAATTAACGAGATATATATATGTGGCTGCATCACCGTTGGATCATTAGACAATGACGTCCACTTACTATCATCCAGTGGTTAAAGAGCCAGCCACGGCACATGATTCCACCACTACCTCAGAAGCTTCGAATTTTTTTTTTTAAACTTCTATGTATAAAGTTTCATTATTCTCAGTTTTGGTTTTTTCTTATAAGGATTAGTTGAAGTTTTTGGTCCACATTTTTGTTATGTAATGAGACCATAGGAGGAAGAAACAATCTTTTTGATGTTCACTAATCTTATCGTCTTTTTCTATATTTTATACCGAGTGAAATAATTTGGTGAATGTGAATGTGTATTTGCGTACTCTAATTTATATATATTTTTTTATTGTCATATATTTTATTGGTCAGTATTGTGTTTGGATCCTTTATATAAAAGAGAATGCTTCTCTTCCCTTACTCTCGAGTGGGAAGAGTTAGCAAAGAATTCTCTCTCCATCATTTATTTTGAGTAAATCACCTTTTATTACAAAGAAGAAGGCTCAACAATATTCAAGTTATAAATCTTGGACAATCAAGGTGTGGAACTAGGCTAGTCAATCTTGTTTGGCACATAAACAATTTTTTCGCCAAGATGTTGATCCACCTTAGAGTAAAAGAAAAATTATATTCCATAACTTTGTTGCTAAGAATTTAATATCCGCAACTAAATTCCTAATGTTATTAAGAACATCTATATTTTCTTTCAAAGCATTCGGTAGAGGCAATCAATCCATCTCAGTATCGTTCCAATAGAAGTTTTCACTCAAACATTACAGTAAGCCCTCCCTTAAGGCCATAGTTCTCCTTCAATCACCTGGCAGTGAGGGATTTCCTCTCGAATCTCTTACAACAAAACTTAGCCCTCATTACCATCAACTCAAGCAGTATCGGTGTTAAATTTTAGAAATTATCTCTCCATCTGCTAAATAGGTTCGTGAATTCATATTCTCTATAATACATTACTAGGATTGTGACATTTTGTTTTATTATCTAATTGTCACAATTAAAACCCAATAAAAATTTACCTCCAGTGAATGTCTAAAGTTTTCCAAATTGGTTTCTTTTCACCCCTAAAATTTCTCACAAAGTGGTTTTTGATTGTGACGGTAATAAAATTCCAAGTATCACAATCCTCGTAACAAAGAGAAAGTGACACAATTGCATCTTGTCGCACCCATCTCATTAATTCTCTCTTTGACTTCATGATATAGGGGACCAGAGATGTGTGGCTCATGTGGTAGCATGGAAGCGTCAAGACAAAATCTAATATTTCTCCAAATTTGTCAAAAGAACGCGTCAAGAGAAAGCAAAGCCTGCGCTTTTTCAAATAAGCAAAAGCAAAGGCAGAATCACGCAACAGGGAATTGTCTACGATCCCAAGTTCCAGCTCTCATTAAGGAGTTGGAGCTGGTAGGTGGGTTGGGAAAGTGGGCTTACCTGTTCCCCCCACGCGGTGGCTATGGCAAAACTCCTTGCATCTAACAATTTTGCCTGTTTGGCTGCAATACACGAGTTCTTTAACTTTTACCTTCTCCCCATCCACCAACCAACGAGTCGCGGAATCACTGCACTATTCGTAGGAAACATGTTTCAATCCATTAATATTTATTCATGTGGTGGACTCTTCTTAAGTAGGCTTTGTAAACACATCGGATTCTGCTCGGATGCACCTGAATCATAATATAATTAGTAAAATCGTCATCCGAATCCAGCAAAAATTTAGAGAAGACATCCAAATTCGAATTCGGAACTTTATCGAATATTTGATAATAATCTGATTCGATAAATTGTCCGATTATTGATTGGTGATTATTATTAATTTTTATTTTTTTTTGATTCCTGATTTCCAATTTTCAATTACTGATTTCCGAATCCGATTATTAGCTTTTTTTTTTTAATAGAAAAAAGTGTTTAATATTTTACTGTAACTAGATAATTTTCGATTCTGTTACCGACTTCCAAATTCGATTATCATCCATTTTCAAAGAAAAAATATTGAATACTTTACTCTATCTGGATGTTATCAGAATACGAATCAATTGCTTAGCGAGTTAGCGGACAGAGACAGATATTTTTTGGTAAGAAACGGATACGGACACTCTTAAACGAATAAGAGTGTGAATTTAGAGGCGGATTTCGGATATGCATTTACAAGTTTATTCTTAAGGGACTGATGCCATTGTGATTGTAGAGGATGTGAACCTGAGGAATATTATTGTTTTGTTTTTAGGGAACATGCTCCATCGCTAGAGCTATATCCATCAATATTCCCGTGACATATTCTCTTTTAAGGGCTGGTGGATGGATGATTAATACAAAGAATTCGATATTACTGCTTATAACCATGGTTCCAACTCGCATCTTCCATATTTACAGATACTAAAACTCATATCGTAAGAAGGAATCTGCACGCTACATCAATGAGGGTTTGGAAATTGGTATAGAGGGTCCACAACTTTGTTAGAACAGGAAAAAGAATTTCATTAGTGCCCATAATTTATTATGTAGGATGAAGCAGGATGAAGGCGATGTGATAAATCTTGTCACACTCACACTTAATATATGCTATGCAGCTGTTACACTTCATTTAACCTACCAAGGAACAAGAAAAGAAAAGTAGAGGAATAAAAAGATTCGAAAAATCCTTATCTGATAGCAAGCTTCCTTGGTATTTTTTCAAGTTGGATTGAAGAAATATACAGATAAGATGTACAGAATTTAAATTGCTTTTTACAAAAATCCAACAATTTCTTTCTATTATTGGATTCAAGAAATATACAGAGATGTACAGATTTTCAATGAAGGAAACTCTGCAGCTGTACAACTTTCAGTATGCCTAAACAAAAATAATCACCAATAATCACCACATGAGCAATATCCGTCTCTGAAGTAATGATAGATCTTTGCATCCCCTACTATTATCTCTCTTCCAGTAACCTTGGAGATCTGCCTTGCAGCATGGTGACAATCCTCACATAATCTAACATTTTTCCTTATAAGGATGGGTGTCCCAACTGCTGTGGAGATTAAACCAAAACAAATTGCCAGCCTCACACTATGATACCTGGGTAAGCTCATCTTTTTCTTTGTGAAACCTACTGTGGTAAACCTGGAAGTATTAGAAATGTAATCAGGTTCTCCTATCAGCCTCGTTATGACATCTAAAACATCATAGATTTTGGTTGTTTCAGAGTGAGACCTGTCCCCATTTATGAAGCTACATGTCTTATTGCTCAGCTCAATCATGCTGTACCCAACTGTCTTCTGTAAGCCTTCTTCCCTCATCAGAGATTTCAACCTTTCAACATCTTCCCACCTCCCAGCTTCTGCATACATATTAGCAAGCAGGATGTAACACCCAGTATTGTTATGTTCCAATTTAAGAATCTGATCTGCTGCAAACTCTGCTAATTCTATGTTTCCATGGATTCTACAAGCCGTGAGAAGTGACCCCCATATCCTCGCTGTTGGAACTAATGGCATCTCCTCTATGAAACTTTTGGCTGCTTCAAGATTTCCCGTACGACCTAGAAGGTCCACCATACACCCATAATGCTCTATTCCAGGATCAATGTTGTAGTCGCTTTTCATTGAATTGAAATACTCCCATCCTTCATCAACCAGACCAGCAATGCTGCACGAAGATAGCACTGAAACAAGAGTACTCCGATTTGGTTCAAAGCCCTTCTCTTGCATCTCAGAGAACAATTCAAGAGCAATCTTACCACGCCCATGAATTGCATATGCCATGATGAGTGTGTTCCACGAAATTACATTCTTAGATGCCATACTGTCAAAAACCTCCCTTGCAGTATAAAGGTCACCACATTTTGCGTACATGTACATTATAGAATTTGAGACATAGGTATTAAGACCAGACTCTAATTTTGTGATATAACCATGGATCTGTCTCCCCTCTCTTAGTGAGGCTAATTCCGCATAAGCAGGCAGTATGGTTGTAATTGTAAGAGCATCTGGGTTCAGAATCTCTTCCTGTAGGGATCTGAATAGTTTCAAGGCTTCTGTATTCCACCCATTACGAACATAAGACCCAACCATGGCATTCCATGATGTTACGTTTCTCTTGTTCATCAAGTAAAATACACGTTCTGCCAATTTTGGCTTTCCACATCTTCCATACATGTCAACAAGACTAGTCTCCAAAACCAAATGTGGCAAAAACCCTTGCCTTATGGCAAAACTGTGAATGGATTTCCCCTGCAGAAAACCATCTAATTGTGCACAAGCAGGGAGTGCATTAACCATTGTGATCACATCAGGTTTCAAATTATCAATATCCTGCATCTTCATCAAGCAGAACAATGCTTTGAGGGGGTGAGCATTTTGTGCATAGCCACCCATCATTGCATTCCAAACCACAACATTTCTGGAAGAAATCCTATCAAACAACCTCTCAGCGGAATCTAGTGCTCCACATTTGCAGTACGTGTCAATTAGAGAGGTTTCGACCATGAGATCCATCCTATACATGCATTTGACCACATAACAGTGGATTTCCTTCCCTCCTTGCAGATTATTCTCAAGAGAACAAGCTGCAAGAGCACCGATGATTCCAAACCTATCAGGATGAAATCCAAGAGCCTGCATTTCCTGGAAACACAACAAAGACTTCCTCCCATCCCCAACCGAGACATGCCCGCTGATCATAGAATTCCATGAAACTAAATCTCTAAGGGGCATTTCTTCGAACACATTCTCTGCTAACTCAATAAATCCAAACTTCGCGTACATAACGATGAGGCAGTTGCAAATGTAAATATCAGAGTTCAATCCTATCTTGATCAATCTCGAATGAACCTTGAATCCTTCAACGAAAGAGTCCGAAGAGGTACAAGACTTAATTAGAAAAGGGAACGTGTAATTGTCACCCCTCACACCTGCAACCTGCATGCGGTGGTAAATTTCAATCGTCTCCTTGTAAAACCCACTACCCGTAGAACCCCTGATCACGATATTCCAAAGGAAAGGATCTGGGTTCCTGGAAACCTCAAGCAAGGCCATAGCTTCGTCTATGCGCCCAGAATCTACGTAAGAGTATAGAGTGCGAGTAAAACAGATATCATGAGAGCAGACCAAAGAGCTCCTTATCTTAGGTCGGTTTGAACTGTCACATGTTGATTTGGATCTTCTTTGCTTGATCAAGATACAGTCCTTCCTATGTGAGTTTCCATTTGGGCTTTGGCCTCTGCTCCAAGAGAAAATTTCAGGAGTGTATGAATTGCAAAAGCTCGAAGCAGGAGCTGCCATCGCTTGCTGTGATCTGAATTGTAGTGTTCAGTACCGCATTGACGCGCAGAAACCTCAAACCTGGATTTGACAACGAACTTATGAATTATTGCCGGGAAAATGCAAACAAAACGTTCTGAGTCTGAGTTGTCACTCGGGCTGAGTTAGGTTGGCCTATAATCCCGATAAAAGGCTTGGGCTGGAGGAGTGATCGAAGTAAGCCCATTATATAAAGCCCCACAGCTTAAACTTAGGCCCATAGCAACAAGTCCAAAATATAAATCAATGCATATGAATTCTAGAAGAGATTGATAAATTTTTAGAAAGAAACTGAACATCCAATGGGTCCATAGCTCAGTGGTAGAGCATTTGACTGCAGATCAAGAGGTCACCGGTTCGAACCCGGTTGGGCCCTGAATTTTTTTGAAAATTAAAGGTTAATATATATAATTAGTCTAAACTTGCATCTATTTATTGAAAGATATTTTTTTTGTGAGAGTATGTAATTTATGTGACAAGTGTGGAGAAAGTGAGATGACCTGTCCTCTCATGAAGGCGAGTATGATTGTTTGTGTTACATTTTCACATACAATTTGATTGATTGTCTATACATTACATCATATTCTCCAACATAAAACACTTTCTAGCATTTAAACATCTACGTCATTTATTTATTGATGGAAAAAGAATAAGTAGACCACTTTAGAAATATTTTATATTTATGTATATATATTTTTTCTCTTTTTGGGTATAAAAATTAAACACTATGATTGTTAGATGGTACAATGAAGAAGGTGTTGAACCCCATTTATGGTGCAAACTTCTTTTCACTTTATATCAAGTTGATAAATTTAATATGGTTTTAAATTAAAGTTTTTTCCACTTGTAAGAATAGATGGATAGATGATGTTAACATTTTTGGGTTCTTATTTGTTACTGAATTAAGAATTCTTTTAATTGAGGATATGGGCATCATTAGAATAGCCAAGGATATAAATTTCTTTACTAGTTAATAATATGTTAATTTAGGTCATTATATTAGTATACAAGACTCTACATTTAGTAGGGTCTCCACAAGTTAAACATGATTGATGTGTGTACTAAGTATAATCCCTAATGGGAATAAAGCTCGAGATATTTGTTTTTCTTAGATCTTACTAATTTATTTATTTTTTTGTACAAAGATAGACCAGGGATCCAATTAAAAAAATAAACTAATCAATGGCAAAACTATATAAGAGTTTTCTTGAAGGATCTCCGCTAAATCCTATTAGGGATCCAGTAAGAAAGTCAAATTTTAAAAATTGTCCTAACAAGTGGTACCTTCGAAAACCAATAAGTTAATAGTATTAAAAAATTTAAAATTAATATTATTCATGTTATTGTCCATCAATAACATTTATTTAAAGATATATATTATTTTTAGATCTAACACCTTTGAGAAATTACACGTGCTTAATACAAGATGTGAGTTATTTACTTTTTTTTTTTAACCAAAGATGTGAGTTATCAATAATAAGTCAAAAGAAGCATGGTGGAAAGGATGTTCTAGAGGTGGGGAAGAACAGGTCATTTAAGTGGTAAGCAAAAGGGGAGACATCTGTACAAAATATATATATATTAAAAAAAATTGTAGAAGTACCATTTAGTGGTGGGGTTAGACTTTTATAGTGGAAGGGAACCTACTCCAATTAAACTATATATGATGAGACCAAAAAAATTTGTGCTTACAGCTTGAGCCTTTCAGGTCCCTCAACCCTTATTAGGTTGAAGAAGTAATTATCTTTAAGATATCAACAACATGCTATATTTTCAAGTTTGGTTAAAATCCAAGAAATTTATTATAAAAATATTAAAAAGAAAAGGTAAAAGAAATTTAGAATTTTTTTTTAGAATTTACATGTATACATAATTAGATCCTAATTAGACTTCCTGCATTGCAACGTTGCTCAATTATTAAGGCTAACAACATCTCTTAGCGATGTTTGTGATATTTTTATTTTCTATATATAAAAAGTATCATTGTACCAAAAAAAAATAGGTCTTCTTTTTTATATTCTAAACATGTATTTGCTTAGTAAGGGATATGAAAATCTTAAACTCGTCTTTGAAAAGCACCCTATCTCTTCTTAAATGTATAGTAAAGAAGTGTAACCTCCACTCTGCAGGTATAGAAGATAAAGTCAAACCTAACATCTGTGCTTCTTGTCCTAGTTGGTCTGCTGTGATCAAAGTCCCAAAGCATAAAAGAATTTTAAGTTAAATCTTACCTCATTCACATCTTATGCACTTGTCCTTTTCTTTTCTATGGCTAACCCAGAGTCCCTAACTCATCTAGGGCTTATCCGAACTGCTTGATTTCTTCTGACTCTTTTAATATCGGTTCTAACAAAAAAAAATTTCTCTGGGTTTCTGGGGGGATTGTCTGGCTACTGCCAAACACAAATTATTATTTCAGCATGTATTAATATAAAACTGTATGAAATGGGGCCTTTATGGTGTTGGGAGTTTCAATTCTACAGCTATAAATAAGAGCTAGGGTTCCAAGTGACAGTCATGCAAGCAAAGAAAGCCAAAGAAGTTGCTGCTACTGTTGAGAAGAAGAATTATGGATGTCTTGGCTTTCATCACCCTTTCTTCACTTCTCTTGGTAAGTAATGTTAACCTAAGTTCTTATATGGTTGAGTTTTTTCTAGTTTTTCTTTCTTTTTTTCTTTCCTTTTCTCTTTGACTGTAAGATGTATGTTTAATTGTTATTTTTGTAGTTTACTGGTTCAGCTGATGCAAGAAAAAACCCAGAAGAGTATTGGAAGGATGTGATGAAGGAACAACCGATGCCAGAAGCAATTCAAGGGCTTCTTCCTTCAAAACATGGATTTGAAAAATCCTTGGAGCCACAGAATAAGGAGAAGTCTACCTTTGGTTTTAATCTGCAAAGCACTGCAATCATCTACCATAAGCAAAAAGAAAATGACACGGCACCTAAGAAGGTCTTTGAGCACAAGGCTCCTGAGAAGGTCTTTGCGCTGAACAGTTCTGATTCAAGCATCAATGTTAGAAAAGAAGAAAAGAAATCTTTTCCTAAGGATTCTAAGCACAGTGACGACGGAAAAAAAAACTGAAAGTTGTTTCTTCACCTGGTTGCACAGAACCGCATTAGTGTTATCTCTGATTCTGCAACTTTTCTTTTTCCTTTCTTGTTTGTGTGTTTACTAGCTCGTATGTGATCATCATGTAATCTGTTTGGGTTTTGTGGGCTTGATTTGCATCTACCAGAGCAGATGAAAACTCCATTCGTCTGGTTTTGTTTGTAATCCTTGTTTTATTTTCAGAGATTTGATGCCAAGACAATTTTCTGAAGCTTTCACACCAGACTAAGTGACTCCTTCCCATTCGAATTGCAGAAAGAATATGAGAGAAACTTCCAACTCTAAATCTGTGCTCAAGTAGTGTAACCAGCTAAAATGAAAACTGATATAGTTTTTCATGAACAAATTTCAACTTGGAAAGCTTTGCTAGCTCCATGTTACCCGGCAACTTCAGTATGGTTCACACTATATTAATATAAGTAATTTATTTTCAGGGAAGTTAGTGCTGATCTGCTGGAACATTTAAGGGTGGGGAAGCATTGTGCCCTTTAATCATGATGACATAGTACCTCACACACTCACAGGGACAAATATGCATGCAACCCAAGAAAGGTCTAGCTTTAAGGTGAGGTGGGGATTATCAAAATAATATGAAGTTCTTGGATGAGAATTCTTCTAGACAATAGAAGCTCAGTGAAGTATGTTTCGCTATTTGTTACTTGATATTACATGAAATGATTCTACAATTTTGGATTCGTTCAAATTGTTAGATTTTGACATAGATTAAGGAGTTGGATTTTTATATTGGTTGGGGCTCAGGATTGTACTCTCCTTGCATTTCTCCATCATATAAAAGAGAGGTCTATCTCTGAACATTTATGATTTACTTTATCAATACCTAAAGGTTATGGGTGCAAGTTTGGCCCCGTCGGACCTATCCCGATCCATCCCCAAGTTTTTTGCCCTGACATTAGTGCTGATTTTGGCCCTAATCCTAACCCTAATTTTGTCCATGATGCTTGATCTCAATAAATTAGGAATATGATAAGGATAGGGTTAATCAGGGCTAGGGCTAGGGCCAAGGCTAGGGACAGGGTCAGAGACAAGGCTAAGCAAGGCTAGAGATAGGGCCAATCAAGGTCAGGGACAGGGCCATGTACAAAGCCAATTAGGACTAGAGCCAGGGATAAGGCCAATCAAAGCTAGGGAGATGGCCAATTAGGGTGAGAATGGGCTTGGCTTGGCCTTATAGGGTTTAGGATCAAGGACAACAATCATTGAGCCCTGAATTAGGGTCAGGGTGGGAATGAACTTAGATTAGAATATATATGGATGGACTTGGGATTGTAAAAGCCTAGCTCCCGGCCAAGCTCTATTGCAAGCCTACTAGATGTGAACCCGAGTATTAGAGGAATATAAGGGGAGCACAATCCTCTATCTATCAGGGTAAAAGATCTAGACTCCAAACTAAGTGACATCTTTTTGTAAGTTCAATGGATTCCTCTAGCTGTTTACTGGATGTTTGTCTAGTTCAATATCACCTAAGTTAATCCATACATGAGTGACTAACTCCTCATAGTTCTATATCACCTGAGTTAACCCATACATGAGTGACTAACTCCTCAGCTAATTTATTTATACTTTACTAGTGTCTATAGTGCACTACCTGATCAAAGATGTCACAAGATAAACCTTCCTCAATCTCTTATAGTTCACCTATAAACTCAAGTGGCAAGATATGTGTTACCATGTGATGAATAGTGATAAATTTTAGTGAAATTATATTTTCTATTGGAGTCCAGACTCCAAGATATTTGAACTCTTAGGTTCTTATTCATGAGATGTGGATCTTTATTAGAAGATGGAGATTTAAAATTTATGGAGTCATAATTCATAAAATTAATTGTTTGGTTAACCTGAAATCTGTAGGATGAAATATGTGACTAAAAAATTATTTGGCCGATGTGATTTTTGTGAAAGCGCAAATGTTCAACGCTTTTATAGTAGAGGTGAAATCTCTGAATTTCATTTCATACCTATAAATTTACAAATTCATGTTTTTAGTGTAAAAAGATGAATCTCTAGATTTTGTGAATCCATAAATTTTTACAATCAAACAAGTATAAATTTCGCATTCATGAATCCAAAGATTTGAAATCTTTGGATTCATGTAACCAAATAGGCCCTTAAGAAGTGCGGTTCTTAAAAAACATACACTAAAGAGTTGATGAAATTTGGTCAATAGAACAAAAGTATCTTTTTTATCAAAAACCAAAGCAATTTTTGTTTTAGAATCACTTTTAAAGCAAGATTTTAGTGATTATATATTCATCTATTATTATCCAGTGCCACATGTCCCTAAATACCCACTGTTCCATTAAGATGTTTTATTTTCCAGAAAGAAAATTCTACCACTTCAACTAATTTTCTATTCGGCACAAACCAAGTCAACTGACAACTCTATGAAAAATCCAAATCATTCCATTCTTCTATATGATATAAAAAAATTCTTATGAATTCTTTTTTTTTTTTTTTTTGGTAACACTAGTGAATATTGTCCAGCCCTCGGGTTATTGTCTGATAATTCACTTGAAAACTGTTTATCATGTCGACTTTTTATTTTGAAAAAAAAATGAAAAAAGAATTGAAAACTGTTTCCAGAAAGTGTTTCTTGTAATAGAAATACTAGAAGTGTCATTAAATGGTACTTAAATGTTTGTATATTTAAATAAATACAAAGCTACTCACCAACCGTTGTCTAATTAACATAAAAAAGAGATAATTTATTATCTGAAAATTATTAGAAAAAAACAGAATTCTCTTTAATTCTTCACCGTCCATGTCGCTTTAAGGCCCCCATTCCCATGTCAACTTTTGTTTGTCATTATATTTAAATAGTAAAATCTTTCTTATTATGATTTCTAATACTAATGGTTAACTTTATCGAATAGAAAGCTATTAAATAAGGTTACTAAGCTTTTGTATTATACGTAAGCAAAAAATTAAGAAGAAATCGTTGAGATTCCATCGTAGTTGAGATTCCATTTTACTCTATGTCAACTATGCTATGTGTCTATTTCATACTTAAGAAGTCAACCACAATAGATCCTATTAAATTAAATTTTTATTAACATTATTTCTTTTATTTTCAGATCTCTCTTCCAAGTGAGAGGGTTATATACGGTCCTGAATTGATTCGGGATTTGGGTGTAGAAGAAATACTTTACTGAATTTTTTTTTTGCGGAGGGGGGTAAGAAAATATTTTCCTGATTGACATCAAAGAAAGCTTGACCCTTAAAAGTAAATAACTGAATAAAATATTTATTAAGTGACATAATGACTTTATTTATTAGGTCTAAAACATCATTAGCTCAAGTGGTGGAGAGGTTTACTGTTGTACTTGTATGTACTAATTTCTCTCTTTTTTTTAAAAAAAGTTTTAATATTTTAGGAGTTCTCCAAAATGTTAGGTTAGTGTTCCACTATTACCTTTTCTTTTCAATTGATAATGGCATTACGTAATTATGATGACGAGATTATGATTAAGACAGTAATCTACAATTAGGATCCAGATCATTGGTACTAATATCTCAATTAAATAATGCAACTAAACATAATTATCATTTTTTTCTACAACATGATTGGATGTGTAGAACCAACCACACATAGTAGTACATTGATCAATGAAACCCAAAAAAGAAAGAAAACTGGAAACTGTGTTTCACACTCTCAACTCAACTGATCCACAGCATCACACACAAACAGAAACAAAAGTAATTTCTCCATCTTAGATAAGGGGTTTAGAAAACCCTAAAGACTGATGCAGGGTTGGGTGAAGGAGGGCTTTTGTAGAAACAAAAGTTGGGAATGTAGGTAGAGCGTCTAGGATTCTCTGTAGACTCAATTGCTGGTTGGTTGAGATATGCATACTTGCTCTTTGTCCACCTGCCAAACAATTTACAAGCAATTAAAACCCATTTTCAAAATGTTAAATCCATGCCCATCTCTGTTATGTGCCTATCAAAAAACTTGACCCAACTCATCCCATTAGCTTTGAGTTTTTGGTGCACTGGTCAAATATCTAACAATCCAGCCAAGTCAAAGTCACTGGATTGGAACATGGACCATGATCAGATCTGGATCCAAGTCCAATGGATCAAATGAACACCAATCCGGGTCAGACTATTGGGCTGGGCTGAACAATCCAATGTTTTGATCCATTTCCCATGTATTCAATTGGAAAGCTTAACTAGAGATAGTGTATGATATGAGCATGAAATGGAGAAAGGTGTAGTTACCAGTCTTTGATTCCAACTCGGATCTCTTTCTCTGTGTTGGCAGTAATGGTAGAAGTCTTGTCTTCGTCTTTCTTCTTGGCGTCGGCGGTGTCGTCATCGTTCAGTGACTCTTCGAAAAGCCTATAGTCTTCTTCCTGCAAGAAACACACATTCTCGTCAACCCAAATTCTGGGATTTGGGCTGGGCAATCTGAGCCCATGGGCCTGGCTAGGTTTGGTGAAGATTGGCTGGGTTTGGCTTAAAGCCTCAGATTTAACCCAGCCCAGCCCAATTAGATCTCAGTTTGCTTGGATCACCCTTAGAGGGAGAGTTCAGATCTCAAAACATGGTGGAAAGGGAATAAATCTTCAGTGGTAAAGGCTATCTGAATTCCAACTCAACTCACCTTGAGATCTATCTGATTTACAGGGAATAATAATTTAAGATCCCTTCAATAGTGAATTAAAATTCCTAAAATCCATCAGGGGTGTTGAATTATCTCCCCATAACAATTCCTAAAACCTTTTACCAAGAAAAGAAGAAGAAAAAAAAAATCCCAAAACCCATCTATAAGATTTGAGCAGCAATGCAAATGATTCCGGATTTCTATCTTAATGGGTGGAAATCTATGCTCCACTCACACTTCTTTACCACAAATTAGAATGAATTCACTCAAGAGACCCACCGTTAAAATTCACAGATGATCTCTCCTTCTAATATGTAGTGTACAAGTGTGAGAGGAACACAAATCTCTACCTCGACCCATCAAGATACAAGATCCCAACTCCTCAAATGCCTGGGTTTAAAAAATCTCCAGTGCCAAAAAATTTATGAACTCCAAAACCTTCTATAGATGTGATCAGAAAGTAGGTTCAACTTCAGTTTTGTGCATTAATGTGCACCATTGTACTGCAAACAGTCCAGATCATTCACACTTTTGAGAAACCAACGGTCGAAATCAAAAGTTCGGTCAAGATCTTGATCTAAACAGTTCGCTACGAGTGTTGGGCATTAATGTTGCAGGCTTGCAGCACCAAAACAATTTCACCAGAAACCGGTAAAGATTAACAAGAAATAAATAATGATTAATTTTTCCAAGCAAATTTTCGTCAAAAACTGACGGATCAGGTAAAGAAAAAGGAGGGTGTAGGGTTTCTCTTACAGTGAGATTACGTGCTCTGACACGAGCGGCAGCTTTAATAGCAGAGAGAAGGTGATCTTCTTCTACCATGCGTTTCTGTCTCCAATACTTAGCAATCTCCTGCTTCGTCACACTCTGTACGCTTCTAGCACTCGCAGCTGGTTTAATTGCCAACCATGATCTTGGCAGCGGTGGTAGCGGCGGTGGTGGTGGTGGCAGTGTTTTCTTCGTGTCATCCACCTTACTATCCACATCCATTTGCTTCATCTGTCAAATCTTCCAAAGTGGAACGGATTCTGGATCTTGTTCTTCAGGACCTTTTGAAGCAGTAGTAGTGATTAGTGATAACGCGAGAAACCAGTAGAAGAATGAGACTGAGAAATGAAGAGGCTAAAAAGCCATCACCATCACCATCCCCACCCACTTGATCATCTCCATTGTTCCTTCATGGCTTCTCTACCAATCCAACCTAATTTTCAAACGTGACTGTTAGATTGACTCGTTCAATTAACTACCTCCCAAAAACAGATTTTATTCTATATTTATTAGTCTCTAGACTCTCAACCCTTGTCGTTTTCAGGTGTGAAAGGGTCCATGTAGTCGTTAGAAAACTGACTGGTTGGTTTGGCTGGAAGATGAAGCGAAATAGATAATGGATTCCATCTAAATTCCAGAAAGTGGCTAGTCATGGATTCCAGCAAACAGAATTTCTCAGATGATCTTTGACCATCCAAAAGACAAATAAGCGAGAAAAACAATCACTACAAATTATTCTACTAATCAGATTTCCTCTTGCTCAATTGGACTAAGACAAAAAAATTGAATTCTTGGTTTGGTGACTGAAGAACCTGTAACCATCTACTGATCTCCAGCTCTGCAATTTCAAGGAGGAATTCCAGTAGAAGGAAACATGGATCCAAAAACAAGGCAAAGGCAATTAAAAAATCCTCAGTAAATCAATTAGTATCTCCACCTAACCCACACATTTCACCAAAAAAAAAAGAATTGGCATTCTTCAGTTGTCAACTGGATATCAACCTACATTAGATTAGCTCTTAAGAACCATTTAAAATCTTCAGCTACTGCTAGCAATAACTAATACAGCAGAGTCTACATGCAAAGACTTTACATTTCCAGATTTCACCCATGTATCTTCAGCTACTGCAAGCAATAACTAAAACAACGAAGTCTACATGCAAAGACTTCACCTTTTCACATTTCACCTATGTGTATGAGTTAATGCATGGAGGGAGTGACAGAGAGAGAGAGAGAGAGAGAGAGAGAGAGAGAGAGAGAGAGAGAACGAAATATCATTGGGCAAGTCAGCATCCAAAGCTTACCATGGGACAGAATCCTTTGGTAATTACTATTTCCAATTACCAAACAAGATGGCAAGTCCTCCATTTGTGCCTCTATAAGAACGCATGGTGAGATTTTTTAATAAAATTATTCAACTAATCAGATTTCCTCTTGTCAAATTGGACTAGGGGATAAAAAAAATTGAACTGTTGGTTTGGTGACTGAAGAACCTGTAACCATCTATATTGATCTCCAGCTCTGCAATTTCAAGAAGGAATTCCAGTAGAAGGAAACGTGGATGCAAAAACAAGGCATAGGCCATAAAAAAATCCTCAGTAAATGATATCTGCAATTCAGATGGTTAAAGTAAGATCAATTGGTATCTCCACCTAACTCGCCCATTTTATAGGTGAACCTCAAATTTGCATTCTTCAGGAAATCAGACTAAATCAGATTATGCATATTGTATGCCATAAACAGATCTTATGCATGACTCCTATGCTTCAGCAAACACATCAGCTCTTAGAGAACCATTTAAAACCTTCAGCTACTGCAAGCAATAACCAGTACAGCAAAGACGTCACATTTTCTTCAACTGTGTGTATGAGTTGGCACATGGAGGGAGAGAAGGGGGAGGGGGAGAGAGATATAACAAAATATCATTGGCAAGTCAGCATCCAAAGCCACTATGGGACAGAATCCTTTGGTAATTACTATTTCCAATCACCAAACATGATGGCAAGTCCTCCCGTTCTGCCCCATTAGCATGCATGGTAAAAAAATGATCGATAATTTTAACACACTCAAATACAGCAAGTAATGTTAGCCAAAGGTTTTAGTCAGAAATTTTATTTTCCAATGTGTGCCATTAACTTTGCTTTAGCCTCTGTTCCATAATTGTTCCACAGAAATGGTATAAATTATCGTCGCTAAAAAATCCACAGAAATGGTATAAATTATCATCGCTAAAAAACATATTGATCCGGTCCTATATAGATTGCAGCATTAAAATTCAATCCCAAGTGACAAAATTGAATGATCAAGGGATCTCATTGATATGCAGATAAGAATAGTGGATGTTTCCTTTCAAAGGATGATAAACAAATCCTTCACAAACCAATGGAGAGGTCAAAGCCTCATAGAATGAGAAGACAGTGCCTTTGGATGGTATTGGTTGCGTTTTATATGCTAACCAACATGATGGGGTGTAGCACTTTTAAAATCCTGTGAGAGGAGAGTAGCTACCATAGAGCAAGAATAGGTATCAGAGGAAAAATGGACTCTTTTCAACCAAGCTTATCCTAAGTATTTGGGTGAGTAATATGAAACCTATTGTGCCAATCCACTGCATCAATGGTCATGTTTTCTGTTATTCCACAGGCATTATAACTTCAATCCAAATCAGATCTGACTTCACCTTGTCCTTTTTAGCACACCTTGAAACTGAACAATATTGCTCCTAACTCCTAAATTGTACATGATGGGAAAAATCTCAACACACTTTCATGGAAAACTTAACATAGCTGCTAAGGGAACCGCTAAGGAAAGAAAAGGTTATGAATTCCTTGTTGCACGAATCTCCTTGCTAGTAACTTCCACTGTAATTAGGAAACATGTGCCAGTATTGCTATACTTCCACTACACAGGATAGTGAATACTGAGACTCAATATACAGTAACTACCAGCTGTATAACTCCGAACATAAGACAGACTGTCTAGTTGTCTTTTGGTCACTGGAAGAATTGGACCGGAAGACGTTTATAATCTGCTTCTGAGATTTGGACCATTGCTTTAAACTATGGCTTTTGGAGATGGAAATAAGCTGTTGGGAGTTCAGAATTGCAGTTTCTTACTGATTCTCATTGCTGCTGCACTCTGAAAACATGGAATAGTGTGAGTTTGGACCATTGATAAAATATTGGCCTTTCGGAGTTAGATCATATCAGGCAGATCTAATGGAAATGATTGGCCTGCGAGATTGGATGACTAATGATTTGTCCAGATCCCAGTTGATAACTACATATGGCCCAGATTTGAATTTAACAATAAAATATGGTACAAATTTCAGCTAATTTCCAGAATTTAAATGAGTCATGGACACGAAAGGGTTTAAATGAGAAATGGAGAAGAGAGAGAGACAGAGAGAGAGAGAGAGAGGAGGCCGGGGTTGTTGCAATGTAGATTACATAAACGGCTGCAAGGAGATATAGTTTCTAATATTTAGGATCAGGTAGCAATCAGTGGCTGGTAAGTATGTGAGAGAGGAAAAATATGGAGCATTGAGGAGTGGAGAGTGGGAAGATAACCAAATCATTGAGAAAGGAAACATAAATGGAGAAGAGAAAATAGGAGAAAGAATAAATGCAATGCAATAGTAAGATAAAGAGAGAGGAGAAAAAGTGAGGGTGGGGAAGCCGTGAAATGATACACGGAGGAGAAAGAAAATACCTTATACAACAAGCGGACAGAGAGTCTTAGCTATCAATTTGGGGGGGGGGGGACCAAATTAATTACCCAAAGAAGTCGATCCAAAATTCATTCCGGAATCCAAGTTGTGGGTATGGGTGTCAACCAAGACAGTTCTTGGCAATATAGCGGCCCATACCCATACAGGTACCAAAGGTGTCAATGCCAAAAACATCCCATTCGGCTAACAGGACCAAACTTAGGTTCTGGTCTAACAAATACCCAGACAGGACGATTCCAGTTCCAATTCTTATACGGTACTACAAAAAAGGAAGAGGAACTCCACTCATGCTCCTAATGGGATGGTTCACTAGTGTTCTGGATTACTGGATTTTTCACTATCATGAAATCTAAGATGTCCCTTGCATCAGAAAGCAACTTAGAATATGAAACCATGATGAATTTCATGGTTTGACTTCTTCAAACTCCTAAGATAACATGCAAGCTTCTCAGAGTGGCATCTAAGAATCAATAATGACCGAATAAACAACCCAGTAATGGTTCTAATGTCATCATCAGGCAAGTTTATAGAAGCAGAAACCTTCAGGAAAAAAAAAATAACCACCCACATATACCATTCTACAGCCATAAAACTTTTGAACAAGAGAACATTGAATACAACATTTGAAATTGTAGTGGCAGTTCTAGGTCCATCCAGTAGCCAATCAGTATTTTAGAATGAGTAACATTGAGACCCATCCCATTTATTATTCAATACCAAAATCAGATCCCATACCAACCTATTTATTAATGGGACAATCCAAAGTCGGTTTGGTGTAAAGATTCCTGGTTCTGGCAGTTCTAGGGCCATCCGGTAGCCAATCAGTATTTTGGTATTAGTACCATAGAGACCACTCCCATTTATTATTCAATACCAAAATCAGATCCCCGTACCAACCCATTATTAATGGGACAATCCAAAGTCATTTTAGTGTGAGGATTCCTGGTTCTGATTCCAGATTGACACCATAATCCTGGTGGGAGGACAGTTACACAGATTTTTCATAGGTAAAAAAACGTAAATGGATATCCTAGAACGACTCAACCACTAAGACTTCCCTAACTAGACAACCTTAAGGAGTCCAAATTTCTTAAACTAACAACTTAGTATACGATAATAGTTTTCATGCACCCCCTCAAAACTCCACCTTTGGGCTTTATATTCAGTACCATTACAACAATAGAACCAAAAAACTGAAGACCCAAACCAAACCTATACTAAAAGTTAGGCCAGATTCAAACTCAGCCTTAAACCAGGCCTGCATTTAAAAGTTGTAGGTCGGAATTCAGACTTGCAGTTTCTTGCTGAGTCTCATTGAATCCTCACCTGAAAACAAGGAAATGTCAGTTGGACTTGGATGTTTAAAGGGAAAGGATTAACTATGTACCACCTCTTTGCATCCTCATCTTTCATTCACGGGTGAGGTGGTTAGCATTGGATCCAGCACCAGCTGGAAGCAATGTTTTAAATCTTAGTTTTGATGTCGGTTTCAACCAGGCCTACAAGCAAGATGAGCTAGTTCTTATTTTAAGATTTCCACACTAGGTTTCAACCTTGGGCCTCCTTGGGCTCTGTTCCAGCCACGCACAAAATCGAGACAACTCAGAGATCTCAATCAGTTTTGACGAAGATTTAGTTCCCAGGCTGCGGATAGGATTCCCACTCCACTCAGATACCTGGTAGTTCCTCCACTTAACAGACAGATCTTTTGAGATGCAAATCTTACATGGTAGCAGTGAAGCTTGTTGCATCTCTTCCACCTCATCCATTTCCAACTACCCATTCCAGATTCCAACGACAGACAGTTTGGACAAAGAGGGGGAATGTTAATCCCATGTCAACCGCGAATCCTAATATAGTTGTGAACACCCTGCTCTCATTAAATCAGTCAGAATTTACATATTTAAATTGGCATTTGTAATGCTTTGATGGAAGACAATGCCAAAACTGTCTACCTTTATCGCTATGTAAATTCCACCTTGTGTTCCATCTTTACTTTCAACAGAGGTTATAGTAGGTAAGTATATCTGGTCCAGTTATAGCACTGACGAAATTACCACAGGGAGATGTTTCTCAAATAGGTCAAGGCGAAGCCATTCTAGAATCGATCAAATAGGTGGGTTCACTTCATGTACCACTCGGGATTTCTAGATTTTCAAAGACAGTGATTGGGGGTTGATCTGCATCTACATGCTGTCAAGGAGGAGTATCACGCATCTCCTTTCTCCATAAGAAGGTTTCTTAAGCAATTCAGAAAAGAACTGAGGAGAATGGGAGAAATGATCATCATACCGAGATTCTAATATGTGGAACCAAAACTTGGTTTGGATGGTACTAAATATCTGTTCGGTGTAGCAATTGATGGTGTCTTGAAATAAGAAGAGCGTTGGAAGGGGCACTTCAGCCAGTGAGCAGGTTACAAGGAATAATCTAGGTCTTTTGAATTACAAAAGGAGAAAGAAAGGGTAATTAGAAAGGGTGAGTCTCAGTACAATGTAAGGTGGCTCCATCGCAACCTAGTGGTCTTGATATCGAGAGGCAAAATAGAATCTCCAAGAAGTAGAGGTAAGGCTGTGTCTCCAAACCTTGCAGTGGTGGGACTCTCGTGAACTAGGTCTGCCCTTAGAAGAGAAGGTAGTTCATGTGTTCTGAATTACAAGGGGAAAGAAAGGTACTTCCCAAGGTAATCAGTAAACAAGCTTGGACTTTGGAATAGGGGAATTTGAGTAAATATAGGCCAAATACGAGTAACTGAATAAAATTTTCCCAGTTCAAAACAATCTTTGCTTACATTATAGTCAAAAAACCTCAAACTTTAAGGAAATAATTATCAGTATCACATCTTATATGACATAACCAAAGAATTAAACATATACCCAGAGATATCTACATTAGGGACTTAACAGTGAGAAATGAGAATGAATCAAAACTGAAATCGCTCATATTCCATTTCAGGCAATACTGATGCAAACTAAAGGTAGAACTCCACTACAAACAACTTATGCTTTGGGCATGTTACTCTAGTTTAGAATCAGATTCAAAGTTCTTAATTCGACACCTTATAGCAAAGAGAAATTAAGCGCCGGGGGGGGGGGGGGGGAAAGAAAATTGTGAGATGGATAAACCAACAAAAACAATAAAAGGCAAATCCATTGAAGAACAGGAGTACACGAAAAGTAATAAACAACAAATCCAGGCTGACAATGATTCAGGTACAGGAGAAAGCTCAACCAAATAAGGATACAGTAATTTTCGTATTTCTAACAATACCTACATCAAATGGAGTTTATAGAGGTAGCCGGTCAAATTCAACAACGAATTAACCCATACATAGTCACATTCTTATCCCATAACCAAACACAAATCCAGCAGTGGGTTCTACAGTAACCATATCCAACAGGAGAACTGCTTGAATCACAATAAAGCTTATTAGCTATAAGCTGAAAGCCTGGAAAACCAATACGAAAATCTAGTATTCTGATTTAATCTTCAAAGCTTTGATCTTAAGCCTGTACCTTGGAGCCCTAGGGATAACCTGACTTGGACCCATATGCAACTGGCCGGGACTGTTGGTGAGGGGAGGACCATCGTCGTAAATATGCCCAACAGAATGACCACAGCTTTTGCAGTTGATCTTGGTTCTATTCCTCTGAATTCCCCAATAATTTACAGATTCGAAGAAAGGCATCAACTTGTCTTCTTTCTCAAATTTGAATTTGGTCTCGTCGATCCTGGCAAAAGAGAGAGTACCCTTGTTTCCGGCCTCAAAATAGAAATCGGGAGGAAAAAGTTCATTGGTCATTAGATTCAAATTAGCTTCGCATTCCCCACAGGCGTAAATTGAATCCATCGATTGAAAAGATGTCCGCAAAAGATCAAAGAACAACTCAGTTGGTAATGGCCAATCCCTGGAAGGATCGCTAATGCGACTCCCCGCGGTAAGATGAACTCCCTTCTCAGTGGAGAGCCCTATGGGTTTGACCATTGTGGACCCATTTTCTAATATTTAATTCTGAGTGGAGAGCTCGTAGGTTCGGCCATGAGGGACGATATTTTTAAGATTGTAAAAAATACCAGTTCGGCAGTTTCCCCAAAAAAAATATTCAAATTACATATCACTAACTCCCATTTAACTCTCTAACTCCATAGGGCGAAGAAACCTTTTTTATTACTTTTAGTTTGGTAAAAACTCCATGCGATAAGATGTATACTTTTTAAGTAGAGAAGCCCTAGGTTTGACCATTGTATACCCATTTTCTAATATTTAATTCTTAGTGGAGATGTTGTAGGTTCCGCCATTAGGGAGGATATTTTTAGGATTGTAAAAAGTACCAGTTCGGCAGTTCCCCCACGAAAAAAATATTCAAATTACAGATTATACATTTTAGTGAGGCTTAAACTTTAGATTGCATGTTTTTGTGTCTTAAATTACTGATTGCACATTCTTAAACTTACAAATTGCACTAATCACTTTCCTTAGTGAAATGTCAATCTTACCCTCATCTTGGTATAATAACCAATCTACTCCCATTTAAACTCTCTCACACCCAATCTTTAAGTGGGTGAAGGAACCCATCTTTTACTTACACCTTGTTGAATATGGCTCATGTATCACATTGTGTTGTCTACAAACACAAGGTCAGCGAAGACCGCCTTGGAGGGTGTGGGGACAGCGCTCTTGTAGCTTGTAGAGGGTCCATGTTTCTATGGGCCTCGAAAAAAATTTACAGTTTGGGCTTGAGCCCATGAATAGAAATTGGCTTAGAACCTTTCTAAAGGGCTTTACAGTCTTGGTTACATGAATTAGAAGATTTCAAATATCTAGAGATCTCAAATCTATGGAGTTATAATTTATAAAATTAGATGTTTGGTTGTGGAATGAAATCTGTGGATTCATCTAAAAAACTATTTGATCGACGTGATTTTTGTGAATGTGTAAGGGCCTGTTTGGTTACATGAGTCTGGAGATTTCAAATATCTAGAGATTTCAAATCTATAGACTTCAAATCTATGGAATCATAATTTATAAAATTAAGTGTTTGGTTGTGGAATGAAATCTATGGATTCATCTTAAAAAACTATTTGATCGACGTGATTTTTGTGAATGTAATCAGTATCAACGTATAGTCTTTTTTGAAATATCTGGATTTCACCCCTTACCCATAAATCTACAGATTCACCTTTTTACACTAAAAACGTGAATCTGAAGATTTCATGAATCTATAGATTTTTACCTCCACTACGAGGCATCGAGATGGAGGTGATGGAGAAAACATGACATGCATGATTTATATGCTTACAAGTAAAAATATTATAATAACCATAGCGGAAACATTAATCTATTGACAAGGGATAAAAACTCAAAATAATAGATCATCTTATGGCAATTAGAACTTTGATTATATTTATCATTAAGTACAGTCATTCGTATTCCAAAATTACATCAACTACTAAAATGAACATTTACTATTATATACAAACTATTAAAATACATACTTAATTATAACTAATCTTAACAAACTCAAATAGCTAGCATGATCAAAGAGACATTGGCCCCTCTTTTGTGAATCTAAATTGAATTCGGGATGGGTTTTTTTGCACTTTGTAAAAGTTGGTGAACTCAACAACTCTAATTGCCAAGGTATCCAAACCTTTTAACAACTATATTTCCAATAATGAGAGATGTCACAGTAGCACAATTGCAAACATCATTAGTGCACGCAAGAAGAAATCAACAATAAATGAGTTCGACTTTTATTTGTTACAACTGAGATTAAAATATTTAACACGTTCACCCGCATCAATCTTTTTTTTTTTTGTAAAAACACCCGCATCAATCATGGCAGTGAAAAAGATATCATCAATACGAACCCACACAGTCAAGATATTATAAAGCATACCCAAGAATATTGTTGTGATTTGTTTCCAACAATCCGTCATATATACACAAATAACCGAGTTTGAATCTTATTATTATAGGGGCTCTCCTAATGAGCGTCCAATAAATTATAAGATTCAATCACGTAGTATATTTTAATTCAATTATCTAAATATTTTAAATAAATTCTTTAAAATTAAAATATTACATGTGATTAAATCCTATAATTCATTAGTAGGATGAAAGGTTTCCTCTCAAGAGATGAGCCAAATATCGAATAACCTCTCATTATTAATGTTTTAATGATTCATAGTTGACTGAAACTCTTCACTCATGGGCAATCTTAATAATGCGAGGCCTTTTTTCATTTTTTGTAAACCATTTTTATTCAAATCAACTAGTGGTTACAAATATTATATAAGTTTTTCGAATGCCCTTAGTATTATATAAGCTTTCAATGTTTTGAAAGGCAACAATTCATCAATATATGTTTCATGTTCATTATATGGGCAAGTGACATACTACAATGACATATGACATACAAATATCATTTACATGGTTCTTGGATGTACTTTTTTTTTTTTTTGGTATCTTCCTGTAACCGCTTAGTCGCTTAGATGGACATCTAATTTTTGGTATATTAGCACCTTTCAAGATGGTCTCTTTTACTTCTCAAGCGGTGGTCTTAGATATTCGGCTCTTTGTAGCTAATTTTTATGTATTTTTCTATCTTTTGTTCCTACAGAGGATAATGTAATGGTCAATAGTCTAACAAAGGTGGCCCTGTCGATTATGGAAGAGAGGTGTTGGCGTATTACCCAAGATATAGAGGGTGTATATAATATAAATATTATGTGTTTTTAATATATTGTATCTATCATTTCATATCAAAATTATATTATTGTGTGTAATAATCATATATTGTATTTATTTGTAGACTCTATATTACTATATCAGAAAGAGAAGATTTAATTATAAATATGTAATGACTAATTCAATAGAAGTAATCTTGTTGATATAAATCCATGTAATGACTGAAGCTCATAGCTAGCAGAGTTGAACCCTCTATCTTGGGTGACAATTTATTATTTGTATTCAAAATTATCTTATTGTGTTTTATAATCATATATTGTATTTATTATAGTGCTTCGATATTACTATATCAGAAAGAGAAGATGCTAGTTTAATTATAAATATATAATGACTAATTCAAGGGTCGAACTCAAGACCTCTATTGAGAAGTATGGATTTTTACCACTCAACCAACCCTCATTAACTATAGTGCTTCCCTTTATTGCACAATTTGAACGAGGAAAAGCACAAGCCCCACAACTTTTAGAGATCACGATCGGATTTTTATTTGCGGTTGTGATTTTGCCATGTCAACCAAATTTAAATGAATGGTTGAGATTCAAACAAGGAAGCTTTATATGTAAATTTTTTTTTTTTTTGTCAATGGAAGGATAGTGGAATGGTTAAGAACGTCACCTCTCAGTGGAGAGATTGTGGGGTTTGTTTTTTTGTTTGGTCTAAAACATAATTACACAACAACAAACAAAGAACAACACACAAACCCATGAATAACAAACTCCTGTGCCGATGAACACGATAAATGTCACTCCACTCTACTCGGGCACAGTGAGAGCCCTCCGGGCTAGGTAGTGGGCAAGCCCATTACAATCCCTAGAAATAGCAACAATCCCAAGAGAGATTATGGACGGTATATGTAATATCTCCATCCCCAATTTCCCTATATATAAAGCGCTTTTAGTACAAAAAAAAATATTAATTTTATTTCTTTTTACATTTTAAAAATAAAAAAATTTTAATTTCCAATACAAGTACCTCATTCATCAATTACCCAAAACTATCTCTCATTTTGTCGTCTCACGAGAAATCAGGCACTCTGCTGACATAACCCAGTCACCGGAACGCCGGAGCTTCGAAGGTGGGTGACGGTGAAAAACGCTCAGTATTTACATTAACTAAATAATAAGAGCAACTTCGGCATCGCAGAGAATGGAAAGCTCAAACGCTTTCTTGACTAATCCGTTTCATTGCTTGCAGAAAGTCACTTGCCTGCTCGTAGCGTTCTCGATTCGTTTCATTTGAGTTTTTCCTCTCTCCATCTTCTTTCCAGCAGTATCAGTACCAGTACGTAGAAGAGGGGAAAACAAAGATCCCTGAAAGTATCAAATATTGATGTTTTCAGAAGATACAGACCTTAAGGAGACGAAAATCGCAAAGAAGATCTACAAATTCAGAGGAAGAAAAGAAAGGTCTTCTTCAGCGAACCCAAAATGGAAGAAAAGCGATCTGCAGACGCGCAGCCAAAAGAAGAAAAGGCCTTCCTTAGAAGAACTCTCCCTCACTCTCTCTCTCTTTTGTAATTTTAGTTCTATGGAGACTTGTGACTTGAAAGAAAGGGCAAAGACTATCAAAACACTCATGCTCCTATGTTTTTGAAAAGAAAGGTTACGATGGTTCCAAGGTGGATATCTGGTCTTGTGGTCTTTTTATCCAAATCTCATGAAAATGTTGTTGCCGAGTGGTCTTTTCATGTGTTGAATGCTGGTTATTTTCCCTCGATGATCCAAATCTCATGAAAATGTACAAGAAGATCTACAGAGGACAACAACTTTACATGGGTTCGGTTTTAGTTAGGGTAAATACAGTTTCTCATCGTCGAAGCTCAGGCATTCCGCGAGAAGACGAAATGAGAGAGGGATTTTGGGTAATTGGTAATGGAGGGACTTGGTTTGTAAATTAAGAAAATGTACCCTTAAAATGTAAAAGATTTTTTTTTTTTTTTTTTTTTACTCAGTGCTTTTATAATACTGAAAATGGGATCCAACCCAAGATTTTTTCATTGAGAAGTATAGATCTTTTAACGCTTAACTATTTTTTTTTTACTGGTGCTTTTATAATACTGAAAATGGGATCCAACCCAAGATTTTTCCACTGAGAAGTATAGATCTTTACCGCTCAACCAATCCTACATTGATAAGAAAAAATTAATATTTATATATATATTTTTGTTGTTTGAATCTCAACCATTCATTTAAATTTCGTTGATGTGATAAAATCACAACCGTTAGCGCTGTTCCGAATAAAAATCCCGACATGTATACTACGCACCCTGCGTACGTTAAGCTACTTCAGGAGAGGGCGGTTGACGAACTGCGTGCAAGGCGCTTAGGGCGGCTTTTATTGCTATAAATACCTCCCTTGCGATTTCATTTCGTTAGTTTCGTTCGTCGAGCTCTCGTATGCTCTTCTTCCTGGGTCTGGAGGAGGCTAATGGAGAAAAAAAAACAACAAAAGTTAAATAAGTTGAAAATTCAAATTGGAAACTGAACTGAATTGTAGAAGACGGATAGCTCGCGGGCACTTCTCTTCCTTCTGTCATCACCTGAAACCCTAGTTTCGTCTATTTCTGCATTTTTTTTTTCAGTTGATTTATTTCTCTATTGATCGTTCGGATGGATACGCGATACCAGTTTTCCCCTGCCGAGGTGAAGAAAGTACGCCGAGTTCAGTTCGGCATACTAAGTCCCGATGAAATCGTAATTTTTCATGACACTCGCCTCTGTTCTGATTACTTTGTTTTTTAGGGTTTTTGGTTTGATTTCGCTTAATGGTTTTGTAATGATTCCGTTTTATGTTTTACCCGCAGAGGCAAATGTCAGTTGTGCAGATTGAGCACAGCGAAACGACTGAGAAGGGGAAGCCGAAGCCTGGTGGCTTGAGCGACCCTCGACTCGGTACCATTGATCGGAAGGTGAAGTGTGATACCTGTAATGCAAGTATGGCGGAGTGTCCTGGGCATTTTGGACACCTTGAGCTGGCTAAGCCTATGTACCATATCGGATTCCTGAAGACTGTACTCAGTGTCATGCGATGTGTTTGCTTCAATTGTTCTAAAATCCTTATCGATCAGGTACCCATGGCTGGTTATCTCTCTACATTAGCTTTATTTGATGCAATTTTGATGGGTTCTTCAACACGTGTTTTGGGTCGGTCTTATCCAATTTCCTTGAGAAAGGGTTGAAGTTTGTGCACTGGAGGGGTTATATGTGCATAATGTTATTCTACAGACCACCTTATGTCTAGTGGCCTACCTATAAGATGTCCTTGAAGCTATCTATCATGCTTTCGAGGCTTATTGAAGAAACTATGATACTTGTCCTGCAATCATTTTGTGGTTATTGGGATAAGCATTTACTGCTTACTCGTAGTTGCCAGAGTAGCTTTCTCCCATTTTTGAAGTTGGGGATCAGCTATGGTTAGCTGTTAGGTTTTTTGGTCTCTCCCTTAACTGTGTTTTAAATTTTTGTCACATCTCATTTTTCAAGGACTGACAAAAAAGATCTCTTCTAAGATTTGGTAAAAGATTATTCCAGCACATTCCTTACTAATTTGTGGACATAGTGCATGGATATGTAAGTAGTTTTATCAGATAAGGCCACCTTCGGATGCCAACAATGGCTATAATTCTTTGGGCTGACTCCTGGTTGGTGAAATGCGAGAGGGTTAGAAGAAATCTAAGCGTGTTATTTAGTTGATTTGTGAGGAGGCTGGGGTTTGTTTAGCAGATTTATGATGTTAGCTCGCTCTGTGATGGCTTCACTATAGAATGATCCTTAAGTATGCTAAGAGATTAGGTTCATAAACTCAGTCAAAATCAGCACTGAATGAAAGGAAAAAAAAGGTCCAGACCAAAAGATTTGATATCTAGTGGTCAGAAACTCAAATGAAGAGAAATTTTGTTTGAAGGTCTGATTTTTTAGAGGGGAAATCCTCAAAAGATGAGCCTGATCTGATATTCGGTATGTATTTTTTGACTTTTCATAGTAGGGATAGGATCTTTTAAGGCAGAATTCCAAAATTAACTACTGATAGAAGGTCTTAATGGGCTCAAAACATTAATTAAGTCCATCAGAACATCAATGATTCCTGCAATGATACTAGGATACTAACCTGAAACTGTAGAGTGCATCTTATCTTAAAATAAAGTTGAACCAGAATAACCTGAAATACGACCAAAAAATATCAACACAATAACCAAAATATACCGTATGGGTGTTTTGGATACTATTCAATTAAAACTATTAAATTAGATTTGGAACCACAGATGGCAACAATGGAGAAATTGAAATTCCTAGAAGTAGATCATTTTTTCAGTTGGCTGGACTAAACCCGTTTGGCATCCTAAACGAAGATTAACCGGGTCCAAGTTTAAATTTCATCCAGTTGGATACTTTGGCGTTATCCAGTTACTTCGCAAATCCGTGTTACTTTCACAAATTTTTAAAGTTGGAACTTAAAATTTGGTTAGTACAGAGGTGATGGACTTCTAATTCACTTCTATAGTTTTGGACCATGGTTAGGGAACTTCTCATTTATATATATCTATATATAGTGTATAATCATCGATTCCTAGAATTGAACGGATTGACAACTAACAGTGTCCTGTGGTGGTAATTGGTCCCTTCCATTTTCTCGCTCTCCCTGCTTCAAGTTCATCCTTTCCAAATTGGCTCTTTTAATCATTGGATATTTGGGTTCTTTCTTCTTCTGCCTCTTTTGTGGCTGACGTCGTTTGATATGAGGTGGTGATGGCAGCCTCAAAACTGAAAGTTGAACACCTATGCATTGTATTAGTGTGTGAGTTTGGACATAGTTCATATGTTATAAGCAACCCATCGGTGTTTGGGATCAAGCTTGAATCAGTTAGAAGTTCTAATCCGAAATTCAGGTGTGTTTGCTGGTCTGCCGCTTCTACTGTCTTCAGAGATTTGTTTCTCATTTAATGGTTGTTGATTCGACCTACTGTTAATCATTGACAAGAAGTCTAAAGTATTGGGGTTCCATTTTGAATTTGATGTTGGGAGAATTCCATATGGAGGAGTTCTTCTAGATTAACTAAGTTTTGATTCTGCCGTCCATGTAGCAATAGTAAGGTTGAACAGGAAGTGTTGAACTCTCATATTCTGCCACTTATGATTATGCCCTTACTTCTTAATCTGTTTTATTCTTTTTCCCACTGCTATCTTAAATAATGTATGTAGCCCTATTCATGTGTTTGCTTCCATTGGAGGCTGTAACGTTCCCATTCACTTGTTGGATCGAAGCCGTTACTTTCAAATAAATTTGTTTCAATTGTTTGGATTGGCTTACAAGAAGAGAACTGAATATTTTGGGGGAGGGGGGATTTGATGCGTAGATAATATTAATTGGAAGATAAAATTCCAGCCGATAGTTAAACCTTCTCAGTTTGTACTGAGATGGGAGGCTTTTTTACCTCAAATCGTCCTAACCTCTCAACTCTTGGCCCCTACAACTTCCTTTGCTGAGAGATTCATATTTGAAATCTCAGATCTTTCTATTGTGAACATCAATTTCTATTTCAGGTTATTGTTTCCAAATTAATAGTCAACTCTGGGAACCCGAGTTAGTTGATCTTAAGACGGTTAGATGTTGCAACCTTGCTTCTGGCTTTTCAGGCTTGTCCATTCTTGGTGTCAGAATACTAACTCGTCAATCCAATAACATTTTGATAACTTCACCCTGAGACGGGTTGTATGGAACAAGCTATACCTTCTGAATACATATGGTATTCCTCATCCCTTAGCCGTCAATAGGTTGAGAACAACCTCAATTGTCATTTTGAACTTCTTCTCTCTTAATTTCCGAAATTGCCTCCTACCTCTCATACCTCTTTTGCCCCAAAGTTTCTTTTTTGTTGAGTAAATGGTAGTGGCCTTTGCCATTCTATTTACCAAGTAAATGGTTGGCTGCGGGATTGTTACTCCCATTGCATAGTGATCTATTAAGGCATGTTGCTTAGAACATAACGATCCCTAACAGGGCTTTAAAAAAATACTGGATGCATCGTAGCTTCTGACAAAACAGATGCAATTCTCTCTGTTTCCCACTCTTGTTCTATATCATTAATTCATTTGGATTTTTTTATTTTATTTTGTTTTGTTCCTTCAATTCTGAAACCAATATTATTGTTGCTTAAGTTATCTAACTGTAATGGATTCTTCAGGAAGATTCCAAGTTTAAGCAAGCTCTTCGAATTAGAAACCCTAAACATAGACTGAGGAAGATTTTGGATACCTGTAAGAATAAGACTAAATGTGAAGGTGGCGACGACATTAATGTTGAAGGTCAAGAATCTGAGGAACCTGTGAAGAAGGGTCCCGGGGGCTGTGGGGCTCAACAACCGAAGCTTACCATTGAAGGGATGAAAATGATTGCAGAATATAAGGCCCAGAGGAAGAAAAACGATGACCAGGATCAGCTTCCTGAACCTGTTGAAAGAAAACAGCAGCTTTCTGCAGAAAGGGTAACTCATTCTGCAAATACTTTTTGTTATGTTTCCTCATGCTTGCCATATATTCTTCATGCTTTTTCTGCTGAAGTTCGGTTATACTAACATTCTGATGTATGTTCCAGGTCCTAAGTGTTCTAAAGAGGGTGAGTGATGAAGACTGTCTAACATTAGGACTGAATCCTGAATTTGCCCGCCCAGATTGGATGATTTTACAAGTTCTTCCAATTCCACCTCCTCCTGTGAGACCTTCTGTCATGATGGATACTTCGTCAAGGAGTGAGGCAAGCTCTTCCCCTCTCTTTTTGCATAAAAGCCATCTTAATTTTGAAATTTTAGCTCAAGGACCGCATTAGATGCTGTTGTGGACTTGTTGTTTTTTTATTTTATTTTATATTTTTTATAAAGGGGTTTAGTTGATGATCAATGGATGGTATTTAGGTTATTTTCTTCTTTTCCTTTTTTTTTTTTTATAATTATTTGGGGGGGGGGGGGTGTTGGTAGAAGATGGCATCTAGGTTTTGAACAATATTCAAGATGACAGATGTCAGTTTATTTGTTCTGTTTTGTCAAGGGATTCGATGCAATTATATTAGTTTGTCTTGGAAATTTTTTTACTCTGTTTTTCTTTCCTTGTATCAGGATGATTTAACCCATCAATTGGCAATGATCATTAGACACAATGAGAACCTGAGGAGACAGGAGAGAAATGGAGCTCCTGCACATATCATCTCAGAATTTGCCCAGTTATTGCAATTTCACATAGCCACATATTTTGATAATGAGCTTCCAGGTCAGCCCAGGGTATGTATTCTTGTATATACTTCCATTCGTTGATTGGTAATTTCATTTTTGATTAGGATCATTTGAGAATCTTGGTTATTGTTCAGGCTACACAGCGTTCTGGGAGGCCCATTAAATCAATATGTAGCAGACTGAAGGCGAAGGAAGGCCGGATTAGGGGTAACTTGATGGGAAAGCGTGTAGATTTTTCAGCACGGACAGTCATTACACCAGATCCAACCATCAACATTGACCAGCTGGGGGTGCCATGGAGTATTGCTTTAAATTTAACATATCCAGAAACTGTGACTCCATATAACATTGAAAGGTATGAGATTTTTCAGTGCATAATATAAGTACCTTTACAATTTGTGTGCTTATTTTGTTTGTTATTGATTAATCCTTACACTTACCAGGTTGAAAGAACTTGTTGAATTTGGGCCTCACCCTCCACCTGGGAAAACTGGTGCCAAGTACATCATTAGAGAAGATGGACAGAGGCTAGACCTTCGGTACTTGAAGAAAAGTAGCGATCACCATCTGGAGCTTGGTTACAAGGCAAGTTATTGCTCAGAACTTTTATTTAGACGTTGTTGATTGTTCCTACTTCTTTTAAGTTCTTTGAACTTGAAACATCTCGGTTGCAGGTTGAGAGACACCTACAGGATGGAGATTTTGTTCTTTTTAATCGACAACCTAGTCTTCATAAAATGTCTATAATGGGACACAGAATCAAGATTATGCCATACTCGACATTTCGTTTGAATTTGTCAGTGACTTCGCCATACAATGCTGATTTTGACGGGGATGAAATGAACATGCATGTTCCTCAGTCATTTGAAACAAGGGCTGAAGTCTTGGAGCTGATGATGGTACCCAAATGTATTGTGTCACCTCAATCAAATAGGCCTGTTATGGGCATTGTCCAGGATACACTGTTAGGATGCCGTAAGATTACCAAACGTGACACATTCATTGAGAAGGTGATGGCAGTAGCCAGCTTGCTGTTTGTTCTTTGCTTCCTTTGCTGTTCTATGTTTTTTTTATGATGCTTCTGAGTTTGATTTTTCCTTGGAACTTTGCAGGATGTTTTTATGAATATCTTGATGTGGTGGGAGGATTTTGATGGAAAAATTCCTGCTCCTGCAATTCTGAAGCCTAAGCCCCTTTGGACAGGAAAGCAAGTGTTTAATCTTATCATTCCAAAGCAGATAAATCTCATTACGTTAGCTGCTTGGCACTCAGAGTCCGAAACGGGATTTATAACTCCAGGTGATACTCAAGTTCGAATAGAGAAAGGGGAGCTTTTAACTGGCACCCTCTGTAAAAAGACACTTGGAACGTCGGGTGGAAGTCTTATTCATGTCATCTGGTATGTTTTGTTATTTGGAGGCGGGAAACCTTAATGATTGGTACTCTAGTTTTCATACTTGTTTATTTGTACAGGGAAGAGGTTGGTCCAGATGCAGCCCGCAAATTTTTGGGACATACTCAATGGCTTGTTAACTATTGGCTTCTGCAGAATGCTTTTAGTATTGGAATTGGGGACACGATTGCTGATGCTTCAACCATGGAAAAAATCAATGAGACAATTTCTAAAGCAAAGAACGAAGTGAAAGAACTTATTAGGGCTGCTCACAATAAGGAGCTGGAACCTGAACCTGGTCGAACTATGATGGATTCATTTGAAAACAGAGTCAACCAGGTCTGTGGGTGAAAAATCAACCCTGCATCCCCCCACCCCACCCCCCTGCCCAAAAAAAATAGATAAAAAGAAAATTTTCAATAGCTGCAAGCCTGCACTATTAGGTTTTGTATTTTCTGACTAGTGTCTTGTTGCCAGGTGTTAAACAAAGCTCGTGATGATGCTGGTAATAGTGCCCAGAAGAGTTTGTCGGAGAGTAACAATCTCAAGGCAATGGTTACTGCAGGGTCAAAGGGTAGTTTCATTAACATTTCACAAATGACTGCATGTGTCGGACAACAGAATGTTGAAGGTAAACGTATTCCATTTGGGTTCATAGATCGAACATTGCCCCATTTCACCAAGGATGACTATGGGCCCGAAAGTCGTGGCTTTGTGGAGAACTCGTATTTGCGTGGGTTGACTCCTCAGGAGTTCTTTTTCCATGCTATGGGTGGTAGAGAAGGTTTGATTGATACTGCAGTCAAGACTTCTGAAACTGGGTATATCCAAAGGCGACTTGTGAAGGCTATGGAGGATATAATGGTAAAGTATGATGGGACTGTCAGGAACTCATTGGGGGATGTTATCCAGTTTCTTTATGGAGAAGATGGTATGGATGCTGTTTGGATCGAAAAACAGAAATTGGACTCCCTGAAAATGAAGAAATCTGAATTTAATAAGGTTTTCAGATATGAGATTGATGATGAAAACTGGAACCCCAGTTATATGTTACCAGAACACGTTGAAGATCTAAAGACCATCAGGGAGTTCCGCAATGTCTTTGATGCAGAAGTTCAGAAACTGGAAGCAGATAGGTACCAGCTTGGCACAGAGATCACCACGACGGGTGATAACGCCTGGCCTATGCCAGTGAACCTCAAGAGGCTTATATGGAATGCGCAGAAGACATTCAAGGTTGATTTGAGGCGACCATCTGATATGCATCCCATGGAGATCGTGGAGGCTGTTGATAAACTTCAGGAGAGGCTGAAGGTTGTTCCTGGTGATGATTTTCTGAGTATGGAAGCCCAGAAAAATGCCACCCTTTTTTTCAACATCTTGCTTCGTAGCACATTTGCCAGTAAAAGGGTGTTGAAAGAATACAGGCTTACCCGTGAAGCATTCGAGTGGGTTATTGGTGAGATAGAATCTCGCTTCTTACAGTCACTAGTTGCCCCAGGAGAGATGATTGGTTGTGTAGCTGCTCAATCCATTGGTGAGCCTGCTACTCAAATGACTTTGAACACCTTCCATTATGCTGGTGTGAGTGCCAAGAATGTCACTTTGGGTGTTCCCAGGCTGAGGGAAATTATTAATGTTGCGAAGAAAATCAAGACTCCTTCACTGTCTGTTTACCTGAAGCCTGAAGTGAACAAGACAAAAGAGAGGGCGAAGAATGTACAATGTGCTCTGGAATACACTACCCTGCGGAGTGTAACCCAAGCTACTGAAGTGTGGTATGATCCAGACCCAATGAGCACCATAATTGAGGAGGATTTTGATTTTGTGAAGTCCTACTATGAGATGCCAGATGAAGAGGTTGCCCCTGAGAAAATTTCTCCATGGCTTCTTCGGATCGAGTTAAATCGTGAGATGATGGTGGATAAAAAATTGAGTATGGCTGATATAGCAGAGAAGATTAATGTCGAGTTTGATGATGATTTGACTTGTATATTTAATGACGACAATGCTGAAAAGCTGATCCTCCGCATCCGCATAATGAATGATGAGGCTCCGAAGGGTGAATTACAGGATGAGTCTGCCGAGGATGATGTTTTCCTTAAAAAGATCGAGAGTAATATGCTGACTGAAATGGCTCTTCGTGGTATCCCAGATATTAATAAAGTTTTTATTAAGTCAGGAAAATTGAATAGATTTGATGAGAATGAAGGGTTTAAGCCAGAAGTCGAGTGGATGCTGGATACTGAAGGTGTTAATCTTTTAGCTGTTATGTGTCATGAGGACGTAGATGCCACACGGACAACTAGTAACCACTTGATTGAAGTGATTGAAGTTTTGGGAATCGAGGCTGTTCGTCGAGCACTGCTAGATGAGTTAAGAGTCGTTATATCATTTGATGGATCTTATGTGAACTATAGGCACCTGGCCATCCTCTGTGATACCATGACCTATCGGGGTCACCTGATGGCCATCACCCGTCATGGTATTAATCGGAATGATACTGGGCCAATGATGAGATGCTCATTTGAAGAAACTGTGGACATCCTTCTCGATGCGGCTGTTTATGCTGAAACAGATCATCTCAGGGGTGTTACAGAGAATATAATGCTAGGTCAGCTTGCTCCAATCGGAACTGGTGATTGTGCCTTGTATCTGAATGATCAAATGTTGCAGCAAGCCATTGAACTCCAACTCCCTAGTTATATGGAAGGTTTGGATTTTGGCATGACACCTTCCCGGTCGCCAATTACAGGAACTCCATATAATGAAGGAATGATGTCACCAAGTTATTTGCTGAGCCCAAATATTCGTTCTTCACCTATATCGGATGCCCAATTTTCTCCTTATGTAGGTGGCATGGCCTTCTCGCCTACCTCATCTCCAGGCTATAGTCCATCTTCTCCTGGATACAGTCCCACATCTCCGGGCTACAGCCCCACATCACCAGGTTATAGCCCCACATCACCAGGTTATAGCCCCACTTCACCGACATACAGCCCCAGCTCTCCTGGTTACAGTCCAACCAGCCCTGCATATTCTCCTACAAGTCCATCTTATTCCCCTACTTCACCCAGTTATAGCCCTACCTCACCGAGCTACAGCCCTACCTCTCCTAGTTATAGCCCTTCTTCTCCCAGTTACAGCCCTACCTCTCCTGCCTATAGTCCTACTTCTCCGGCCTATAGCCCGACATCTCCTGCATACAGCCCCACCTCACCATCTTATAGCCCAACCTCACCCTCGTACAGCCCAACCTCGCCATCATACAGCCCGACCTCGCCATCATACAGCCCGACCTCTCCATCATACAGCCCAACTTCTCCGTCATACAGCCCAACCTCTCCTGCATATAGCCCTACCTCTCCGGGTTACAGTCCGACATCACCAAGTTACAGTCCGACATCTCCAAGCTACAGTCCTACATCGCCAAGTTACAATCCTCCATCGGCAAAATACAGTCCGTCACTGGCATACTCACCTAGTAGCCCGCGGCTGTCACCCTCCAGTCCGTATAGCCAGTCTTCTCCAAATTACAGGTTTGTAATGTGCTGGTTTCTGTACTATTTACTATGTTAGACAGCTTTATGCCTGATCCAAATAACAAATTAACTGAACTCAGATTCAGCTAATGCAAGTTAGCTAGTTTTTACTAGGATTTTTTTTGTTGTATTTGTTACTCTCTCTCTTTTGGGCTCTTTAATCTTTGTAGTGGATTGTTTAGTATCTTCTGTAAGTTGTTCTCAACTTTTTCCCCTTCGTTTGGCAGTCCGACATCACCATCGTATTCGCCAACTTCTCCATCTTATTCCCCACCAAGTCCAACGTATAGTCCTAGCAGGTAAGCTCAATTTTCTCACTTTTTCATGTGCGGTTTAGTTTCATTGGTATGTTGCATGTTTCCTTCTTATTGGTGAGTATATACATTTATCATTGTCTTCCATTTTCTTTATGAATTCTTTTACAACCCTGGGACTTCAAAATTGTTGCTGGCATGGTATGTATGTTAATTTGGAAGAGGAAATTGGACAGGCACACTAGATAAAGAGATTAACTTCAAGATTAAGTAGTTTCAAAATTGGTTGACACCCTGCAAGTTTATGTTTGGAATGGTCTATGTAATCCCCCTAGTCAGTTACTGCTGATGCAGTCTCAGGAGAAAATAAAACAGAACTTCCTAAAATTCGCTGAAGTCATTTTGTCTTCTCTCTATGTTTCCGATTATGTTTTTTTGATATTTAAGCAGTAATATTTTTTTTCAATCATGTGTCTTTAGAGAAGGCCTTACCACCCCTCCTGCAGCTCCTATTTAACTGGCAACACCCCCTCCTTCTCTTGCTCTCAGTCACACCTCCGTTACTTCTCTGCCCCTCTCCGTCATCCCTTCCATTCCATACCATGTTGCCCCCTCCTGTCCATTTGAGTTGCCGACGGCAACCCAGCCACTTCTTAGCCCAGTTTGCACTGGATGGGAAATAGCAGCAGCCTGGCTGTTAGAACTAGTTTGTCATTCCCAAGGAAGCTTCTTTTCTGGAGATGGTTTCCAGTACTGACCTTACCGTTTACTAATTGATTTGAAAACACAGATCCAGATTCTGATCAGTAACAGAATATTGGGTTGGGTTCAAGTTCGTAGCAGGTTGGTTGTGGCCTAAATTGAGGACCCTTGAGGCCATATAGTCCATATTTATTCCTGTGAAAGAATACAAAACAAAGATGGAACTTGTTTTTCCCGTCCCCTACATGCGGATAAAAAAAACCTAGTTGTTTTGGGTTACAAGGGATGGGTATTGCCTCTGCATACTAAAAGGTTAAAGCTATTTACTGGATCGTTAAGAACGCATTTCCTTGTAGAATAAGGGAATAGAATTGATCTCTTCGATTGGCAATTGCATTTGCTTGTGAACTAAATTCTGCAATTTATATGTTCATCTTTTGCAGTCCATACAATTCTGGTGCTAGTCCAGATTACAGCCCTAGTTCTCCTCAGTACAGGTAAGCCGTCCAACTTGGTTATTCTCTCGTATATTTGAGCCAGTTATTTTGGAAGCGAATGAAACTGAGGTAGTTAGTTACCTTGGATTTACCTAACTCTTCTTCCATTTAAATGCAGTCCGAGTGCAGGTTATTCACCAACTGCACCAGGTTATTCACCTTCATCTACTAGCCAGTACACCCCGCAGGCCAACAAAGATGAAGGGAGTACCCGCTGAAGAATGCATATTCTGCAGTAGATAGAAAATCTGATTTAGATTTGGAAAACTATGCAGGCTTTCAAAACTCGGAGATCTTGTCTTTGAGGAATATTGGGATTTGTTGGTTGTATTTGTTTCCATGTAGGAGCCGGGACCAGATGTAGACCCCGGATCAAAGATTTGGAAGAATGGTTTACTGGGAATGGTGGGATAGTTAAACTGACTGTGTCCTTCTAAAACTGTTGTAGAAAACCATTATGAAAACCGAACTGTTGGGAAGCGTCGCTGACCTAGTGTACCATATTCTTCTATTCCCATTTATATATGATTGTTACAATCTTAGTTACTACTGTATGTGGAAAGAAATTCTGGATTCAAGTTTAGGAATCGCTCCAGGGAAAATCTGGGTGAAGAGATCTGAATACCAAATGAAAGGTTTAAAAGGTGACGGGGCTGTCCCTTCTCCTTTAGCCCATGTCAGGAGATCACTTCATCTGACATTTGAGAGTTATCTCCGTCAACGGTGACCTCAGAACAACATAAAGGCTTGGTTTTTGCTGCCAGAAAGAAAGAGGCTTAGGTTTTTGGTTTTGCAGAGAAAATTATCATTCAACAACATTGACAAAATTCCTGTTAAAATGACTATATTTAACTAATCTTACCTGTCTATTAGGTCCTAAAATCCTTTGACACAACCACTGTTGGAGATGAAGACTGCTGTCAATAGCCCCCATTTCTCTCTGAATTGGAGTGGTGGTGTGTGGTTTTCTCCTCCCCAGCTGAAAGAGTTGAGGAAGTTCTAGTCTACCCCATCAACGTGCAGAGGAGTTCACAAGATTAAGGCGTCACTCTCCCTCTTTGTCTTGTATCTTCTTCTTTCCTTAGTTCATTTTTTACATTTTTGTTTTTCATTAGTG